>NC_090930.1:441644446-441946546 GCF_040938575.1 Ambystoma mexicanum | reverse complement strand
GTCAACTAAGATATTGATAGCAGATTGGTGATGGACTACCTTGTAGCAGTTTAGGTGTTAAGGTGCTAGACTAGTATGCAGCCAGCGGGGTTCGAAATTAAGATTTGATGAACATGAATTAAAACCAGCTCCTGGGTTTTGCTTAGCACTCAGTAGGCAGAAGCTACTGCCAGGGAACCAGGAGCGAGTGCACTGCACACTGAAAATCTAGCTTCCACCTGAATTGCACCAATTACGTTTTTCCCCCCTCGTCCTAATTCTTTACATCCTCAATCGCAGTTAATGCCTCATATGTTTGTAAGGCCCTAGTTACAACTAGGTTGCCTGATGGGTTTTGTGGCACACGGGTTTGACTGGTGAGCAGTTAGTTGGGGGATATAAGAGACCTTGGAGTATGGTGTTCAGTTGGTGCCTTCATTCTGAGTGCAATCTTTACTTGTTGAGAGACTTGTGGGGTGGTTTATGGGGCATGTGTCTTGAGGAGTGTCTCTGGTTGTTCGTGTAGCTTGTGTGGATAGCTTCTATGTAGACATTAGATTTTGGGTATGTTGCTGTTCATGGTGTCCGCATGCAGCTTGAAAGTGCTGCCCTTTTTTTGAAGTTTTCAACCAGTGAAGGCGAATTACTCAAGGAAGTAGAGCTGTGGCAAAAGAAATCGTAAATATTGAAAGGGGGTAATTTTTGCGTACAATCCTCCTTTTGCACTATGTAGGCAACAAAAAACGATGCTTGCTCTACACAGCATATCCTCCTGATGAGCAAATGATGGCAAACACGTGGTAGGCTAATTTCACATCAATGAACTAAGGGCCTTATTAACCAGAAGCGTTTTATAATGGCACCACCCCGTTGGAAAATGCTCTGGGAGTCTGGCCCCAAGTGTGAAGGATCAACAGAAAATTGAAAAGCAATGTAATTTTGTGAGATTTAAAACCATATCTTGAATTGAGGCAACATTTGCAATTTGCTACCCAAACTTAAAAATAGAATCAATCATTGGAAATTAGCAGTTTATTTCTAGTGGCTCACCATGCAGCAATAGGCCAAACTGAAAATTAATAACTATTTCCACACTGGACAAATTATTTAACTGATTTATTTGCTACTGAACTCCTAAACGTTGTAGATTTTTGGCAGGGCGTGGGGGGTGGGGGGGGCATTGCAGAATGGACCATGTTGCCCGCTTACCACATGTGAGGTGGGAAATTGGTTCTTTCTGTTTTTCTTCAATTCTGTCACAACAGCCATTTTTTAAATCGTTTTCTAATCTTTTTGTGATTCAGCATATATGTTTAAACTGGATGTGCCCGTTTTATGGCCTTGTGAGAGGAGGATCCCCACCGTTTCTTGAAATTTGTGACTTGACTAGATGTGTCCTGCACTGTGTAGTGTTGGAGCATCCTCCTGAATCGATGGTGGGCATTTTCCATGTTTTGAGCGTAGTGTGGTGCAGATGGTTTTTGACATGTCCTCCTCTTGACTTGAAGCCAATGAAGTGTGCGTAGTGCTCCAGTCCTGTTCGAACTTTTTCATGAGTAATTTGGCCACATTTTCTGGGAGTCTTGAGATAGAGGGTGTTTTTGCAGCTGTTTTGCTGGCAAGAGCGCGCACAACCATGTTTCTGTTAGTTAAGATGAAGCATGCAGAGCTGGAGGGAACGGTTTCTGACATGCTCTTAAACCTAGTTCTAGTGTTGAGTATTCTTACGAGACTTCTATGGTGGTGGAAAAGGGCATGGGCCATCTCAGATTAGAGGATTGAGATGCTGTTTGAGGGAGTTCACTTGCAGAGTAGCAATTCAGATTTTTTTAGCCGAGCTTTAGTCTGTTTTTGCTGTCTTGCAGGTGTCCTCTAATGCAAAGCATGTTTTGCTATCTGGTGGTTTGTCCAGTGGTGGTGACGTGTAGATGTTGAAACTGGGGAATGACTGCTCAGTGAGCATGGTAGGGACGCGATGGGTGGGGGGGCATGATGTTGCTTTCAGTTCTGGGTGTGATGCATGGTAGAGCTGTTTTAACTCCAATGCCTCACTTCAATGGCCTCCAACCGTTTTTTTCTCTCTCGCATACAAATACTGTTGCCTGGCTTTCCATCGCCCCACTCCCTGGCCAGGAAAAAACAGCACATTCTGTACCTCTGGGTACTTCGAAACCATGTTGGGCCTAATTGCAGACATTGTTTTTTGGTGACGACCTGGAGGTGGTGATACATTTTTTGTAGCACTTTTAGTTATGTTGACATACCATGCACAGCTACCACCCAAGGGCAGTCAGTCTCCAGGTACGCAAGTGACTCAGCAAGAAAGAGGACAGTGTTGGTTAGTGAGGGTCAAGGGATAGGATAGGTCCAGAACCAGGAGAAATTGGCGTCTGTGTTTGGTTGCAGATGGGTTGTTTGCGTGCACGAATTTATTGTATCCATACGGTTGAGGCCCAATACCTGGGTTGTTGGTTGAATGCAAATGTCTGTTATGTTGGGCATGTATGTGTTTTATGTGTACTTTGGCTGGTGTTTAAGGTTATGGTTGTAAACACTGACTTGTGTCCGTAGGGGTATGGTCCAATGCCTGGTATTGTTGTATCCAAGTGTTATGTTGAGTGTGTGTGGGTAGTTTGGCCAATGACGTGTATAGTACAAGGGATGTGTTGGGAGGAGGGAGGGGTCAGTACATTTGGTAAGTTTTTCTTGGTTGTTCACGATTCTATGTTCACTGTGGCACATGTCTACATTCTATCTAACTGTGAGGCATGTTTAGGAGGAGCTACTTTCTACATATCTCCACATACTTGACGATGCAATAAAGGAGCTGACAATGTGTGTATTTTAAAATTGAGGCTGTCTAAAAGCAAGAGATCTGAGTAAGTTGACTGTACAAGCACCAAACCAAAGACTGAATACGAACAATAGTTTTAAACCACCAAACACTTTCAATTTAGAGTTCTTATTCAATGTTTCCCAGAGATTTCATTGGTTCGTTGACGTCACCTCGAAGTTGCATGCTGATTAGCGAAGCATAATTGAAGCATACAGTTACTTCACATTACCTCCCCATATCCACAACCCACCCAGGACCAACTATGAAGTAACATTTGTGCTGACTGCCGGTACTTGGTCAGCACCATTGAGAACAGGAGGACACGAGACACCTGCATCTGGTGGGGAACGGGGATATTCAAACCATACCTTTTGGATGATTACCATCGCAGGCTCTGTGGTAGATGCTGTGAAGGCTGGCCACCTCCCAGAGCTCAGGAACGTATCGTCTGATTGCTTCTCCCAGGAACACCACTCTGTCCAGTGTTTCCCTTCCAACGGCCACCTGCCAATGGGGCATCAGCGATCATTTGACTGGCACACTCGTACAGAGCCACTTCCCGCTGCCTTGGCTGACAGCCCTGTAGTTACATCACCCAGTTCTAGCTAGGTTGGCGTTCTTGTGATGAGCAGCTTGAGCCCAGCCCATCTCTTTCGCAGATCCTGGTCATACTAGTCACTTGCTTCAGATGGAGGTTTCCTAGGCCCAGCCCGCCCGAGGGGTTTCTCACTACATGTACTTATGATTGCGCTATTTTTTTCTCCCTCCCTTTTCTTATGCTAATCATAAGGTGGTCTCTTGGGCTGTCTGAACATCCAATGCAGCGTTCCTGGTTATGCCCTTTGGTATCGGGTAATGTCGCCATGAAAAAAGTGGTCAGGTTGGCGACTTTAAAAAAAAATGCATCGATGGTGCACCCTCCACGCTATCAAACACTTTACCCAATATTCTAGGACAGGCGGTAATAATATATAATTGTACTCCTAGAATATTTGGGGAAAGAATTTTGGTAGCCAGGAAAGTCGCTGGAACCTAACTTTTTCACAGCGACATTGCCTGGAACCAGCCCTTATTACAGGGATCTGTAGCTTGGAGTATCTATGCTATTTCTTGTGTAGGTGCCCCATCGCCCCTTCTTTCCTGTAGCAGTTGTTTGGGATGCACACCCCCTCACTGGTGATGAATGGTGATGAATTTTATTTTTTAAAATTCATAGTGGGATTTTCAAAACCTTTTTGGAAAAAGCATTTGTAGAGTCGGCATGTTATAAATCCACTCTTGACATCCCTGTGCCCGCTGTTATTGTTTTTTACTTTTTTCCCCCAGAAATGCCCTTGCGCTTCTTTCATATATTGTATCTGGGCACCGCATATAGAGTTCTCGTTTGGCCATGTGTGAGCAGGTCCTCCATTCCTGTTGTATTCCCTTTGGATTCATGGACTGGCAGATTTTTTTTTTAAATTTCCCATTAGAATTTTAGGGACACAAAGTCCCAACATTCCAAGCAAAGGCAGGACTGGGTGGCCTTCACACGCATGGGCACGGAAAACTTTAATTCGGCAGCATACTACACTTGTTTAAAAAAAAAAAAAAAATATATATATATATATATATATATATAATAAACCCAGGGCTGCGACTTGGGTGGTCGCATGTATACCAATTTCCAAGGGCTCCTTCTAAATTCTAAAGGATAATTGGCTTCACACAAAGGGTAAAAAGTAAATGCATATCGTTCAGAGAACAGCAGCCACACTTTACCCAATATTCTAGGACAGGCGGTAATAATATATAATTGTACTCCTAGAATATTTGGGGAAAGAATTTTGGTAGCCAGGAAAGTCGCCGGAACCTAACTTTTTCACAGCGACATTGCCTGGAACCAGCCCTTATTACAGGGATCTGTAGCTTGGAGTATCTATGCTATTTCTTGTGTAGGTGCCTCCATGCTATCTCTTTCTTTCAAACCTCGGCTTTTATTTGCATTTGTCCATGGCCCCTCCCCGAATAATCCTTTTAGATTCAATGAGGTCTGCCTCCTGCTGAACTTCAGATGAAACTGGAAAATTGGCAGTGTACTAAGGGGAACATTTTCCTGTGTAACTGGAGGTATAGCCACCATGAGCGTTTGTTTTTAGGTGTAGAAGTCTAGAATACTTGTATAATAGATTTTGTTTATAGATTATTGAAGAAAAGCGCTATAAGCATACCTACCGCAGCACACTTGCTGTCCCAATCTTTGAAGAACCCCAAGTAAAAAAATAAACAACTTGACTTTCCTCCAAGTTTCTAACTGAAGCAAAGTAATGACATTCGTTCTGATCGTGACACACCAGGAATATTAAAGCAAGGTGGACCCATAATCGCCCCCTCCCCCTGGCACTAACCTATATTAATCAATGGTATAGTAGAATCCCGAATAAACGAGTATTCCGATCGCCACAATCATGGAGAAAACATCAGGAGGTCCTTGGGTCAGCTTTTTTAAAATTTTTTATTTATTTATTTATTTATTTATTAGTTTTTTTATTTTTTTATTTTTTTTTGGAGCAGTGGTCAGCTTTAGGCAGATTTCAAGGTATTTGGGTCCCGTGATAACGAGGAAGGATCAGAATATAGGTGTTCAGAGTTTAGTGATGGAGTAGTATAGATTGGATGGCTCAGATGAGATGCTGCTGGGTTGCATGAGTCAGTGGAAAAAAGTGAAGTAAATCAGGGAAGTATGACATACAGCATGGCTGAAGCATCGTTGAGATGAGGATGCATACTCGATTAGGCATGAAGTAGAACTGCATACTTTCTACACTGGTACGAGATGCTACTGCTTTCCAATGTGTCCTGGGATCTAAGGGTCTTCAGGTCACTTTAATCGCCATTGTTTTACCGTTTCACCTTTTTTTTTTCCTGGTGATTGGGGAAACTTGCTGGATGCCCATCCACTCACTCCTAAAAGGTACAGACAGTTTCATCCTGGTGCAGAGGACTGGGGATACTTTCAACAAACTGAGCTAGAGAAACTTTTTTTTTTTTTGGGGGTAAACCAACCTGTTATTTGTTGCCTGCAATGGTCTTCGTTGGTTGGTCAAGGCTTCGGTTTTAAAGGAACGTCTCCAGTATTGCGTTGAATTTGCACTAGCCATTGCCTGGTGGGAATAGACTCCTGGTTAGTGTTAACTGAGGGGGCGAGTGACTGTATGCCTGGCTGGTAGTTTGCAACATACCATTTTTACCCATGGTCTGCATGATATGGGTGCCGTTGGTTGGAGTGCTGGTTTGTGAGGGGCAGGTGGTTATATTGTCTGTAGTTTCCCATGGTAAGTAGATCTAGGTCGTGGATAGTGTGCTTGTGGTTCTCCAGAGCATGGGTGGGGAGAGATTGTACACTGAGTGCACAATTGAGAGCAGGTGGGCGTGTCCTTAAGAGGCTGTGCTGGTTGCAGGATAAGTGTCAGCAGTCCCACGAGCGGGGATGCATTGGTTGGTTTGGCAGCAAGGGTATTGCGTGAGAGAGCGGGAGTAGATGGTGGTGGGAAGTACATGGTGAAAGGCTTCCATCCGAGTGTGGCACTTGGTAGCGTTCATGGCGTGGGCAGGGTTGCTAGATGGAGTTGGGCCAGTATGCCAAGTTCTGTCCTTATGGTGTTGTTGCTTGTCTTATTCCACTTTGCGCCGTCTCTTTGGTTATTTTCGTGGTTTCCCTTAGGTTGTAGGATGGGGTTGGGCAGGGGTGCTAATTCTGTTCTCATGGGGTTGTCGCTTGTGTCCCTATCTTGTTGCATTTGTGTTTTGTATTTTATTTATATAGTGCCCAAGGGCATCTGGGCGTGTTGCTTAGGTTACATAGCAGCTTCACATAGACCTAATATACAGGTTAAAATGGCAGATTGACAGAGCATAAAATACAAGGTAATATACAGTCGGGAGAAAGAAGCTTAATTTACAATCATAAGTGTGATAAGCAGAACCATCAGAAGCACAAGTTTGTGCAGGTAAAGATGTAGGCAAAGTATTTACAGGATATATACAAAGCTTTATACAGTGAGGCAGAAAGCACAGGTGGTAGCTAAGGCATGCTAGTGCTGGGCAATGTCTTGGGCAAACATCCATGCTTTGGCCTTGTTTTGAAGGCAGGGAATGAAGGTTCAGCTCTTGAGAAGGTTAGGGAGTGAGTTCCAGAGTTTTAGTGAGGACTGGGAAACTCATCCCACCTGATCTCTGTAGCGTGAAACGAGGTATGGACAGGCAATTGGCTTGGGCAGACCTGAGGGGTCTGTTGGACGTATGGTGAGCAAATCTGAAGGTCAGATGGTTAGGTGCATGGTTGGCTAGGCATTTGTGTCGGCAAGCGTTTTGAGTGATACTCTTAAGTGATACAGGAAGCCAGTGAAGGCTCTGCCTGGTGTCAGAAATGTGATGGTTCCTGGGGATGTTTAACGCAGCTCTGATGGCATTATTTTGGATAAGATTGCATTGGTTTGTGCCTAGGTAGAGGGCGTTGCAGTATCGATTTTGGACATAACCAGGGTCCTGGCAAGTGTAGTGCAATTGATTGGTGTGCGGAAGGGTCTGCAGGCATTGATGAGCTTGCAGGTGTAGGCTGCGGCCGAGGATACTGTGTTAGTTTGTCTCGAGAGGGATGGTGTGGAATCAAGATATATACCTAATATTTTGGTGTCGTTCGAGACTTCAATGATGTTGCCATCCATGGCGAATGATTTGAAGGCGGAGTCTAATTTGTTAGTCTCTGATGGGAGCCCATGCTAAGAAGCTCTGTTTTGTCATTGAGACATAGTTCGTGTTGACCCATCCAGGCTTGGCTGACTAGATTGTTTACGGCTAGCGTGTCGGCTGTGTGATTGCCAGTGATGGGGATAAGTATCTGGGTGTTGTCCGCATAATTAGTGAAGGAGACATCCAGATAGTCCAAGATAATGAAACAGTGGTTTCGTAAACACATTGTAGAGTGTAGGGGAAACGCATGATCCTTGTGGTACCCCACAGGGGACTGGTGATGGTTCGGCAGCTGCTGTGGGGGAGAAGACCTCATGGATCTATTATTCAGGAATGAACTGATCCAAGCAGAGGCTTTGTCTGAGAAATTAACAGCTAATTTGAGGTGACGACAGAGTATTTGGTGGTTTACCAAGGCGAAAGCTGCTGATCGAGAAGGAGTAGAAGAGCCAGCTTGCCTTGTCTTTAAGGCCTTCAATCTGGGTTTTGAGGTCAATAAAAGCGGTTGCTGTGGCGTAAGCCGGATTGTCTAAGGCCCAAAAGTTTGTTTTCAAGATATTCTTGGATTTGCAGGTAGACTGCCCGATCCAAGATTTTTAATAGGAAGGGCACAGTGGTGATAGGCCTGTAATTAGTCGGTATGCTAGCATCTAATGTAGGTTTTTAAAGAAGTGGGATGACCCACGCATCCTTCAGATTGTCAGGGACAATACTTGTGCTAAACGAAGAATTTATAAAGGCAGTGATGAATGAGGCTAATTTATGTGAAGCCTCCTTGATGATAGGGGCTGGTGTTGTAGGAGTTTCCATTAGTCGGTTCTAGGGTTGTCTGTGTCATCCTAAGGTCTGTCCTTTGTTTCCTGTTTGATTGTTTAGTTTCATTTTCATGCATTTAGAAGTGTACCCAATGGCATTTAGAAGCTGCGCCCAACAGCCTCTCTGAGAAAGTTGAATTGTTAGAATTGAATTGTAAGAGCTGAAACTCTTAGAATTGTTCCCACTTGCATTTAGAAGTGTACCCAATGGCATTTAGAAGTGTACCCAATTGCATTTAGAAGCTGCGACCAACAGCCTCCCTGAGAAAGTTGAATTGTTAGAATTGAATTGTTAGAACTGAAACTCTTAGAATTGTTCCCACTTGCATTTGAAGTGTACCCAATGGCATTTAGAAGTATACCCAATTGCATTTAGAAGCTGCGCCCAACAGCCTCCCTGAGAAAGTTGAATTTAGAAGTGTACCCAATTGCATTTAGAAGTTGCGCCCTATTGCCTCTCTGAGAAAGTTGAATTTAGAAGTGTACTCACTTAGAGTAGTATTGTCAAGCCGACGAGTAGCATGTTGTGCCGATGAGTGGTTGGACCGGATGAGTGTTGTGGACTGAATGAGTGTCTAATCTGGACGAGTATATAGACGCGGAAGAATGTATGTGGTGCCGATGAGTCTGTGGAGCGGATGAGTGTACAGAAAAGATGACTGTGTGGAGCGGAAGAACGCATGGAGCAGATGGATTTGTAGAGCGGATGAGTATGCTGAACGAAGCAGTATGCTGAATGGATGAGTACGTGGAGCTGAGGAATAGTACGTTGAGGGTATCAGTGGGTAGACCTGATGA
This sequence comes from Ambystoma mexicanum, assembly GCF_040938575.1. Lineage (NCBI taxonomy): Eukaryota > Metazoa > Chordata > Amphibia > Caudata > Ambystomatidae > Ambystoma > Ambystoma mexicanum. The sequence goes on along the minus strand of NC_090930.1, from coordinate 441,937,387 downwards.
GTTTGTAGATCAAATGAGCGTACTGAACAGAGGTGTATACAGAGCGGTTGAGTATACAGAGCAGACGAAGGCGTGGCAAGTCAAAAGTACAAGCGCGGGGTAGACTGGAGTGCATGCGCAAGGACAGGAGTGCATACGTATGGAACACATGAGAGCATGCGTGAAGCTCACTGGAGAATGAAGGACAGACTTGAGCACGCAAAGTGAACCAGAGTACATGAATATGTCAAGCAGACATGAATGTGTAGGACAATCCTGAACACCTGAAATGAACAAAAATGCATAGAACGGACCTGCCCGCACGGAACTGCGTGACAAACATAATATGCTTTGGAATGCAGGGATGTTTGAAAAAAACATACATCATACCACACCCCATGCTTACTCTCTCCCTTACACCACCACTCAACTAGAACACAGAGATACTATGACACCATTCGGTATAACTGTTCTCATATCTACATCTCCCGCTCACTCCACATCACTCTAAGTAAACATTGCTGGTTTCACACCCCCCAGCCAGGCGTTCTCCTCAGGCCTAACGCAACCACACTCGCTCGGGATAAAGCCGGCCAGAGTGAACACATACTCCTGATCTCTCAACCACCACACCTACCGCTAAGAAGCAGCTACCACTTGAATTCCGCACCAGCTGCACACATACCTGGTGCGCACACGCACTTTTTGGACTCCCTCTACTCTCTCTACTGACCCGAACTTCAGTTCTCAAGGGCGTTCAACCTACCAACGCCTTCAGACCATACCAATAGTATATAAGGCGCTATATAAATGCAAAATAACATAACATAACATAAAAGCAATCTCTGACCTTCAAGCTCCCACAACAACTGCAGAACTACGCTTGTTCTTGGGGATGGTAGGATACTGCACGCGCTACCTCCCCAACTATGCCACAGTTACTGACCTGCTCCAAGCTCTCCTCAAAAAGGACCAGCCGTTCCTCTGGGACGTACACTGCCAAACGGCATTTTCAACCATCAAAGAGAACCTCGCCAATCACTGCCAGCTAGCGTACTTCCACCCAGAGTGGCACACCATCATCACGGTCAATGCTAGTCCAGTTGGCCTAGGAGCCATCCTAGCCCAGACAGACACCAAGGACAATGCACGACATGCAGTTGTAGCCTACGCCAGCCGCGCTTTGTCCCACACCGAAAAGGCTTACCCCCAAGCTGAATGAGAGAGCCTTGCAGCTGTATGGGCCTGCGAAAAGTTCCACCACTTCGTAATTGGCCAAAAGTTCACCCTTGTAACGGACCATCAAGCGCTCCTCTCGATATTTGGGAACCCCAAGACAAAAATGCCTCCCCGAATAGAGCGCTGGGGGATAAGGTTACAAGAATATGACTATGTGATCATCCACAAGCCTGGAGGAGAAGCTAACCCGGCAGACTACCTGTCAAGACACCCGCTGATGAGAAGTGATGACACTCAAGCCCATGAGGCCGAAGAATACATCTCCTACCTATCCTCCAATGCCATGCCACAAACAATCTCAACAGCAATATTTGCAGAGCGAAGCAAGGCCGACCCAACTATCAAAGCGGCCGTACGTCTCACCCGCTCCAACAAGTGGAAGGATTGCCAAGAAAGAAGAAATGGAGGGGAGGGAGCGGACAAGAAAGACCTAGACCGCCTAGCCAAAATACACATGGAACTGGTAGCCACTGATCAAGACATACTGCTACGAGGTAACAGGCTGGTGGCCCAAAAAGATCTACGAAAGACACTAGTAGCGCTAGCCCATGAGGGCCACAGAGGGATTGACAATACAAAAAAAAATCATAAAAAACCACATTTGGTTCCCCTACATGGACACCGTAGTGGAAGACATGCTAGCACACTGCAGACCCTGCCAACTAGGAGCGAGGAAATCACCCCCAAGCCCCTACAGCCGACAACACTTCCAGAGAGACCATGGCAAAAGGTTGCAATAGACTTCTATGGACCCCTGGAAGAAGGCGGATACCTGCTCGTGGTCATCGATGGATACTCGAGATTTCCTTTCATCAAACAAACATCCTCAACATCATTCTCTGAAACGGCACCCATCATAGATGAACTATTCAGTGAATGAGGCATCCCCAACATCGTCAAGACGGACAATGGATCCCCATTCCAAGGACGCGAGTTCGCCAAACTCGCAGATCATCTCGGCTTCCATCATCAGAAGGTTATACCACTCTGGACCCAAGCAAACGGAATGGTGGAACGGTTCATGGCCACTATAAAATTAACCAGACAGAAAGCCTTCGCGGAACAAGTATCTCAATCACAAGTTATCTGTGGCATGCTCAGAAGCTATAGGAACACACAACACGATGTGACGGGGAAAACACCAGCAGAACTAATGGTGAGGTACCGGCCCCGAACACGCATCCCCCAGTGGGAAGACTACACACCAGAAGAAGATGCGGCCATAAGGGAACGAGATGCCGAGAAAAAGAGGCAAGCCAAAGAATGGGCTGACAAAAAGAGGAACGCAAAAGACTCCCAGCTGGAAGTAGGACAAACAGTCCTGGTACGTCAAAACCAGAGGAGGAAAACAGACACCCGTTATGACCCAGAACCTCGATTCATCACGGCCATAAAGGGACCCATGATAACTGCAACAGGAGAACCAGGGGAGATAACCAGGAATGCGTCATTCTTCAAAAGTCTATGGGCCTCATTATGAAGTTGGTGCTAGTCATGGCGCTATTAGCACGAATAACGGGACCGTGTCCTCCCTCGTTCAATGGGGACTTACCGGTCCAGTCCGACCTTGGCGGGACCGATAAGTCCCCATTGTAAAAGCCATTAACCATTCCCATTTGAGCCCCCATAGCCTCAATGGGAGGGGAGAAGGCGTCAATAACGGTACCGCGATTTGCGGTACCGTTATTGACCCCGGTATCCCTTAACGGGTCCCATCCATAACGCCTGGTAAAACCAGGCTTTAAGGGAGGGACCCGCTAAGGGACCTCGGAAATAGGGCGCAAAGGGATTACCGGCACCGGTGTCATTACCGGTGCCCGGTATCCCTTTGCGCCCACCTCAGAATGAGGCCCATATATCTCGATGATCAAGAGGCACCCGAAGCAGTCACTGAGAACCCAGGAGATGAAGAAGACGTGGGCCCCCTGGTTGAAGCGATTGGCAAAGTAGAGAGTCTCCAGGTAGACCTCACAGGACAGTGAGGAGACCGGTGAGACTCATTGAACAGATGTGACCCCGGCTTTCATGTTAAGCACGGGGGAGGTGTTGTATCTGAATAAAGGGAGGAGAGCCCTTTAAGAGACACACACACACACCAGGGCGGGAAGAGGGTGGACGGGAGGGACAAAGGGAGGGACAGGCAGTTGAGTTTTGTAAGGGAATAAAGACGGTTGAAATGAATGAGGGCCCCGAGTATCATTGATGAAGGCGAATGACTGATTGAGGGATCTAAACCCTAACAAAGACTAGTCATTACATGCTTATTAGTTTCATTGTTGTTATGTTATAGGCTTTTATAAAGCATCACATACGCCAGTGGCATCTTGGTGCTAAGGAATACAACAGGAGCCAGAGGACAGCCTAAAACAAATAGGTTTTCAATGCATGCTAGAAAGTCAGATGATCCTTAGTGGCGCAAAGGGAGAGGGGAATGGAATTCCACAATTTAGCTGCTGCTACCAAAAAGGAGCGGCCGCCAACCCTCTGAAGATGATAGCGAGGAATCGGGAGAAGATAGGCCTCTAGGGAACCGAGCGGTCATGCAGGTCGATAAGGAATACATTTTTCCTTGACATTGACAGGTTTTCAAACCTTCTTCTACTCAGACTAGAGATAATCAAATTCTTTATTCCAAATTGTATGCGTTATTAATTAAACAATAAACAAATAGTTTCAGGAGTTTAGTTTCTAGCTCTGTCAGAATCGTGAGAGACTTGTAAGGAAAATTATTTTGGACTTGCTGTTTCATCTGGAAATTTGTTTCAAAAAGTTAATTTTGTCTTGGGTAAATATCCTTAATGTTCATGTTTAGGTTAAGCATACTTTGTACTAGTCCGTTACTTGTAATGTATACATTCTTTTGTTAAGAGTTATCATAAAATATTACCTCCAATCATATGACATCAGTAATATGGCTGCTCACAATGTTAATCTTACGATGCTTTTCATTCTCCGCTGACTTCGGCCCTAGTCCTGAAATTCTTGGAGTGTCTGCATGCATGTGGGCTCTATGAATTTGTTTGTCATTTTCTACTTTAGCATCCGTAGTTAACACGTTCAAACGTGTAACATCGTAATAAAGAAAGAGTGTAGATTATTTACATTTGCTATCAGCAAATATGAAAAACCTGTAACTAATGATTGCTAACTCATCTAATTATACAGATCAAAACTAACCAGTTACGTTTGAATATTGTAGAAATTAACCTAAAGGGGCTGGATTGCATAGGCTGTACTGGTTAATGCAAATTAAAATTGCATTTATGTGTTATTTTGGTCTACTTGTGCTAAATTACACAGGGAGTTATTGCATATGGTGGTATGATGTTTGTTTCTATATTAATATGTGTGTAGTCAATGTGTGTTTACTGCAATTACATATTTATAAAAGGAGCGATGAATTGAAATGAGTAAGAGACCATCATGTGAAAAATGCCCTTGTGCATTTTAGCACCACTGGACAGAATAACATGAAAATGCAGGTTAAGAGGTCGTCACAGCTGCCCATTGACAGCTGCAGTGGCAACCAAGTCTCTGCAGCACTGGGGCTACATGTACGTTATTCAACCTGTACCAAAACTATGATGATCATAAATAGCCCATGATGGTGGCAGGGTAAACTCTAAGAATAAAGCTATTCCTGGGTTATGGCATGGTGCATGGAAGTAGGTATGATCCTTACAGCCACATCCAATTTGGTATCACACATGTGTCAGCTCCTGTGAGCCAGGCTCAGCTGTGAAACGTGATGTGTATTTGTTCCTGACAAGGCTCCCCCTCCCCACTTGCAGGACTGTAGCCTTGGGGGGGGGGGCTTATCTCTCTTTGTTCCTTTGTAAGGGCATGTAACATCCTTTCCCCGGGTACAGACACTCCATAGGAGGCTTGCCTGGAAACAGGAATCAAAGGGCACACCCATTCACAAAGGGCTAGGCCTCACCCCAGGGGGTTGCATTTCTAAAGGACTTTAATTCTACTAGGCAGTGGTTAGTGTAGCTAGGGAGGCATCTGTACAGTTTTAGGGGAAGATTCTGCCATCTTGTTTCTTGCTTTCCTGTCCCCTCCACATCCTATAGCACAAAGCACTTTGGGTGTGATGTCAGAAGGACAAAGTCCACTAATTTCAAGAGCAGGGATTGGTCCACTAAGGCAGGCTAGCCTTAGTCCAATCACCTGCAGGCATTTGCCATTAAAAGAGGGGTCTCCCACCACTTCTTTGAATCATTATTGGAATCATCTTTTGGACTTAACCTTTCAAGAATATTTCATTGGACATCTCTTGGGAGAGTTGATCTTTTCAAAGTCCTCCACCAGTGAGGTGATGACTGAGGGCCAAGGATGAGGAAAGCTCTGTCCCAAATCTATGCTCAGTAACCATTGGGGGTGAACTGCAGCTGGAGAAAGCACCTGCCTCTCTCTGCCAGTCACAGCAGTAACCAGGACCTTGCTGTGTTGAAGGACCCCTGCAGTTGTGTGCCAGGCTCTTCGGTGTTTGGGAGCAGACCAAAGGGACTCATCCTGCCCCTCAGCCCAGCCCCTGGATTGGAACCCACAGCACCCTGAGAGCCAAGACAGCTGGGACCCTATTGTTTTTGCCATTGTACTGCTTGGAGTCGTGTTTTCAAGAACCATTCAACCCACCAGGACTTCTGGTGCTGCTTTTTCTACTCTAATCATCTTCAAATCAATGACACAGTGCCAAGAATTCTGGTTTGATGCTGATGAACTGACATGAACTGCAAAAAGGTACTAATGACTATTAACTGCCCTCTTGGTCACGTTCTGGGCCCTATAGAATGGTTAGGATACCAATTTCCTTTTTTATATCCAAGAAACATATTCTTTTTAAACAACATTGTGGTTTTACCTGCCTTACACGCTTGATACATTACTCATTCTTTAGATGTGGGTGTTGTGTAGTGCTTTTTCTATTTAGTTATTTTGCAGATGGTTTGTTTTATTAAAGTAGATCTATTTTCATAGCCCTTTGATTGGACATTACCTTTATTTTTAGACTTATACTTTGCTGTGCGGGTTGCTACTGAATCGCATTTAAATGCCTCTTAAGAGCATAGTCTTCCCTCGACCCACGTTACCACAACAGGTGAAGGAGGTATATCTCTTAACAGTGCCTGTTTTAGCTCTATGATTGTGTTAGATCTTGGTTTGCAGAAGTGTGAGATATGAGTGGGCATTTTCACCCCTACTCAGCCTTGTACTCCTGCAGAGCAGAATCCAATTTGTCACATTGGTGGCAGCGGTTGGGATTGGAGACAGACTGTGCCTACAGCGTGGTCAGCCAAAATAAAAGTGTGTACCTAACTTTAGATTCACTGCCAAGGTACTTTTCAATTACTATGACGTGGGTCTCCATGAAAATTGTGCAGGGCCTGGCAGCAGGCTGTCTGCACAAGCTACGTGAGAGGTTTGGTCTCTCACATATCAGTAAGGTTAGAGAAATCGAATTGCTGAGAAATCTCAGGGAATTATTAGGTGCATGTGGAATTTCATTTGAGAGGGAAACACCGCAAACCTCCAGTGGGAAAGGAAGTATCTCAGATGGTGGCACCCAAGGACAGCCTAGGCGCCACATCAACAAGGACGTAGTCCAACCATCTGAGGTGTTGAGTAAATATTGTGAGGCATTTACACATCCGTCCTTAGAGGCTCTGTGTGTATGGGCTGCAGGTAACAAAGTTGACACAACTCAGGGCATATCTGATTCAGACACATGTGAAAATAACCTTGAAAAGTGTGAGATGGAATTACAGCAGTGTTTAGATGACATGTGTTCTGACCCTTCTTCCAACCTATTCCAGTCATGGCCTCCATTTCAGTAGGGTGTCTATTAGGTAATGACCTCCGTGACCCATATGTAGTTATGGCAGTTTCTGGAGTAGAAGCTCTGGGAGCAGCACAGGAGGAAGCGCTTGAGGGCTGCACCACTGAGGGTTCCCTAACTAGAGAGCACAAGGGACCATGGTTTTCGGCAGCTCCATATCCAAGCCTGAAGTCCCCTGAGGTGCCTACTTCTGCAAGAGCGGGCCCAGTTGCCAATGAGATGTCTATGGTGTTAGCACCACGTTCAGTGATTTCAGGGTTGCCTACTGGCATAGAAAAGGAACCTGAGATGGTGGACAAGGCAGTTTCGAGCTTCACAGGGCATCCACAATGCCAATCCTACGTACGGTGTAACATGCCCTGCATGGCAAGAAGGAGGGGGAGCACAAGGCACAGAGTGGAACTTTAGCAGGGCGCAGAGAGGGGGAAGAGAAACATGGGGCGTGGAGAGGAGTTTTCATGAAGGAGGCAAACAGGAAAGGGGCACAGAGGAAGGCAGATAAAAGGGAGTCAGAGGATGAAAGTGGATGGAGAAATGCAGGGCACGTAGAGGAGGTAGAGAAGAGGAGGAACGCAGGAGCTAGGCATATTGAAAGCTGATGGAAGGGAAGTGCAAGAGAATAGAAACGCACACACACAATCTCTATCAGGACTGCTGCCTCATCCCCATGCCAAATACCCTACTTTAGGGGGACACAATCAGGCAAGATGTCATTTTTCATTATCAGTGTATGTTAGGGCCTTGCCAGCTAGCTCTGTGTATTGTTTGGACACAAACCTTCATCGATAATCTCTTCATATATTCACTCGGACTTTGGTTCTCCTCAATGTCCTCATTGACCCCTAACACTGCTTCCAATGTCACCCTTACCTATGTTCACATGTCTTATATCCACCCAATAATTCACCACAACCTTTGGAAACCAATTTCTGCTTCGCCGTGCCTTTCCCCACTACAGGAGAATGTAGTACTCATAATAATGGTTTTATTTTCATTAAAATAAGATGTGTACCAATTGTTGGAATAATTCTGAACAAACATCATACGAAAGAACTACAGAAACAAATGAATTCAAATCAAATTAATATTCATAAGGGCAGACAATGGAAGAAGGTATGTAATAATGATATCATGCTGCATCTGGCTATAGATCCTCATTGAGCAGGAAAGATGAAACTTTAAGTGTAGCTCAAAATCTAACATCATTCACCCGCTCCCATTATATTATGACCAAGGTAGTGATTGTCGGGGCCCAAAAGTGTATATAACATACAAACTTGAAATTATGTTTGCATGTCGTAAATCTTACATTTAAATCTCAGTGGAGTGTGAATACAAAGAATATTCTCACTCTCACGAAGTAGGGATGGAAGAAGGGTAGGGTGACTGTGTTTCTTCTTGCCAGCAGAAGTGTTTGCCCTTGGCCGAGGGTAGTGAGGTGTGCAGTGTTCTGCAACAAATAGAAAGTGGTCTGCTGTGAACATTTCCATGGGTTGAGTGGTGTTCATTCAGATCCCTCAGACGCCAAGCTACGTGTGCCTCCAGCAAAGACGACCCAGGTGTGGGAACAGCTCATTACTCCCATTTACTTTTCACTGGTGGTGTTGGGCTGGGCCATCTCCCAAGGTAACACTCATTTGCATAACATTTCAGTCTATATTTATTTCTTCATTTGTTTTTGGTCATTTTATGTGCGCTTATCCCCTGGGATTTCTGACATGAAAATTAGCTCAATTTGTACTATTTAAACCAATGTCTCCTGATGAGATTTCTGCTGACCTGATGTTTCTGAGGATTAATTTAAATAGCTTTACAAGGGACAGGACCAGAGATGTTTTTAGGTGCGAGCAAACTGGGCAAGAGCCCAGACACAGATGGAGGAAGGAGCGCAGCAGGGAGACCCTGTTAAATATCCCACATTGGAGAGCATTGTAACATCATTAACAGATGGTCACATTACGTGGACAGAATCAGGGTACAGAATCTTGCCCTGCCCATATCCATCTACTCCCTTGATTAAACCAATGTCTTTATACTCTGATCACAGTTATTTTTAAGAAGGCTCCTACCAACCAAATTACATGCTTAAACGGGCCCCAAATCCTTAGACAGTAGCATGATAATTGCTGCCTAATTCTGGCATGCCAGAATGGAGGGTTGGACATTTTAGGGTGATCAAATGGGTGACTCTGTGCCATCTGAGCACCCCTGTTTTCTGCTATGTCAATCCAGTTATAGCAAAATAGACTAACATTCCCAGAATGCAAAGATTAATTACATGAAAGCAAAATACTAAAGAACACATTTTAAGGTGACATGGAGTCACCTTGGAAAACTTTGCTGTTTACCGGGAGGCAAAAAAGGTTTGTGCAAGTAGAAAAGAAGCAATAATGTAATCCATTATGTTTGCTGCTTCCCTTTTAGTAGGAACAATGGAAGGTTTGAAGGCCGAGTTGATTGCGTTTCAGGAAAGTATTTTATTTCATTTGCAAACTTTGAGCTAGAGGGAAAAGTATTTGGGGCATCTGGCTTCATTGAATGCACACTCACAAATTACTTGGTTGAGCTCAATAGCTATCACACATGGATACTTGAGTATCCTGCCAAATTTATTAGCACGTTTTGAGCAAAGGGGAAATGTCCTTAGGGCTATAGGGGAACATTTGTTTGCAAGGTCTTGCTGATCACTCAGGCAGTGGAATTTGAGCCAGGTGATTGGGTGGGGAAAGCAACATGCTACCTGCCTGGCCAGGAAGAACTTACGCTGGGGAAGCTTGATTGCACATGGGTTCACACAGGACTTGGTTGAGCGTAATAGCTTATACACATAGGCACCACCTCAATTTATTTTCAAATGTATAGCACACTTTGAGAAAAAGGTACAAATCTTTGAGGCATGCGGCTTGATTGAACATACACTCAAACCTAACTTGGTTGAGCGCAATACCTATCATACTTGAAAACTTGAATTTTCTCAAAATATTTGAGCACACTTTTGATTAAGGGGATAATTCTGGTGGTTGTGTGGCTTAATTGAACTAATTCTCACACATGACTTGATTGAGGCCAATAGTTAGAACAAACACGCACCTGCATTTCTTGTAAGCATTATTAGCACACTTTGAGTGAAAGAAGGAGGTCTTTGGGGAAGGTGCCCTGATTGCCTGCATGCTCATACCCAACTTCATTGAGCACATATTCTGTGCATGATTCATGAAGTTGACTGAGCACAATAGCTGAAACTCAGAAGCAGTTGAATTTCTTGTCAAGCTTAATAGTACACTTTGAGTGAAGGCCAAAAGTATTGGGGTTAAAATAGTGCGAACGATCTTGCTGATCAATCGGGCGGTGGAATTGGTGGCAGTGTCATTGGATGTGGGATGTAACACACTATCTGCTTGGATGGAGGCGGAATTTGCAATGTGGCAGCTTGATTAAATGTGCCCCTCCAAACCACTTGGTTGAGCGCAATGGCTGATACAAACATTAAATGACTTTATTGTACATTAGTACACTTTCAGCTGCAGAAGTATCTGGAGTGCACATCTTGATTGAACGCCTGCTCACAGTTGAAGCTGGCACAGTTTGAACCAAGTGGAAATGTTGATGGGATAAGTGTTTGCAGGGTCTTGCAGTTAGGGCCAGGTCCTTGAGGTGGCAGCCAAATGTGGGAGAGTAAAAGGAACATATGTAAATGTTGCACAGTTTACATCAGAAGCACATGATACCCACATGTTTGCGCATGTACGGATTGTGGGTGGCAGCTTAATACAGCAACAGATAGCAACCAAAACTACGTGCACTCAGAGCACTGACACTTTTTAAGAGGGGGCTACTAGTGCTTCTAACATCATCACATACTTGGCTGTATCACTATTTCGCTATATTCATTATCAGCATTTCACTATTGCTAGCCAACTACCCATCTTACCTAACATTTCAGTCTGAAACAAGTGAAAGTGTTGCTCATCTAGCAATTGATCCAGGAACACGTCCATGTTTTGTAGGGATCTGTTTGACATTATCAGAGGCGTGGCACAGTGAATCTGTTTATGAAGGGATTGTTCTTAATGAGGGGTGGGGTTTAGTTGCAGCTCTTGGCAGCAGGTCAGGGGTAGCAAGTCATGATCTGTCACCATGTTAGAGCAGAATGTTTCTCAGTCTGGCACACTCTCTACATCGCCCCTCACTCATTTCACTCCTCTGGTCTATGAATCTGATGGTGTTGGGGATGACTCTCATGATGACCAATATACGGATTCTAACCAAACTTGTCACAAAAAAAGGTAAAGAAATATATCTAAGAAAGTTGATTCTGAATCCAACCCCACGTCCATCAGAGGTACTGATGGAGGAGCAAGCAACCTCTGAAACGGTAGCTGCCAGCACAGCCCCCTCCAGCATTTAGAGTGCATATTCTCAACAAAGCATGCGTCCTGTACACACACTCTTTGCAACACCTAGTCAGAAACCCCAGAGTGTCAGTATGGTAGCTCATCTTCACTTAACGGCAACATCAACTTGGCCATTACAGCAACCAGGGACACCTATGGCTCCTGTTCAACTTGTGGAGTGACAGTTTCTTCTTCTCCTGTCTAATAGCGATGGCATCTACTACTGTTACGGTGGATCCACAATGTGCATCTTTTGTGTGACATTTTGTTTTCAGGTTCAAGAGCGGTATCTTGCCACCTGCAGACTTTGCCAATCTGGGAATCTCATTGATGCTTGGTCATATGAAGCAACGTTATGCACATTAAATGGGAGCATCATACACAGCAACAGCCCCTGGAATCAACGAAAACTCAACAGCATGCCTGGCACTGCTCTGCACCGTCACCCCAGAAGCAGAAGGCACGCTAAGCATGTAGGAAAGTACTCCCAGCAGCAAGCAAACCTAAACCATCAAAGGGGGACAATGGGGATGTGCCAGCCCAATCTCATTCACTGATTTGAACACAGGCAGAAATATTATGGTAACCATTTATGACTATGGCTGATGATTGCCAAACTGATTATAATGCTGCCAGTTGACCTGCCATATGCCTTTGTTGAGAGAAAAGGTTTTAGGGAGCTTACGGCTAGTGCTGTTGTCTGCTGGAAAATTCACTGCCAGAATTAGCTATATGCGAGTTGTAGAATGCAGTAGTTCTTGCACCGAGAAAGACATTGAACAGGTCAGAGGTTAGAGAAGTCTACTTTGCCATGGATATGTGAATGAATGAACCAAACACTGACTACATCGCTGTAATTGCTCACTAAGTTTCCTTCTCCTTTAGAGGCCACACTGGTGAGCAAAATGGAATAATCACAGCAGCAGCTTGCCATCCACCAACAAGACGCATTGTGCCTGCAAGGCTTTGATGAAAGAAGCCACACAAGGACAGGCATTTGTGATAAAGTGAAGTAGGTGGTGTCAGTGTCTAAATCTTCCCAAGCTCTTCTTGAACTTTGTGGCAATGAACAATGGCTCCAATCCTTGAGATATAAGATGTCCTTTGTATCACTCACATTTTAGCTATAACTGAGTGTGTATTGGTAGCGTGAGATGGTGAAGTCATTGAGACGTGATTCCAACAATTCCATGTATAGATTAAAGATCAATAGAAAGAGTATTAAGCCTTGTGGCACTCCACACGAGGTCCGGTGGAGGTCGGCACGAAGTTGACAATTGGGCAGTTTGGCACCTGTCCAAGAGGTGAGAATTGAACCAGTTGACAACTGTGCCTGAGAAGCCCATTCTGTTCGTGAGTTGATCTAGGAAGTGTGCCAAACGCTTCAACAGGGCTCAGGTCACAAAAATGCTCATTACCCTACCTTTGATCTTTACCAAGTCCATGTGGCCAGCTGACTGAATGTCATGTCCCATTCTAATTATTCCACCCCGATACCAGAGGAATCCATCAACTGACAATATGTAGCCTCCATGTAAATCTCCCATTATTCTCATCCTCTGAGGCTTGGACTTTACCTTATCTCACCACTTGATTGAGGTTGGGTACGATCAAACTGCCAACCTACAGACCCATGTATAAATCTTAATCTTATCCATCCACAACTTACTGACACCTCCACTGCTATGACCTTGGCTTATGGAATGCAAGGTCGCTCTGCAATAAGAATTCTACAGTATTGGACCTTTTTCTACATTTGCATTTTCATTTCTTTTGTATAACCCGAAACCTGGATTCTTCCACATAATTCAACTGTAGCTGCTTCTCTTACTTCTTCTTTGTCTTCTTTCGCCCATGTCCCCTGAGCCAATGGTCATGGTGGCAGCATTGGTTTACTCTATCGTTCCACTTATCAATCTATTCCTTCTCCTGTGCCTATACCGGACTATTCTTTTTTTGAGTTTATTTATAAGATTTTCACTGCTCCAGATGCCATTTCCTTTCTTACTGTCTACAGTCCACCTGGCCCATTTAGGTCATTTTTTGACGACATTGACCACCTTCTTGGACTCATTCTACCTAGTCCTATTCCACTTGTTTTACCTGGAGACTTTAATCTTGACCTCTCTTCTACTCACTTAGCTTCTCACTTTCTTTCTATACTTGACTCACACTTACTTTCCCCACTCCTCCCACTCACACTTCTGGTTCTACTCTTGACTCAGTTTTTATCTCGGCATTTACTGCTTCTTATATATCTGCTCTACCTGTTTATCTGATCATTCCCTATTTTCTGCATCTCTTCTTTCTCTTACTTACAACTTTAATTCCTCACTCTTCTATGATACCTGCATAAATTCTCTTCCATCGCTTACACATTTTTCTACTCTTACTGCGGCCGAAGCTATGTCCACCCTTTCCTCATCTCTTGCCTCAAGTCTCGAACAACTCTATCCTCTTTCTTCCTTTCAGCCCACCCATGAACCGGCCCAACCATGGCTATTTTCCCATCTTTGTTCTATGCAGCGTCTTCTTCATCGTCTTGAAAGATGCTGGCACAAACTCTGATCTCCTGTTAATCATGCTAACTACTTCTCTTATTATGCTCTCTATGATGACTGCATTAACTCTGCTAAACACACTTATTTCTCCGATCTTCTACATAGTCAATCTGCTCACCCGTGGTGGCTTTTTTAAACTTTAACTCGGCTTCTCTCTCCCTCTACGTCCGATTCTTCTAGTAATTCATCTCCATCAGCATCTGACTTTGCACCTTTTTCTCTTCTAAAGTTCACTCCTTATGTAAGGATATTCTATCCTCACCTTCTTATAATTCTTCTCCTTTATCTTTTCCTATTCCTTCTAACATTATTTCTAACTTTGTTCCTGTTTCTGACTCCGATGTGATTCTCTTGTTGGCCAAAATCCACCCCACTGCTGCCCCCACTGATTCCATTCCTAAAATCTATACGCTCTTTGTACCATTTCTTGCTCCCTTCTTTAACATCTGCCTCTCTACTTCCACTTTTCCTTCTGCTTTTAAACACGCAATTATTAGTCCTATTTTTTTTTAAAACACAGCTAATCCCCTTCTTGTTACAAACTTTTGTCACATATCTCTTTGACCTTTTCTATCTAAGCTCCTGCAGCGTCTTGCTTATTCACAAATTTCAACGTTTGTGTCTGGTCTATCCATTCTTCCACCCACTCAGTCTGGCTTTCGGCCACGTCACTCCACTGAAACAGCCCTGACCTGTGTGCTTAACTCCCTTCTCACAGCCCGCTATCCTAGACACTATTCTGTTCTCATTCTTCTTGACTTATCTGCTGCTTTTGACACTGTGGAACACTCTTTGCTTTTGGATTCCCTCTCTTCCTTTGGTCTTTGGGGTTCTGTTCTATTGTGGTTTTCTTCTTATTTATCTAATCAAACTTTTTCTGTCTTCTGGGGTGGTAACACTTCTGCATCTTTTCTCCTTGATCACAGTGTCACTCAATGGTCAGTCCTGGGTCCTTTTCTATTTTACCTATATACCTCACTTCTTGCTCCTATAATTTCTTCATTTGGACTATCGCATCACTTCTATGCTGATACTCAGCTCTTTCTATCCTTCTCATCTTTTACTCCTGATAATGATCACACTCTTTCAACATGTCTTTTTGCCATTAAATCTTGGATGGCCTCCCATTTCTAACTTTAAATGCTGGAAAGACTGAGGTCTTATTCTTTCCGGCTAACACTCTCTTCCCACATTCCCCTCCTCCCTCTATTTCTTTTCCTCCCTCTATCTATCTTTCCCACTGCGCATAGCCTTGGTCTTCACTTCGATTCTAATATTTTCTTTGCCTACCATATTTCTCTCACATCTTGCTCCTGTCGCTTTAACCTCTATAATATTCGCAGAGTCCGACCTTTTCTCACCTTCCATGCTACGAAACTTCTCATCTCTTCTCAAACTTCTAATATTTTCTCGACTGATTTATTGTTCTGTCACGTTCTTTGGCCTTCCCTTTTCACGTCTAGCTCCTCTTAAATCAATCTACCACTCTTCTATTCACTCACTTTGTCTTCTTTCCTATTGGGACTCGATCTCTTCTTCTCTTGCTTCACTTGGTTGTCCTTCCACTCTCAACTTAAATGTAACTTTCTTTGTTTAGTTTTTAAATCTCTCTATGGGCTTGCCCCTTACTATTTTGCTTCTCTTCTCTCTTTCTATACTCCCTCTCACTCTCTTTGTTCTTCCGGTCTTTTCGGGCTCAATGTTCCCTGTCCCTCTGTGCTCAATCCCGCTTTCATTTTTTTCAGCTCAATGCTCCTCTTCATTGGAACCTGCTCTCCCTGTCTCTCTGTTCCATTACTTCTTACTCTCTGTTCCGTTGTTCTCTAAAAACTCACCTGCTTCATTGTCCTTGATTGACTGTTACCGATAGTATCTGAATGTCGATTTGCACTACTGATTTTTATGTACTGTTGTTTTTCTCTATGTAAAGTGCTTTGGACAAAGGTGCTATATAAAGTATAATAAAAATACAAATACAAATACAACCTTATGGCTTTTCTGAATACCTACCTGTTATTGACATACAAGGACACTGGGTTCCATAGAGTCACAGAGTTTGCCTCCTCGGGTGCAGGATCAAAGAATGTACGACCGGTCTTGCAGCCTCAGTTGTACATGACCTGTCATGGGGAATCTGGCTCTGGGTAAGAACTTTTACGTCTGAGGTTAGAAGGCCAGGATTGTTCACTTTCAAGAACAGCCATCATTAGGGCATATTTCATTTATCTATAACATCAAATTCATCCCAGTAAGTGAACCATTTGATGCAGGGCTTGCAGTTCAGGTCCCATTGGAGAACACCCTTGGATCGCTGTTAATAATCCTACTGGAATTTTACCTGAGCAGACAGGAAGTGTTCCTTTGTTCCGTTGCTTAATGTGATTGCAATGACCTCCATGCTGTTGATTACTTCTTGCATCAACGATTTGTCTAATCGAAGGTTCAGACCTTAACAATTTACATTGAAATAGTTTAATTAAAAAGGGTAATATCACAATTAGTAATAAGGTGTATTTCCTTCCTATTTTGTTTGTGGGCCAATATGTTATAGTCACTACAGCAGTGATCTATCACCCACACTCGTAGCATCCCTGACCCCTTTTGGAAAACTCCAAGACCACCCTTGGGAAGAGCCATCTCCTAGGACACAGGATGGTATCCGCCTTGGGAACTTCTCTTTAACAGTACCCTAGAACTCCCAATTCCCTTGGTCTGGTATCAATATTTGGTTCAAAGTTACATCTGTCACTGTTGCTGATGTTTTGGAGGCATTGGTTAGATAAAAGATAGAGACAAAGGGTTATTTGCATTCCCGCAATCGCTGACTCCAACCTGCTGGTTCAACTCACCTTCAATACATACTGTAGCCTTATATCTACCTTAGAGTTGCGCTTAAGTAAAATTGGTGGAACAGTGCCCAGGAGCAGAAGGTTCATTGATTAAAGCATGGTTGTAAATAAGTATCCATAGGCAACACAGTTTTTCAGTCCTTCCAAATCTGCCAACACTTTTGTCTTCAACTACAAATTCAACAACCTCTTCTCTAATTTAATTGCAGGCACTTGTAGGAGTATATATGGGCATGCATCTAAGCAGAATACAATTTAAAGGTGGCTAACTAGCATACACTGCTCCACCCTACCTTCTGCCAGCTAATCCTCCTCTGGAATATAAAACCCTTCCCACCTACCTGCAAAACTCTGCAGCTCAGATGAGTTTCACTCAACCCGGAGACAGGCTACCACCAGGACCAGAAGAACCTGTGCACAAGGAATGAAACGGGAAACTTGCCTCCTGTTTCTACAGCCTGCCTATATGAAAATATTAGAATCTTGGTGGCAAACAAGTTCATGTCAGAGCTGTTGTAGTTCAGGATGGAGCCCAGAAGCTTAGACTTCAGTCTGAACCAAGGCGCCACCTAAGCTACTTGTGCTCCTGCATCACACCCCACCCAACTGGCTGGAACGTCTCATGCCACATATTGTAACCCCCCACTTCATATATTGCCCTAAATTACATGTACAGCACTGCACTGCTTCCTAGATAGGCTTGCGATAAATAAATGCCCAAATACCAAATGCAAATTACCTTCTTGTGCCACACACATGCCTCTTGGTTAAGCATACTCTTATTGATGCACACATGTTTCTGCTGATTCAGGGCCAGTGAAATTAGTACAATATAAAATATTTTGCTTATATCCTGCAATGGTATGCCAGAGATTTGAGAGATTATGTGGGTTTGCTTCGGGCTATAAAGACTTTGAAAAGTTTTGATATCATTGATATTAAAGTACTTGATCATTTCTACTTCATCTGCAAGAGGGAAGTGGAATGGGGCATTTATCATCTGTTTGAAAATTACATATATACAATAAAAATTATTATGAAACAAGAAGGTACTCAGGAGCACTTTACATGCTTCCAATTGCAACTCAAGTGAGGCGCGGCAAGGAGGGTTCCGGTAACTGAGCTCCTCTGCTTAATGCAGACTCTTTTTCTCCTCTGATGTCTCTGTATTTCTAATATTTCGGTGTGCAATTGTAGCACTGTCCCTCCTAATGTACCACCTGATCTATGAAGCTTAGGTAATGTTTGTTGTCGAAATGCATGTGTGTCGGTTTCGGAAGTTTTCTTAGACGCTTTTGGCCAGCAGATGGTTAATTTCTAGTACAAAACAAAAGTCTATAATTTTTTCTTGTTCGAAAATCTACTGACTATTATTATTATTATTTCAACTCGTATTAGGCGCTATATGCTCATGGGCTTGAGAGCGCACGGAAGAGCCAAGAAGGAAACAGAGGAAGAATACCGAGAGATCAAAGACAGGGAGGCAAAAGGAAGGAAACATTCAGCTCAGTCGGCGGGATTAAAAAAGGGCGGTTTTGATAGTCCTCTTAAAGACTGTTCGAGTCGGTAAAGATCTGACAGTAGGTGACAAAGCATTCCATTCCTGTGGTACATGGACATCAAAACTTGCACCGCCAAAATTCTTCAACCGAAAATGAGGTTGGTTCAGAAGATGCTTTTCAGTGAACAGCAGCGTCTGACCAGGGTGTCTTAACCTAAGCCTTTTCATAAGGTACTGGGAGCAGCCGCATTCTGACATTTGTAGGCTGGGGATAGGATCTTCGGCCTAATTCTTTGCTTTATAGGCAGCCAGTGTAGCTTTTGCCTGTAGGCCGAAATGTGATCACGCTTGGAGAGCCCAAAAACAGCCCTGACTGCTCCATTCTGAGTGATCTGAAGACGATGGAGATTTGCCTCTGATGTACCCGTAAGGAGGCTGTTGCAATAGTCCAGCTGTGACATTACCAATGCAGTGGCTTACAGTGATCTGTTCTTTAAGGAGAGATGAGGCCTGATCAGATGGAGTAATTTAACAACATGTCCGCATGAAGAACAAACCTGTGAGACTAAGGGTGTAATAACAGGTTTTGTGGTATTTCCTACCGTTGCCACATGCAGTAACCATGCAGAACCTGTGAGACTACGAGTGTAATGACAGGTATGCTGGTATTAACTACCGTCACCACATGCAGTAACCATGATATGATAAGGCATTTGTAACGCGCCTATACACAAATGTTTCAAGGCGCGACGAGGCAGGGAGGGGGGAACAAGGAGAAGACAGACAACGATCCTATAAGGCCAGGTGTCATTCAGACCGCGCAAGTGCAGGGGTAGGGGAAAGGGAAAAAGTGCAAGGGGAAGGGGGATGGGGGAGTGCAGTACAAATAAGTAGAATAGAAATAAAATAATAAATAAATAGGGCCAGCTGGTGGAAAGTGCAAGGTAAGTGCAGGCAAGTGCTGGGGGGGAGGGGGGGCTGTAGTGATACAGAGACAGTCCCGCAGTGCAGGGGTTGCCAGGGAGGCAGTGCAAGTGAAGAGTGACTGTAGTCACGGTGTAAAAACCATGCAGTAATTATTAAGGGTCTGCATGATTTTGAGTCATTCAGACCCTTCTCTTATTGTCAATTTTGGGGTCCCCTAGGACTGCATGGGGATCAGTAATTCCTGCACCTGGTAATGAATGCATGCTGCAATGGCTCTGTGTGGAGTCAATTACCTCCACACAAAAGCGAGCGTGATCTATGAGTTTCCAAAAGGAAACTCTGAAATTTGCACTGTGCTATCTCAAAATACTGGAGGCTTCACCACTACTGCCAAACTTCTAGCCAGTCCCCAAGTCATTTTTGTTTGTTTCACCTTAAGTACAAATATTACCTGCTTTGAAACGTCAGTCAGAATATCTGGCGAGGATCTGCATTGCCTTTCTGGATAGTGTTTCCTTGGAAAAACACACAGAACAAATGAACATTTATGAGTACATATAAATATGTATACAAATACAATACACACTCAATAGTGAAATACAATTACCTTTCAAATGGTAAATTCTTTGTTTTCCGTTTGCTGGCGTTGTCTAAAAGCTGCTTCTGAGTCCGCCCGCTAAAATGTTAAAAAGAGTCATTGGCAGATGAGAACTCTTTATAAGCAGGTTATATTTTTATCATGAACCTCTTAAGACCTCTTTAGCTTTACAGGTCACCTGTATCTGAAGTTGGAGCCTTTGCTGCACAGGAAGGGTTTAGGCTTTGATTGCGGTTCTTCCGAGAGTCTGAAGAAAGCGTGGTACTCGACACAGGTCTTCCAAAAGGCTTTGCTGGCATCTCTGCTTGCCATGGCAAATTCAAGCGTGTCCTTGCACAAGGCCTGTTGGGAAAAAATTTGTTTAAAGGTGAGCACACTAGTTAACCGTGTGATCAACAGATTTCAATTGACTGGACTTGAAAAAAACTGTTGGTTTGACTACTGTATAGTGAAAAGCATTTCTGTGATGAAAAGTATTGGCTAGATTACTTACCGGTGATCTTCATTGCACAGAGTCCTAGTCTTCCTCATCACAGTCCTTACTTGAGGCATCAGCTCCTGAGACAGACTCCCCATACCACCTTTTCCAACATAAAGGAGAGACCTGGTTTTGCCCTTGTCCCTTCTCTATGTTTTTTAAAACAAATTCTTTTCATATGACCTATAAGAGCCACTCCCACCACAGCACACCACATCCAGTTTAAATACCAAGCTGGCATAGTATAAGGCTAGAGGGGTGGGGATGTGGGACTGTGAGGAGGAAGGCTAGGGACCTCATTACGAGTCAGGCGGAATGGGGTAATGTGGTCCGCTAATGGATGCGGACCTGTTATTCCCATTCCGCCTGATTACGAGGTCCCCTCGTGGGACCCGGTAACGGGTAAAACCAGGCGTCGTTACAGGGTCCCATGAGGGGACCAGGGAGCTAACAACGAGCTGGTCGTAATCGGCCCGTTGTTAGCTCCCTGCACCCATTCCCATTGAGCCCTATGGGGGTTCGAATGGGAATGGGGAAGGTCCGGGCCCGGGTTCCCTGAGGGAGGAATTACCGGGCCCTCCTAACTCGGAATGGCCCGGTAATTCCCCATTCAGGGAACCCGGACCCGGTTTTGGAGGCAGCCATGCCGCCAATAGCGACATGGCTACCGCGAAAGCTGTAATTAGGCCCTAGTACTCAGTGTAATGAAGATAACTGGTAAGTAATCGGGTAATTACCCCTTTGTCCATCTTCCTCATCACAATCCTTAATTACTTGATGACCTACCAAGCAGAATCCGTGTAAGTAACCCAGGATAAAACTGCATTGTATGCAGTACTCCGGGATGCATTTGTGCTGAGATTGATTGCGACATGGAATCAGCTATCGCCGTTACTGACCTTAAATGGGGAGGATCCCATAACAACAATATCACAGCCAATCCCACAGCAGCTCATCAGCCTGGCAACATTACCGTAGATTTCTTCGAATACCATTTCACCTAATGAGATTTCACCTAATTTATTTAACTGAAAATGGTAGGGAAAATGCTCTATTTGTAATGCATAATAAATAGGGTGTGGGGTAAGGGTATACGTTAGGGTGTGGACAGGTGAGGGAGGGCTGTGGGGGTAAAAAAAAGAAGTATAAAAAGTAGATTTCATTTTTCAGTGAAATGGATTCGGTGAAATCTCCATTAGGTGAAATATTTTCGAAGAAATCACATACATGGCAATACACTGCACAGAAGGGCCCACAAACCTGGTTCACTAGGGGCCACTAAAGTGTTAACAATCCTGATGATAGCAGGAGATGGAAAATAAATAAGCCGGTAGGTTGGGAAGATTTGCCAAATTAGATCAAGGGCATGCTGTGGCAGAGCTAGCCAGCATCTATTTGAAAGTGGATGAGGAAAGCATAATTTATACTGCTGCCAAATAAACTGCTAGCAGTAGAACGACAGAAGATATTAAACCTTTACTGGTAATGGCCCATTTGCCGACCCACTGAGCAGACGAGTACCTGGGACTAAGCAATAGAGGCGACCATATTCAGAAGAAATAAAGGAGGGAATCCCCAAACATACTCCGCAAGAAGAAAACGGGTGTGTCTATATGCAAGAACAAACTAAAGTAAGGAGTGCTTCAAATGGCTGCCATGGTGAAAAGTGGTGTGGTGGGAGTGGCTCCTATAGGTCCAATGAAAAGAAAACAAAATCATCAAACATAGAGAAGGGACTAGGTCAAAGCCGGGTCGCTCCTTTATGTCAGTTGGAAAAGTGGTATGGAGAGTGTGTCTAAAGATGACGTTTCAATTAAGGACTGTGACGAGGATGATGGAGGAAGGGTTAATGCCGACATATGCCAATGTACTCACGCCATATACCAAGTATTGGCGTTATACGTCAAAGTACTTTGTTTATTTTGCAGCTTATGATGAAAATAGAGATTCTACAGCTCATTGCTCATGGAACACAATTTTACAAGCATAGCACTCAACTCACGCACTTTTGGCGGGTGTCACCCGCCAAGCCCCATAGACGACCATTCACTTCAATGGGCTCTCACCTGTCCAAAACAAAATCTGTGCTTTTCACCTGCCTTGGTGACAGAAAAGGTTGAGAGCTATGTAATACTGAAAGCCATTTTGCCAACACGTGTTTCTGGGTTACTCCAGTGTTTTCTCAAGACTTTGGCAAGTGGAAGATAGGAAATAAGGTTTACCAGTGTGCTACCTAGAAAAGAAAGGGGAAGCAAGATAATGTTGACATGAATAGGGAAGGTGTCAATGGAAGGATAGTTGATAGAGACAATAGCAAACGACAAAGCACTATGAAATATGGGGTTTGGTGTGCCAGACATCAGGCTTGGTATGCCAGATAATGGTGAAAGCAGATATTAATTTGATCTGTTGCCAGTAAGGTGACTTGTAAAGTAGAAACGTAGTGTACAGTGTACCCATGTGGCTTTGGATATGAAATAATATATATATACTAACAAAAAACATTGTTAAAGGGACGCTATGGTTAAGTTGCACTACTACAAACCTATCCCCTTTACTGAAAAAGCTGTGCTAAAGGAAGGGTCTGGTTACAGTGGCCTACTAAAAACCTATCAAATTCATTGAAAAAACGTTGGTGAAGGGACGTTATGCTTCAGTTGCCCTAAGAACAAACTAGCACTTTCAGTGCAAAAACCTTTGTTACAGGAACGTTACAGCTACTTTGCACTAACAACAACCCATCCATACTATGCTTACAAGTAAAAGTGAAACCCCCCAGAAATTCACCATTTATGGTAAACTAAACAACCATAACTTGTGCCACCATTCTAACACCCCTGACATGAAAAATGCCACATATCTTCAAAGGTGAACCATCCCACCAAAACTGCATGCATGGACACTGGCCCACAAAGCATCCACTCCTTCCAACTGGAAATTAGCAGCAATGCCTCTTTGCACAGCATACCTGTACAGATCTTGTACACATGTATCACCCACGATCAGCACTGTGTGTCTCTCCATGTCCACCAACCTTATTACATAGAGAGTATTGGGAGAAAGTAGTACTGCCCTTTCCTGTGAATCACACCTTTGACACATGATTCCATAATTCCCACAGTTCCATTGGCATACCCACCAAGCTGTGAATAGCAGGATGTGGTACGTGCGCTTTCCCAGATACAGTGAAGACTGCACCCCAGTAAAGCAGGAGCAGTCCTTCTCCCCTGTCCACTGTTCTTCTTCCAGTACCCCCTCATTGAGGATTGTGAAATATTCATGCATGCATGCACCAATCACAGCCAAGAAGTCTGCATTCAACACTATCATTTCTGTTCAGCACTCCATACTTACCGTTGAACGCTCCGAGTACAAGTCACTTGTGCTTCCAAAGCACCTTCCGTACAAAGGTGTGGTAAAGAAACCACAATGTCAGCATCCAATTTCGTCCAGAGCGGCACCCATCATGCCTTTCACCATGCACAGAAGAGTCTACTGTTTGCTGACACCCATCACAACATAATGGAGCCATTCATGAGAACATGTGGCCATAAACCACAATCCACAAACGAACATAGCCAGTGGCACTTCTACCCAACCCCAGCACCATAACACAGCGATGCATGGAAACATGTCACAGTTAGCAGATTACACAAACCTACCACTGCTTCAGCCACAGCTACCCACTTCCATGCACAAAGTATTATGTCACTGGCAACCAAACCACACAGTCCTCACAACATTGGGCCTACTCCCAGGAAGCTGCACAAACCAGAATGTCCAAGCACATCACACATTCACTTCAACCCTACCCTCTTGTATACTGACAGTGTTCCAACACTGCATCCAGTGGGCACACTGCAAGACTTTTCAATGCACAATCTCCAGCCATACACCGGAAACCGTAGGATGTTCCAACAATGATCGCACCCATGGAACCAACAATGTATGCATGGCATCGCACTTCTGGTGCTCAATGAAGAGTAAAATGTGTTCCACAACCATTCTGTGAAGGTGATCACCCTCTGAGAGATGCAGTCAACACTACATTGCTGCAGTGGGTGTGGTGAAGGCCTTGGCTTTCGGGTGTATGGCCTACGGCATTTGGCCATGCACCCAATAGTCTAGGCCTTGGCCACACCCACTGCAACCTAATGCAGCCATGCAACATGTCATCAAGTACCACAATCCACACACATACCACAGCCACCGACACTCCTACCCAAGCTCGGCACCGTCATACGGCTATGCATAGAAAGATTCACCATCTACCAGAATCAACAAACTTAACACAGCCTCCGGCGCCCCAACCCACTTTCATTCACATACGATGGTGTACTGCCAACCCAACCAACCAACAGTATTTGCATGTCAGCTGACTTCTGGTGCTCTATCAAGTGTACAATGTGCTACACAACTGTTCTGTAAAGGTGAGGAGTCTGTGACAAATGCAGTGTAAACTGCATTGCTGCGGTGGGTGTGGGCAAGGCCTAGACTATTGGGTGCAAGGCCTTTGGCCATGCACCCAATAGTCTACGCAATCCGATGTGATGTGCAGTTTAGTCCGTCTCCACTGTTGACTCCAGTAGCTGCATCCATGGATTAAACACTGTAGGATGTGCTAAGGAGCACCAAACCCATGCAATCAACCATCTATGCAATGCTGATGTACCACACACAGAAGGGAACCATGTAAAACCTAATTCCAACTGCGGGACATAGTTGTCACTGCAAGGCTTCCATCCATGCAACACACTGGACTACACGGTATCTTATGATGTGCATGTTATGTTCAATGCACTCCCCTTCTGAAATTGAGCTCACACCAGTCACCACGGAAATAGGTCTCTGCACCAGCTATCGTGCCATAATGAAGCCTGCCTGCATGCAGCACATATGGGAGGCGGCTGTACAGAGACGCGCAAATTGCTGTTGTACGCAAGGACACCGCAGGCACATCAACATCTTCGTCCACCTATTGACATATCTCAGATGATTCACTTCTCACTCCCCCACCCTTTCCATCCCTACTTCCCACCACCACATGGAGTGATATATGTTTTGCCATACACTCCCCGTCTGCTATTAAGGTACCACCAGGCAGCATGGTAAGAGGTTGCGCACAAGCTATCATGCCGTAACGAAGGCTGCCTGCATTCAGCACACATGGTTGGGCCTGTGCAGGGACCAGTGAATTGGCACAGTACGCATGGATACTGCAGACACACCACCGTCTTCGTCGACCTAATAATCACATATCTCCGATGAATCACTTCTCTCTCCCCCTCCCTTTCCATCCCCTCTTCCCACCACCATATGCCGTACATTATGTTTGTCAGTCCCTTTTAGCGGCGCACTGTCCTCTGATACACCATGGCAGCATTTCCCAAAAACTTTGACGCACAGCATGCTTCTCTCCAGCCAAGCACCGGCCGCGTCCAAAGGTCGTCCACAACACAGCGTACTGCAAGCCAATGAGCCTGCAGTCTGCGGAGTGAACAGGGATATGAGTCCGTGGAGCAGAGTCAAATATCACACACTTTTTGAGACGTACATTTCAGCTCTTTGCAACAAAAGTACTGGTAGGATTTCCACCAAACACAGGCACGCTTTCTGACCCAAGCCCCCGCTCCTGCCGCAAATTTGGTGCAAATCCATCCAGCCATTCGGCTATAGCTGTGCGCAAAGTTTTTCCCCATTCAGTCTATGGAATGTGATGTCATCTTTGATGTTATGGGTGTTAGTCCTTGCAGTGCACAGTGGTAGCGTTACTTATGGTTGCGTTCCTTATGATAACTGGCACATTTCTGGGGTTTTTAGGTTTTACCTGTAACCATAACGTCCCTGTAGCAACGTTTTTCCATTGAATTTCCTAGGTTTTTCAGTAGTGCAACTTAACCATAACGTCCCTTTAACAACTTTTTTTGTTAGTGAATTTCATAGGTTTTTTTCAGTAAAGTGAAAAGGTTTTTTTTTTTTTTTAAAATATTTATTTTAAACAGGCAGGTTTAAGCAATACAAAACGATCAATTCCGACAAATGGCATAAAGAAGATACAGTAGATTGTTCACCCCCTCCCACCCTCGTGTCTTAACATTTCTCTTCTTCCCGTTGCCACTGGGAGTTATCTTCCTGTAGAGTCCTCCTGGCTATTTGGGGCTTGTATGTCAGGGCTGGATAATTCCGATCAAAGTCTAGGAGTGGGCCCCAAATGTTTTCGAAGCGATGTAGGCGGCCTGCCCCGGCAGCCGTCACCTTCTCTGCGATTAAGATGTCCCAGATTTTAACCCACCAGAAGGGCATTAGCGGTCCTTCTACTGTTTTCCAAGTGCGAGCTATTACGTTTCTGCCCGCCAATAGGCATTGGGATAGCAGTTTGGCCATATGGCCAGATCTGGGGTAGATTCCGGGGACTGGGGCTCCCAGGAGGATGGGCTCGGGCTCCAGGGGAAGTCGCACCTGAGTGATGTCTGTGATTGTTGCTAGGCATTGTTTCCAGAAAGCCTGGGCCTTCGGGCATGACCACCACATATGAAGGAAAGTCCCTACTTGGCCACATTGCCTCCAGCAATTCGGGTTGAGTGTGGGGTTCATATGGTGTAGCCTTAGGGGAGGATAATACCAGCGGAGGAGGATTTTATAGGCGCCTTCCCTGTTCGTAATGCAAGATGAAGAAGTATGAGCCCGCGACCAAATGTCAACCCATAGCTGGTCTTCGACTGGGCGGCCCAGGTCTGCTTCCCATTGGGCCATATACCGGGTTTTAGAGACTAGGAAGTCAGTTTGGAGGCGTTTGTATAGGGTGGAGATGCTCCCCCTAGTTGGGAGGTCAATTAGAGTCAGTTCCATGGCTGTGGGGGGGCGGGTGGCAGCTTGGCGGGTCTGTGGATGGGAGCACCAGTGGCGCAGCTGAATGTATGTAAATCTGTCCTGCTCACGAAGTTGGAAGAGTTCCTTACATCGCCTAAAGGTGCAGGGCTGTCCTCTTTCGAAAAGTTGGCCCAGGGTCACCAGGCCTCCCGCTATCCAGGATCTGAAGTTTCGGGTGGCCCAGCCAGGCGCAAAGGCCGGGTTCAG
This sequence comes from Ambystoma mexicanum, assembly GCF_040938575.1. Taxonomy (NCBI): domain Eukaryota; kingdom Metazoa; phylum Chordata; class Amphibia; order Caudata; family Ambystomatidae; genus Ambystoma; species Ambystoma mexicanum. The sequence goes on along the minus strand of NC_090930.1, from coordinate 441,909,942 downwards.
GAACACCGGTGAGGAGGGGCTAAGTCCCACTGGGGTTTTCTTTTGTTTCAGCGCTTTGTCCCAGGTAGCCACCGTGTGTTTGGTGGACCTCAGGAGGTTCTGCCACTGGCGGCGCTCGGAGGGATTGATATGTGGGAGAAAACGTAGCGGGAGCGGCAGTTGCGCCTGTTCAAGATCCACCCATCTCGGGCGGTTGGTAAGTATCTGCCATGTTCGAATACAGGCTAGTTGGGCCGCCAACTGATATTTTTGTAGGTCTGGGACTCCGAGGCCACCTAGTTTAGTATTGCCCAGCATCGTGGTCCTAGGGATTCTGGGCTTTCTCCCTTTCCAAATGAACCGTGACATTTCCTTCTGCAGATTCTGAAGGGCCGGTGCCGGGATTGGTACTGGGAGCGAAGAGCAAGCATATAGAAACCTCGGCAGCAAGTTCATTTTACAGGCCGTGATACGACCCATCAGTGAGATTTCTTGCGCCGTCCACCGTTTTAAGTCCGCCACGAGTTCCGTGAACAGTGGGGGAAAGTTTGCCCGGTAGACTTCCCCCGGGTCAGCTGGGATCTGGACCCCTAGATAGCTGATGCTCTTAGTTGACCATTGTATCGGGCATAGTGGGACCAGGGCCTCCCGCATCTCCCGGGAAAGGGCCACCCCCATGGCAGCTGATTTCTGAAAGTTGATGGCAAAGCCGGTGACCTTTCCATAGCTCTCTATCTCAGCTAGGACCTGAGGGAAGGAAGTGCGAGGTTCTGTGATGGTTAGTAAGACGTCGTCTGCATATAGGGCCAGTTTATGGTGTGATGTGTTCGATTGGAAGCCCTTGATTTCCGGGTTTCGCCTGATCCGTTGGGCGAATGGTTCCATGATTAGTGCAAAAAGCAGTGGCGACAACGGGCAGCCCTGTCTGGTTCCACAGGTCAGGCCAATAGGGGAAGAAAGGATGCCATTGACTCTGAGAAAGGTTTTGGGCGCAGAATAGTTAGCCAGAGTCATGGCGCAGAACTCTGGGCCAAAGCCAAAGGCCTCGAGAGTAAGCCTCATGAAGTTCCAGTCCACTTTGTCAAAGGCCTTAACTGCGTCCAGGGCCAGGAGTACCAGTTCCCGGGAGTCTCGGGAGGCCAGCTCCACCAGGTTTAAAGCTCTGCGAATATTATCAGCTGTAGAACGGTGTGTGATGAAGCCACTCTGGTCGGCGTCGATTATCTCTGGTAGGATCCGGGACAGGCGGGTTGCTAGGATTTTGGAGTATATGTTGGCGTCTATATTGAGCAGAGCAATCGGTCTGTAGGACGCAGGATTCTTTGGGTCGCCGCCAGGTTTAGGCAGCAGGACGGTGATTGATTCTTGCATTGACGGGGTTATAGTGCCCGTGGTTCTAAATGAATTAAAGAGCTGTACCAGGGGTGGGAGGAGTTGTGGTTTGAAAATTTTATAAAATCTTGTCGTGTAGCCATCCGGGCCGGGGGCTCGAGACTTGAGGGATTTTATCGCCTCATCGACTTCTTCGCCGGTGATCGGGGCTTCCAGCGAGTCCCGGGCTGCGTCCTCCAGTCGGGGGAGCGCCGCGCTTTGCAGGTATTCCCTCTGTTCTTCGGCCTTCCGAGGCGGGGCGGCCATTACCTGGGTCAGGTGGGCCGATGCAATTCGAAGCTTGTCGTGATCTAAGTATTGCGTCTTGCCCTGCAGGTCCCGTAGGCCCACGATTGTGTTATTTCTTCTTATCTTAGCGAGTTTAGCCACCAGTAGTTTGTTTGCTTTATTATTTTTGACATAATAGAACTGTTTGGCTTTCGTCATTTGATGGGCGGTGTGTTCCGCATAGTGGGCTTCAATTTTCTGTTTTGCTGTCCGGAGAGCTCGCTGCGTTTTAGGGGTCCAGCCTTTTTCCTTGTGGGTTTTTTCTGCCCTCTCCAGTTCTTCTTCCAGGGCCTGACGAGTTCGTTGTTTATGTCTATGATAGGCTGCCCCTTTGGCAATCAGTTCTCCCCGCAGCACTGCCTTCATTGCATCCCAGGTGTTAGCTAAGGAGGTATCTCCGCTGGGGTTTTCCTTGAAGAAATTGACGATTGTGGTTGCGATAGCGTCTCTGAGTGGCATCTCATTAAGGATGGGGTCGTATAGTGTCCATCTACGTCTCTGGGGATCAGGGGGACCCTGAACTCGGAGTTCCAAGGTGACCGGTGCGTGATCGGATAGGATTCTGGAGCCTATGGTCACCTCTTCAGTAAAGGCGAAGATTTGCGGGGAAATTAGCAAGAGATCTATCCTGGAGAATGTCCGGTGAACATAAGAATAGAAGGAGAAGTCTTTTTCAGATGGGTGGAGCACTCTCCATGAGTCCACCACCCCCAAAGTCCTGAACAAGCGCAGAAGGGCTAAGGCCGTGGCGAAGTCTCCGGGGGAGGGTGGGTGCGATTTGTCCTTTACGGGGTCCGGGACCCCATTAAAGTCCCCACCGATCACTATCTGGCCCTCCAGAAAGGGAGAGAGAGTTGTGGTGAGCGAATCATAGAAGGGTGCTTGGCCTAGGTTCGGCGCGTATACGGAGACCAGGGAGAACAGCTGTCCTGCCAGCAGGCATTTCACCGCTATGTAGCGTCCCTCCGGGCAGCTTATGGTGTCTAGAATCTGGGGATTCAGCCCTCTCCGGAACAGGATTGCAGTGCCACCTCGCTTGGAGTTGCCGGATGCGAAGAGTTGCTTTGGAAAGTCACGAGAGTGTAGGCGGCTGAAGTCTGCCGGTAGCAGGTGAGTTTCCTGTAGCATGGCCACGGCGGCGGCCTCATTCTGGAGTTTTTGTAGAATTGATTTGCGTTTGGCCGGTGAGTTCAGGCCCCTGACGTTTAGAGAGACGAACTTCCAGGATTGCTGTTCCGGAGCGGGACCTGGGGTCGCTGATGAGGCTTGTGGGAGGGGGGGAGCCACTGGAGGATCAGCCATTATGTCGTGGGAGATGTGACCATCTGTTAACCTGCTTCTGAAATTTTTGCTCAGACCACCAACGGGAGGTCCAAGTTTTAACTGGGGGTAGGGGACCCATTATGGGGTTGGGCCCTCCCCTGGCCAACGGGGCCGTAAACCAAGGAATAGCCAACATGGCTGGAAACGTAAGTGGTTTGCTCCAAGGACTCATAGGTGGAATGTACCTTGAAGCTGGGCATGGGCCGTGGGGGAGAGGCCCGCTGCATCGGGGATGAAATCCATCCGTGTTTTCAAGAGAAGCGATTGGTTCCGCTGCGCCAGGATCGCTGAGCTGGGTCACAGGGGTCGGAGGGGTCCCTTGCGGGGTCGTTCCAGGTTATCTTTTCCTCCTAAATCTCGGAACCCTCGACCATGTATTTTGTTTGGACCTAGGGGAGGCTATGAGGTCCGAGTCAATTGCCGCTTCAGTGGCCTGTGCGGGCGAGGAGTCAGTGGGGGCCGGCTGCAATATACTTCCAGCGTCATCTAGGTGACTGATCCTGCGTATGGTGCCCTTGTAGGAGAATTGCAAGGCTGTAGGAAAGAGCCATTTATAGCGAACCTTTTGGGCTTGAAGGAAGGTGGTTAGTGGGCGAAGGGCTCGCCTTTTTTGAAGGGTCAGCGGAGATAGGTCTTGGTAAATTTGAAGGGGAGTCCCTTGGAAGGTGATTTCATTCTCAGAGCGACTTATTGCTGATATGGCTTCCTTAGTTGTATAGAAGTGCACCCTGGTGATCACATCAGGAGGTCCGTCTGACTCAACTCCACGGCGAGGGTTTAGTCTGTGAGTGCGATCCAGTAGCAACAGTGAATCCGCCATATCTGGGAGGAGAGACTGAAAGAAGAGGCCCACGTATCCGGCAAGCTCTTGGTCTGGAACCGACATAGGGACCCCTCGAATGCGAAGGTTATTGCGCCGGGCTCTGTTCTCCAAGTTTTCCTGCTTATACTCCAGGATTTCGCATTTGTCTTGCAAAAGCCCGACGGAGCGCTGAATCTCCGACAGGGAAGAGGCGTGGTCTTGGGCTCGGTCCTCAATCTCCCCCACTCTTTGTTCTATCTCCGAGACCCTTTTGTCGGTGGTCTCCAACTTGGCCGTAAGTTCCGACATACATGATCGGAATTCGGTTTTAATGTCAGCCATGAAATCTCGAATGTCCTCTTTAGTTGCTAACGGTCCCCTGTTGTCCTGAGATTCTTGTGAGGCGGGGGGAGGGGTGTCCAGTTTCTTTGCTCTGTCGGATGACATTAGCATTGTCGCTATGTCCGAGGACTTGGCGGATTTCGGTTGCCTAGACATGGCGTGGTCCAGCAAGCGTGGGTCAGGGACCACAGGTAGTCTGTCCGCAGTAGTGGCGATGGCTTAAGGGTAGCCTGAGTCCCTCTAGGGGCTAGAATGGGTGTTCCGATGTCCTGGTTGCACGTAGGGGCTTCTGGTGCATTAAGATGTCGTCCCGGTCTCACTGGAATGGTGGGTGTGGGCCGGGGCGCCCCAGGAAGCAAACGAAGGGACGAGCGGGAGCAGATCAGGTGCCGGGGCCCGCTAGTTCAGGCCTAGCTCTCATGAAGGAGGGCGCGGGTCCAGATCGCCACGGGCGCCCGCCGGATTCCTGGTGGTCGTGCTGGCAGTGCAGGGTTGCTCGCCTCCGAACTCTTCGGTCCCAGCCCCCTCCTCCAGAGTGACGGCGGGGCGTAGCGGAGGGCGAGAGCCGGGGGACCGCCGCTGCGCGGTGAGGCGCGCCCCCGGTGTGTTTGAGGTGGCTGCAGGTCTTCCTCTCCCGGGACAGAGGCGGATGCAAAAGGGGGGGGGGGGGCCCGGGGCCCGAGGCTCCTACCTCGTCTCCCGCCGCCTGGGAAGTCAGCCGGGTCGCCGGTGCGCTCAGGGGTCCATCTGAAGAGCTCCGATGATGAGGCCGCGTCTCGGCCGTCGTCGCTGGGTCCCGTCCGCCATCTTGGATTGCGCGGCGGAGGGGCCGCGAAATGCAGGCGGTCCGATCTTCGTTGTCTCGGTAAATCTGGGCTCCGGCAGCTCAGCGGCGGGGCTCCGGACCCTCCCACGTCCCCTCATCGAGTTGGGATCCAAAACGCTGCCTGGGAACCTTCATAAGCTGGGATGCAGCGGGCTTCCCACGGAGGCCATCAAGGAGGCGACTGCATAGTCCGCGCTCCAGGCCACGCCCAGTGAAAAGGTTTTTAGTAACATATATAGACTTCACCTGGTTGGCGTATGTGCAATTACACGGCAAGTGTCTATAGGACTCCATTAGTGTCTGCATGTTAGCATCTGCAGATGCACTTGTAAGTAGTTGTGGAAGCACACGTGTTTACATTCCACACCTAGACCCATGCATAGGTCATGCACTGTACGCTGATAACACTGCACCTGTCGCCAGTCCTACGTATTCATGCAGTAGTCTACCACATTTAAAGTATTGCTGTCCACTTCGTGGGAGGCTGTGCAAACTTAGCAATGTGTGGCTAAAGTACTCCTAACTGTATTACGGCCACTGGTAAACAAATAACAGCAACCTGCACTGTGACATAGGCGTGTTAAATGTGGCATTACTCAGAGTTATCTGCTGCTTCTCTTTCCAAGACCCGTGAAACTGATACATTGTGTGTGCACTGAGCAGTGTGACGAAAGTATGAACAGGTCACATGCCGGTTATACAGTTGAAGAAAACATGTAACTGCAAGTGGCCCAGTTTGTAGTAAGGCTGCAAAATTGCAAAGCTGGTGCACCTTCCGGACGCACATACTAGTGTGTGTAAAGGCAAGTAAGGAAACAGCAGAATATACAGAGCGCAAACAATCTTACTGGTGGTAAGAAAAGGGCTGCATGTGCATGGGTTGCACAGAATAAATGGCTTTGTGGCATACGTAAAGAAGCTGTGGTTGGCGTAGTTGTAAAGATTCTTGTGTTCCACAATGTATGTATATCCTTGAATGGTACCGCTAACAGTGATGGCGTAACATAAAGTGTTTGTACTACATGTGACGACAACTCAAAACGAAGGACAAAGAAGCAGTGGGCCGGCTACCGCCTTTCAAAGAATGACATTGGGTACTTTCATGTGCAGCATTTGCCACATCTGCTGTGGCCAACAAGAGGGGCACTCCTGTATGGCAGCGGAGATATAAAACAACCTTTCCAAAGCACATGCTGTGCTACAGACCCTTACCCGGCAAAGGGCATTGTATTGTACATGTAGTGCAATGCGCTACTGTGCACAGGGAAGGTACATGGAAGTGCATTGCAACTGTCGTTACAGGAGCATTACAATGAGAGACGCCTATATAGGTGAGGGCCACCCAAAAATTCAATCTCCCCGGCACATGACAAAGAAATGCACAAATACACTTCTTTGCAATGTACCGCGCTGTCTCCATTGACGGACCAAGTAGATAATGATGCTGCCACATCGGTAGCTGCATACTGCGATAGAAAGTTATGCAAGAGATCGGAAAGAAACGCACAAACTGGGCAAGTGCCTCCTTCATGGCTGAAACTCGTGTAACATGCTGTGCAATGTTCCCTGCACAATGAACAACAATAATGTCGTCATGATTGCGCATCACACACACAAACCAAAATCAGGCACTTCATTGTACCTTGTCCATAGCACTACACATGAACATCATTGATTGGTAAATGAGTAGCAAGTGCACAGTGTTTTGCATTCACTTTCACTGAATGTATGTCAGCGTACCCTAAAATCTGCAAGATGTGCCTCGTACAACACACACCCATAACGGCACCCTCTGCATTTCTGTGAACAAATACACAGTGTCGTTCCGTCGGTCCGTACACACCACACCCACAAATTTCATTGCCCAATCCCGTAGCCTCTACAGGCCCATTTCTATGGGCGTCATCTGCAAAATGGGCATATGTACCACGTGCTACCCTGCAACTATTGTGATATTTGCAGACTTTCCGTGCTGCATGTTCGCAGGAATGGGGGAATAACTTTGTAGCAGGGGAGCACACGTCGTTGGTTGTGGTGGCTCTTAAAAGAAAATGTGTTTTCTTTGTGTTTTTTTAATTTTTTAATTATTTTTAAATGTGCTTCCCTAGAAACACTTTCTTTGCGGTTTTCATACGTGAATGTGCGTTTTGAACTGCAGCTCATATTCTTACAGTAGGGTCTTCAGTGCAGTCTGTAGATTGTGCACGAACATTTCATTGCCAATGGCCGACAAAGACATGCCATTTCCCTTGAAAAGGTCTAGGTATCGGGAACCGATGTTCTCATTCTCACAGGCAAGCATCCCAGCAGCATTCAAGAAGTCACACCTCCTTCTGTTGATGAGACCCCTTCCGACCTCTGGCTGGCGACAGGAAGCATTGGAATAATGCCACGCGATTCTCTGCAGTATACATGAGAAAAGCACCTTGGCAGTAGGAAAAATGCGCTGCACTGTTTTCATCAAAATCTTCAGTTGACTGAAAACATGGGAACAAGGCATGGAATCCAAAAAGAAGCCTCCAAAGTGCACGATCACAACATGTACAGTTGCCGAAGAGGCCATGCGTTGACATTCTAGAAGCAGTCCGCTGAAACAGCATGATTCCATACCACTCCACAAAAGGTCCACTCCCTACAAACCTAAATTGCTAGACAAGTCTTCTTGGAGGGCATATATGCACAGATCTTCCACAATGTAATCACCCACGATGAAAACTGTGCGCCTTGCCATGCTTGCCAGCCGCAGTACACAAAGTTCTGGAAAAGTGAATGCCTCCCTTTCCTGTGACGCACACCAAGAACACCTGATTGGCCAAAGGCCATAGTCCCATTTACATTGGCTAGCATGGTGAGAAGGGCAAAATATGGCACGTGCCTTTCCCCCATCACCGCGACGGAGGCACCCCGGTGAAGCAGGAGGACTCCTTCTCCCTAGGATAGGATAGAGCAATCACTGCAGTGCCATTTCCATTTTTTCTGTAACGTACACCATGACCACCTCATTGGCCAAAGGGAATAGTCCCATTTCTATTGGCCAGCATGCTCACAAACGCAGAATGTGGCACGTGCCTTTCTCCAGGTACCACCAGGGCCACGCCCCAGTAAAGCCAGAGGAGTCCTTCTTCCTATTGGCGTTCTTTCCTCTGACGCACACCCTGAGCAGCACATGATAGGGCAATCACTGCAGTGCCGTTTCCATAGGCCAGCATGGTAAGGAGTGTCGAATGTGGCACGTGCGGGTCCCAAGTACGTCAAGAGCCGGACCCCAGAGCAGCAGGAGTCCCTCTTCCTATTGCCGCACATCCTAAGCAACTCATTGGACAATCCCCACAGTTCCAATTTCGTGGCCCCACCCGCGAAATCACTGCATATGACTTTTGCGCTGCATGCGGGCCTCGGGGAATAACTTGCAACCAGGGCAGGGGGAGTTCGTAGTAAGGGGCGACTCTAAAAAGAGTCTGGTTTTTTTTTGGTGTAGATCCTTCTACAAAAACACCTTTTTTGTCTGTTTTTAGTAGCTTTTGTGTTTTCTTCTACCCACATTAGTTCAGTAAACTCTTCACTGCATCATGTAGACGAGCAAACAAAACTGCTTTGCCAATTGAGGACAACAAAATGCCATTTTCTTGGAAACACTCTGCATGTCCACAAGTAATAAGGTCATTGTTGCAGAAGAACATTCCACGAGCGGACAAAAAAGTGTACATGCTTCTGTTGATGAGACACCTTCCTTCGTCTGACTCGGAACAACATCCATGAGCAGTAGGCCATACTCTTCGTGGTATTGTAGATTAATGAAGCACCTTGGTGGTGGGAAAAAGCATCCTCACGACACCCAGCAATCTCCTCAGTCTACGGGGCAAATGTAAGCAAGGCAGGTAACCCATATGCATGCCGCAGTAATTAATTACGATAACATCTACTACTGGAAACGTGGCAAGGTCTTTGCAAAGTGCGTGCATATCGACGAAATGGCACTCATGCAGAGCGTTCCACAATGCGTCCCCTCCTTCCAAACCAAAATTGCTGTCAAAGTTTTTTTTGCAGAGCACAGTTGTGCACACCTATTACAAAGGAAGCACCTACAGGCAACACAATACGTTTCGCCATGTCAGCCACCCTCAGTAATGTGCAATCATTTCACCTCCCCTTCCTATTAACCACACCCACACTACCTGATTGGCTAATCCCCACACTGACATGGCAATTGGGCAAGGTGGTGTAAAGGGCAGATTTTGCCACGTGCGCCTCCCAAAGTAGCATGTGGGCCGAACCCCTGTACATCTGGAACAGTCCTTCTTCCCTTAGCACCATCTACTCTGCAGCTCTACTCCATTAGGTCACTGGTAAATAGGCACACACGCATCCACCAATCGCATTAAAGCCGCCATCATCGAACACTGTCACTGCTGTGCAAAACTTGAAATGTACTGTTGCATATTCACAGTACAAATGTTGTGCCATTCCAAAGCATGTCCACTGCAAAGTTCAATGAACGTATGCACGATTTCTCCATCCGCATACATCCACATGGCCACCCAGCATGTGGCACATGCCATCCTGAAAGTACCGTGTAATCCACTACCTTTTTGTGATAATGAAGGTGGGGGGGGTTGGTTTTAAACAATATGAAACTAGGCAAGGGATTCAGTCTTCCAGCGTATATGTATGACATTTATTTTGTATTTTCTCTTCGTATGCGTTTCTGTTTGCCTATCCTCACATTTTTACAACATTCTAGTCATGTAACCCAAATGTGCACTTCCATAGTGCACCATGACACAGTCCATGTTTGTGACTTACGCCACATATCTGCAAAAGCGAACCATCCCGCTGAAACTGCAGTCACCCTGCCAGGCCCAGAAAGCGTCCACTACTTCCAACCCGAAATTACCAGCTACTCCTCTTTGCATGCAACACCTGTGCAGATGGCGCACAAAGATATCAATGACGATAAGCATTATGCGTATCCCCATGTCAACCACCCTCACGACACAGTATTGTGCCGAAATGGTAATTCCCCTTCTTATGAACCACGCCCTAAACGCCTAATTGTGTTTTTCCCACAACTCCATTTCAATTTCCACACTGCTCATAATGGGAGGATGTGCACGTGCACTTTGCCATCTACAGTGGGGGCCACAGCCCAAAACAGCTGTGACAGTACTTCTTCCAGTCACTTTTTCAGCACTCCCCAAATAGGGTGCTGTCACATTTCAAAACACAGATGCACCAATCACATACAATACCTCTGCATTGCACACTGTCATTTCTATACACCACTCCTTTTTTACTGTTAAACACTCTCAGTATACGTTCCGTTTGTTTGCAAAGCCCCTCCACCAGAAATGTCTGCTAAAGAAGGCACTATTGCAGCATCCACAAACATCCTAACACGCCCCAGCACACCTTTAGGTATGCATACAACAGTGCAACCCTTTCCACACCCACCGCAACACTAAACATCCAAGCAAGAGACCATGTGGGCACCTAACATTTTGCACAAATGTTACAGAGGTAGCGTCAGTTCTACCCATCCCCCCCAAACCATAAAACACCCATTCACGAAAATGTGTCACACTTAGCTGAAGCCACAACCATAGCACAACCTGCACCACCCCTATGCACTACCATTCACATGCTATTGTGTCACTGCCAACCTATGCACACCACCTTCACAACATTGGGCCTATTTCAATAAATGTGCACACAGCACAGTAACCAACCACATATAAACTGCCCTTCAACCATACCCACTTCCATACTCACATTACGTACGCACTGCACCCTGTGGCCACACTACCCAACTTCTCACTGCACCATCTCCTGCCGCACACCAAATATTATGGCATGTTCCAACTATCACCACAACCATAGAGTGCACAATTCACGCTTTGCAACTCATTTGTCCTGCTGTAGCACGTAGACAATGTGCTCCACACGTATTCCCCAAAGATCACCACCCTGTGCCGCATACACTTCTAAACATGCATTGCTCAAGTGGGTCTGCTCCTTGCACACATTCCCCCACCGTAATTGAACAATACATGTCAGCATATCGCCAACTACCATTATGGACATATGCACCACTGGCACCAGCACTCCTAACCAACCTCGACACCACAATGGACATACACATCATTAAGTATAACTTACCATAATGTATAAAATTACACTGTCTCCGGCACCCCTACAACCTTTCATTCACATACTATTCTCTTACCCACTTCCACTCAGAAAGGATTGTGTCACTGGCAACATAAGCACAACATGTTTAGAACATGGCCCATACTCAGTGCTTAAAGTGGGTCTCCAAAAAGTGCGACTGAGCCGGGGCCCTGCCGGGGCCCCCCATCCCACACAACATTGGCGGGATGCATTATCCCGCCGCGGCCGCAGCCGCGACGGGAGATGTGCCCGCCAGTTTAATTTCAGGCGAGCTGACAGAAGTGCCAGCCAGGCACAGCGTCGCTGAGGCTGGCTGGCACTTCTGTCAGTCACTGTAACTTCCCTGATGACCCCTCATTTGAGTTACAGTTCCTTTGTTTGCCCTCGCCAGGTCACTGACCCTCAGCGAACCTGCGGGCTCCATGATCTAATATGCTGATTAGATCACGGAGCCCGCGGGTTTGCAGAGGGTGAAAGGCGCCTCGGGCTCAGTGATCTATCTGCTCTGAGCAGAGATCACAGAGCCCGAGGCGCCTTTCTCCATCGGCAAAGCTTTATAAAAGATGCCTTGAATTGTATACGTTTCAAGCCATCTTTTATAAACGTATAAATATTTCTATGTTTATAAAAGACCGCTTGAAACGTGCACAATTCAAGGCATCTTTTATAAAGCTTTGTCGATGGACAAAGCCACCTCAGGTTTTGTCCGTCCTCAACGCTCTATAAAAGATGCCTTGAATTGTTTACGTTTCAAGCCGTCTTTTATAAACATAGAAATATGCTATTAATCTCTATGCTTATGAAAGGAGGCTTGAAAAGTGCACAAACCATAGTAAGGTAAGCACACAAGTGTGCGTAAATTACTATGGTTTGTGCACTTTTCAAGCCACCTTTTTTATAAACATAGAAATACGTAACATTGGTATGTTTATAAGGCTTGAAAGGTACACAAACCATAGTAGTACGCATACAAATATATAAATGCTCACATACATTTATATATTTGTTTGCGCACCTTACAATGATTTGTGCACGTTTTAGGCCACGCCCACAATGGAAGCCACGCCCTCAAACGAGGGCCCCCCCTCAATTTCTTACCCCACTTAAAGCACTGCCCATACTGCAAGCATTCTGCACACAGCACACTAGCCAAGCACCTATAAGCTGCCCTTCAGCAATACCATGTAACATACAGACAGTATACAAGCATTGTACCCAGTGCCCACACAGCGTGACCTTTCTCTGCAGCAACTCCAACCACAGAGCACCGCAATGGAGGTATGCAGTAACAAATTGCAACAGCTACCATAATGTACAAACAAGACACTCTCTCCTGCATCCCTGCACCCTTTAAATCACATACTATGGGCGTACCCACTACCATTCACAAAGTATTGTGCCACTGCCAACCCTCCCACAATCTATTTGCAACACTGGCCTATAACGGCTGAAATGGACTCCACACCCATTCCTTACATGTCACCACACTTTAACTCATGCACATTGAAAAATGCATAACTGGCGTGTCCTCAAGACCTAGGTTCCTGAATGCATGGCCTATGGCCTTCGGCCATGCATCCAATAGTCTAGTCCTTGAACACACTCACAGCAACGTAATGCCACCATGCATGTCTCCATGTCAGCTTCTGCGACAATCCACATAGACACCACTACCACCAACACTCCTACCCAACCTGTACACCGCCATGGTGCTACGCAGCAGCAAATGGCAACAGTTAACATGATGGCCATGTGGGCAGCTACCATTTTGCACAAACGTGCTACATGTAGGAGCAGCTCTTCACCACAACTCCACCACACCATAAAACACCCAATCACGAACACAGGTCGCACTTACCAGAATGCACAAACATACCGCATCATCCACCACCTCTACCCACAGCCATTCACAAAGTATTGTTTCACTAACCACAACATTTTCGCAACATTCGGCCTACTTCAGCAATTATGCACTCAGCATAGGCCTTGAACACACCTACAGCAACGTAATCGACATACACACCACTGCCAACAGCACTCCTACCCACCATGTGCACCACCACGTAGCTATGCAGCAACAAATTGCAACAGGTAACACAATGTGGAAAGAAAACACTCTCTCCTGCACCCTATACACTTTCATTCACATACTATAGGCATACCCACTCCCGTTCACAAAGTACTGTGTCACTGCCAACCTACCCACATTCAGTTTGCAGCACTAACGCTACTGCAACCAATCGGCACATACTGCACTTTGCAAGCATCACCCTGTACCGGATGCAGACTGAAACATGCCTTCCTGCGGTGTGTATGTTGCAGCCCTACGCTCTTCAGTGCATGCCCTACAGCCTACGGGCTACGGGCTTTGGCCATGCACCCGATACTGTAATCCTTCCACAGACCCTCCGCACCTTCATTCATCCATGCATGCCTCCATGTGGCTAACTACCGCATTCCATCCTCAGCACACCGCCACCCAACCTATCTCATGTGGAATTCACTCCCCATCTGCAAATGTCCTGCCATCACTCACCACGAAAAGAGTTCACCGCAAACAGGTATTACCAGCATATGCTTGGTTTTGTAATATGGCCTAAGATATTACCCACAGAATTTGTAAGACATCAGCATGATACCCTGAGGTACACCATTTGCCAGTGACTACCATCATATGCCCAGGTACTCACATAATTTGCCAGCTATTGCCATAACATTTCCAAGTACACATTTACCAAGTATGAATGCCAAATGTCCACACACTCGCACAAACTACAAGGAATGGCATCATATACCTAGGTACCCACATAATTTGCCAGCTAGTATCATCATATGCCGGGGTACAAACATAGTTTTCCAGGCATTGGCATCATATACCCAATTACTTCCACCCATTGCAGGGCAGTGCCATCAAATCCTGCCTTATTCACAACTGCGCCTTGAGAGGCTGCATCTTTTCCAGCCTGGCGTTAGACTGCTTAGTGGCACTGAATCAGTCATGGTCCTGATCTTAGATGATTTTTCTCTGGCTCAAGACCGCAGGGAGGATGGAGTCTTGATTCTCCTTGACCTCTCTGTGACGTTTGACACCATTGATCACACTATCCTCCTCCAAGGCTTGGAACAGGCGGGATTGTCAGGCCTAGTTTTGGCCTGGTTATCTTCCTTTTTGAAGGCTTGAGTGCAGACGGTGTCAGGTTTTTTGCTCCGCCTATGCACATCCACTGTGGGGTGCCACAAGGCTCTTCTTTGTCACCTCTGCTTTTTAACATATACTTGCGTCCTCTGGCTACTTTAATTGAGTCGTTGGGTGTATGTTTTTACACCTACACTGGCAATACTCAATTAATTTTCATATTGAATACCTCTTCGTCTGATCCACCTGGTAAGCTTAGATCTTGCCTTGGAGAGATCGACCGTTGGATGTCTCAAAACTGGTTAAAATTCAATGCTGACAAAACAGAGATTATTGTGGCGCCTCCAACACCTCCCACCCCATGTTTCAGGTTTTGATATTACATATCTATCTACAATACATCATGGCAAGTTGTATTACCAAATGCCCGGGTACTCACACTACTGGCAAGACATCTTAGTAATATGGCTTGGCTTGCACTATTTACAAAGTTGTAGGTATGGAATGCCTAGGTACTCACCATTTGAACGGTACTGCAATCATGTGCCCTTTTGCTCATGAGATTTGCCAGATTTTGACATTACATGCTCCAGTACCCACACCATTTACCAGTTATTGGTATCATTACCCAGGTGCACAAACTATTCGGCAGGTTTTGACTCACACAATGGATCCTCTATACACAGTAAATACCAAGACACACACACAATTTGCTATGTATTCGATCACATGCCCAATTACTCAAATTATAAACCAGCTATTGGTATTATTAGTGGTATCATTATCAGGTACGTTGAACATTTCCTAGGGTTTGTCATCAAATGATAAGTAACAGACACCATTTAATATGTTTTGCATTGATTTGTCCTGGTATGCTCTACACAGAGAGCACATGAAAGGTACCGACGCCATATGACAGGTAGTCAGGTCATCGTATGCCCAGGTAAGCATGCCATATGCATGTTTAATAATGAAATGTCCAGCTATGACATTTCAAGGTTTTGCAACTATGTTTCCAGCTATTACACCATATCCCACGTTTTGCCATCAATTGCACAGGTACTCAGGACACTTTTCAGATATTTCAATCATTGCCCAGACTTATATCATTTACAGGTTACTGTGATCAAATGCACAGGGACTCACAATATGTGACTGGAGTTGCTATGCTTTGCCCAGGTACATATGTCATTTGCAGCTTCACGTCTTCTACTCCCAGCATTGCCTGGTACTGTCATCACATACATAGGTACTCACACCATGTGCCAAGTATTAGCAACATACATCCAGGTATTTAGCCTAATTTCCAAGTGATGCTATGCATGATATGATAGCATCATCCTAACTAGCTAACAAGAACGCACTTTTCAAGGATAGGCGTGGGTCATAGTTTACAGGAATAGGTGGTACAGGTTATACAGGAGATGGGGGAGTCTTCATCGAATCACGCAGACAATGGGCCTCATTACACGGTAGGCGCTAAGGGATTACCAGCACCGGTAAGGGCACCGGTGCGGGTAATCCCTTAGCGCCCTACTACGAGGTCCCTTAGCGGGTCCCTTCCTTAACGCCTGGTTTTACCTGGTTTTACCAGGCGTTAAGGAAGGGACCCGTTGAGGGACTTCAGAGCTAATAACGGGCCCTCTAACAGCGGGCCCGTTATTAGCTCCTTCCCCATTCCCATTGAGCCCTATGGGGGCTCAAATGGGAATGGGGAATGGTTCCCAGAATGAGGATTTACCGGGTCCTCCAAGGTCAGAATGACCGGGAAAATCCCTATTCCAGGAACACAGACCCGGAATGTGGTAAGGGAGTAGCCATGGCGCTAATAGCGCCATGGCTACCTCCTACCGTGTAATGAGGCCCAATGTCTGGAGTGTCTGTAAAGGTGTTCTTTGAAACTAAGGGTCTACAGGTTCTTCCTAAATTGCAGAGTAGAGATGACCAGCATCATTGTGGTCACTTTGACCACTTTGAAACACTTGTGTATAGGTGCGTTACAAATGCCATATCATATCATATCATTGGCGAGTTCATTTATTCGAGAGTCCTGGAAGCAGGAGAATGACTGTTTTCTCTTTCTTGCACACTTTGGTGTTCAGCTTGGCAATGTTATTTTTTCTGGTGGAGTATTGGCTTCCCGAAATGGTGAGATTTTCTTTTGGGTAGGTCTGAAAGTGTCTTGGTTCTTTGTTTGTCATTGCTTTCTAGGTGATGCAGGTTGATTTAAAGATGATGCAGCCCTGGTTGATAGACTGTGCAATCCTTTAAGGATTCGGTTTATGTAATGGATTTTTTTCTGACCTGTCATGAGATGGGGTGTGGAGTGCAGGTGGCCTACCGAGTTGGAGGCTGGGTCACCGGTGAAAAGGATGTTGCCCCTGCACATTCGGGAAAGGAGCAAGGATTGGATGATGGTTCTCTATTAAGGGGTGAACCGCAGAGATGGACTGGCCTACAGGGAACACTGGAGATTTCCCGACAGGCCTCTGCACCCTGGGCGTCTTTTGTGTGGTATTTCCCAACTTTCCCATAGGAAAAGGGTTGCGCTTGCTGAAAATGTGTAAAATGGGCCCCTTTGAAAATTAATTCCAGGGCCTTGTTTGGTTTTCCAGGGCCTATTTGGTTCCTAGTCCACCCCTGACGGAAACATTGCTTGAAATTGCTTGATTTTGCAGTGAAGTGATAACTAGTACCTGGCTAAATTTTGCTGGCAATCTGATTCTTAAAGGAAAGATCACAGTTGATGGTGAAATCCATAACATCTGTGCATGGTGTCTTTTAGGGTGGAAATCGGTTAGGATGCATTTGTGTTAGGCATTTTTGGTCTGAAGGTTGCTTGGTGAAGGATGAACTCGGATTCCCTCGGGTTCAGCTTCCTGTAGGAGCTCGACTTCCAGGATAGACTAGAGTTAGGTAACTTCTCAATCAATAGACGGCATTAGTACAGTTGACCTTCAGTAGAGGTATATATCATCTGTCTACTGGTGGATTTTTATGTCATGGACAGCAAGGTGTTCCCCCAGTCACTCCATTTAAAGTCCCTGTGGGACCTCAACATTTACTGGCAGTGTGAATGTTCCTCTGAATGAGCTTCTGTCTCCTTGTGGGTTAGGTGTAGCAGAAGTGGCACATTTACCCTTAAATTCGCCTTGTCCAGTTCATGGAAGAAAGGGGGGTTCTCTTTCAAAATATTGCACATTCAGCCATTTTTTGGTAATTTCCACTATGGAATTATTGTGAAATCATGCATATTTTTGTGCATTGTGAAATTCCCTGAGGTGTCTGAATTTCCTCCTGTGAAAGGTTTGCATAGCGATTTCACAGGAATCCACCCAGCACCAGTTGGGAGCCAAAGAACAAGGGGTGGTTCACCCATATGGGGATCAGGAGCATCACTCGCATCCACCAAATTTCTGGATTCAGTGAAGGTTTTACATTTGCAAAGAATCTAAAAACATTAACATTATTTGCAGATTGAAAGACTGGTGGTGTTCCTAATGTCTTTCAAAGGGCTGCGAGCGAAGACTATGAGCATCCTGCTATTGACTCATGGACAGCCGTGTGAAAAGCATTGGGGCGATCTGCCATTATACCACACCTTCCTAGCCATCGAAGGATGCAGGAAATCCAGCCTATTGAGGGCATGAATGCCCTTCAAGCCCTCCCAGTGCCTGCCTGTATCCGGCCATGGGTGTGCTCAGAATGTTGATCCCCACCCCTAGCCTCATTCCAGAGCAGCGAGCCAAGGGGAGGCGCTCGACCTGCTGAGTGCTACCAACACTTGGAGGGAGTCCATGTTGGAGACAGAAGAAGTCATTACTACAGTCCGAAAGTAAGCGTTTTAAAAAAAAGAAAATTCGTATGCATGTGCCCATTATATATGTGTGCATTTGAGTGTGTGAGAGTGAGAGAATTTGAATGAGGGTACACGCATGTGTGAGTTGGTGTCAGAGTGTGTATCTGCCTGAATGTGTCTGAGTGTGTGTGTGAAATTTCCATGGTGTGTGGGAGGTCCCCCCACCTGTCAGCCATGTATTAGGTGGGGTCAGGGAGGGTCCTCATCGTGGATTGCATTTTTCAGGGCAATACATCATTACTGGACAGCTGGCACAGCCAGCATGGGTGTTCTTCTATTTGCACATACTGGCATTGCTGGGGTAAGCCAACACAAGTGTGCTTTTACAATGACAGTACTGGCCTTTCTTTTTTCTATTGTGTTCGTGGTTAAAAACAACAATCATTATACAGTTAAAAATGATAAAAGGAAATTACATATACATTATACACAACAATCATACAATGTACACAAACAAGATTACAATGTGCAATACGGTAAAAAGAGGAAGCTTCCCACCTGCTGAAATGTCATCAGTGCTTTATGGGCCACTCAAGTTAATCCTGTGCAGAGACGTCTTTATGGGAGGGCAAAGGGGGCACTTGCCCCAGGCCCCCACCATGGAGGGGGCCCCACGAAGGAGCCTTATTTCTTTTTTAAAGTCAGTTGCCCCAAGTCAACAAAAAAAGTATTACACATCAGGATTTTCTATGGTGTGCTGCTATGGCTAACCTATTTTCTGCCTGTTGTTGACAAGCACATTTTGTTCTGATCTTTTCTTCCTGTAATGCTATGTTCACTGTGGTATACATAGTTTGCGTAGCACAACACCTGTAGCATTCTCACCTTTCTGTGTGGATAGAATTGATCATGTGCAATGGCCAAAGTTGAAATACATATTGACCAGCCGACGATACAGTGATCCTGGATAAATCTTATATCACTGACAGTACTGTACTGCCTTCTATGAAAAGGTTTGGTTCTCACATAGTGGTGGCATTGTTTGGCCAATTACCTGATCTTTCCTATCATTTAGGCCATTGAGTGGAAGGTGTTCTAGACAGAAGAGAGCAGACCAGATATTGCAGGCTTCTTACAAGCACATTTTAAGGTCTGCTTATGTGACAACAAAACAGTTTGCTTTTTTGTACAATTCAAACGTTTGTCTGCCCGTTTTTAAATACCATTGCACACGCCTGTGTTTGGGGTGTATTTAAAGCTTTACAATACAAAAGAGAAACCTATATGGAATCTTTTAAGATCTCATCCATTAATATGCTGGTATTTATATACTTTCCTTGATGATGAGACAATGAAGAATCATTCCCATTTTTCATAATATGTTTCTATAACGTTTTGTTTTGTAAATTGTTTATATTGGGTTATGTGATTTTCATATTTTCCAAGTCAGTTCTGTAAAATGGGTTTATTTTAGTTTAAGGCAAGAATTAGAAAATATATTGGTAAAGAGCAGAAATTGCAGAGTAGGTACCAATCCCAGCTTCACCTCTTAATGAATGTGTGATCCTGGGTATCTCATTTAATCTTGTATTTCCTCACCTGTCAAAATTGCAAGTCCCCAAACCTTTCAAAATTGTCAGCCCTTCAGAGTGATTTCGTTCTCAGGGTATGATCTTTAAAAAAGACTCACCCATGGTTTCACTGGCTATATATGGAGTTGATTTCTCTATAATGATAGTGCACATTGATATATTACACACCACAGCCACCTGTTTCTTTGCTCTCCAATAGCAACACTGCTTGAAAACCATGTCCCACTTCTAATTTCAGTCTGTCTGGATACAGACACCTTCCTGGTGTCTTCAAATCGTCATCCACTCTCTATGCTATGGTATGTGTAGTTTTATCCTTGCTTCCCTTGGTCGCCTGTATCCACGCTTGAGCACTTTTGCTGTATCTGAGGCAGCTAATCTGAGTCGTTTGACTATTCTGGATTATGTGTACTTTTGTCATAAAATCTGTGTCCTGCAGTTATACTATGTCCAGTATACCTTCCACGTGGCTGCTATTGATGAAATGTTTGCTGTACCTATGCTTGAATGCAAGTACCCTTGTTGTAGACTGCTAATGTTGCCCTTGACATGCTACTTGTGTATCACTCTGATTACAACACGAATGAAGAGGGTAAAGTATCTGAATGGGAGTTTACCATGATTATTTTGATCTCTGTGATGCAGCATATCAAGCTATGGATTGTTATCATGATACGGGATGCGGCGTACTAGATATTCTATATCCATGAATTCCTTTGGTCTGTTGGAGGGGAGCCCCAGAGGTGTCCGTGCCCTGATCCTGTGCAATAATTGTGTTACGGAAAGCCGCAATGCGATGGAGTGGCCACTAACTATCCTCCCCCACAAACTTTCCCTAGGCTCCCACCTAACTGTAATACATTTTTCGAAGCAAAAAAGTCTTGCGTTCATCAGAGTATCGCAACACATGACTAAGGTCCTCATTACGAGTTCGGCGGCGTGGCCAAAAACAGTGGTAATGCAATGGTAACTGAGTTACCACTGGATTAGTGCACTGCTGAACTATGGGTTTTGAGGTAAGGCAGAAGAAATACTGGAGGTAATTCCTCTGCCTTACCACCCAAAAATTGGCAAGTCTGCATAATCACCATCGATGGAATTACCACCGGCGATAATTTTACCAAAATCCCCATAGAGTCTTGTGGACTCCAATAAATAGGCACTAACATCTCCTACCACCACTTGTAATCCAGTGGTAATTCCACCAGACCAAGTGGCAGTAACGGTAAATCCATTTGGTGGTATTTCAGCAGATCTACTGCCAAAATATCACAAAATTTGTAATGAGGCTCTAAGTGATTCAGAGTTTCAATTTGCAGTGAACAATATCGGCATGAGGGATACAGCTATCTGAGCGATCCCACAAACTCAGATTCTCTTTAGTATGCAAAAGATTAAGTGTACATCTCAAGACAGTGTTGCTGAACTTTGGAGAAGGAGAGCGTGTCAAATATGGCAGTTGTTGTCCTAACTTTTTCTGGGTGGACCCAAGACATCAGTAGCACTTGCATGTCCCTAGCTTCTCAAAAGTCAAACTCCAGTCATGCCACTGAAGCTTTTTGTATACATGAAAGGATCAGCCATAACGTCAACTAAATTTAACCTGCAAATCGACAGCAAATCTGACATTTTGTTACATAAGGATTTATTGATTGGGGAATTTGTGCAAGAAAAACCTCTCAAACAATGAGCAACAAGGTAGTTCGGAGAATTTCCTACACAAGAGCAGTCGTTTCCATACGAGGTGCGTATCCAGAGAAATAAACCCTAGCTCATCACAAATGGCTGGCTTTGGCATTCCGTGGGCAGCATTCAAACGTATTTCCATAAAAAGCCCTCCAACAGAGTCAGGTCGAAATCAAAAAGCATATGGTAGATCTTAAGACCACAGATTAGAGCAGGCACCACTTTCAATTCATAAAAAGTAAGTAACAGCAAGAATGACATTTTGCCAAATTTATTATGAAAGTGTTTCATTTGAGTTAACTAATGGGAAGCTTTACTATCAATTGATTCATAAGGAGTTTGTTGTTAGATTGCCCTGAAATAACAAATCCCAAATATTTTAAATCATTTACCAACTCCCATCTATAGCCTAATAGACACCAGTTATGTCTAGTCTGCTTTCACCCAGCAGAGAAGTTCAGGACCTTGGTCTTCTTAGCATTAATGAAACAGTAATTTACCATTGTGCATTGTTTGAAAGCAGAAAGAAGTTGCTGCGCACGTATTCGGTTGCAATCAAATTCAAGCCAATTTTGAGTTAAGGATCTTTGGCGAGCTAAAAACAGCCCTAGACAGTGCACTTCCTATGTCTGAAAGATATAAGTTAAAAATGAACGGGACCAGAATGCATCCCTGACATAATCCTCTATCAATTGTGATTGGTGAAGAAACTTGGCCGGAGAGGTTCAATCTAATTCTTAGATTGATATCCGTGTGTACATGGATTAAAATGCTTAAAGGATAGCTCAGAATACCTCACAAATCTAGTTTGGTCCAGAGACGAGAAGAAGGGGCACTCGCAGGACCATCACCCATCTCTGTTTGAGAAGAACTATCCACCACAGTGATTATAGCCTTACGAGCAGTTCTTGGAGACACCACTGCCTCTTGATCTTTATTTTGCTTATATGTTTTGAATTTATTATGTATGCGATTGTTATGGTCTGGGGAAGAAGTTGCAAAGATGGGAGCGATTGGTCGGAAGGGGCCGGGTTTCTTAGTGTTTTTGGGAACTAAGCCCACATGTTCATCTTCGTAGCCGGTAGGGCACAATGGAATTTCATAAAATTGCTTTTGTTTATTTTATTTGATTTTAGATGTTTATGTTTCTCCCTTTGCCACCCCTTAGGTGCTTCTTTCTTTCTTCAGTGGGCGTTTATCATGAACAGCTGCTCCCATACACAACATTGAAGGTGATGGAGAATTTATGGGACTATCCTTACAAGGAAGATTACTCAGTCTTTTCAAATTCCATTGGAAACTCCCTTGAGAACGTGTATCAGACATTATCAACCCCAGCTTTCCACTGCGTGAGATTTGGCTGTTTCCGACATGCTTGCCCTCCCTATTCAAGACAGGATAGTCATGAATTGCAGACAGCTTATCAAATTTGCTTAAACAATCCTGCAATTCTTGATCAATGGAAGCCATTTGGAGGGTATGTGCCTTAGATTCAAGTTTAATAAGTTCAAAAACTTTGACCAAAGAATTGAGTACGAAGTTTAAGGCAGTAAGTGAGGGAACATTACTGTCCTTGGTAGCTTCTGGAAATGTGGAGGGATATGGCAGCCGAGAGGAATAAGAAGAAATTGTTGAATCAAGAGAAGAGTCCAACAAGTGAGGATCCTGAGATGGAAACAAGACCTTTTATCTGAGAGGTGGGACTAGAGTGCATAAGATATTATCCTTATGAATTAGGATTTTAGGAGCATAATTGTTCTAGGTGTTCATGAGTAACATCAACATCATTCAACAAGACTGCGCCCTACTTGGGTGAAAGAGTATTGATGCCATGCAATGAAGTTGAAGGTAAGTCTCCCAAAGTAGCATTGTGAGACTGGAAGAAGTCTCTAATATTCTTTTATATGTTAGTTGAGGTTAGAGTGAAGTCCTGAATATGAGGAGTAGTAGAGCCCTCGGAAGCATTACGCTGCCTACAAATAGAAGAGGGGTGTGGGACTGCCTGAATGGGCTGGCCAGTGCTGAAGGAGAAGAAGCAGGGCAGGGAGGAGAGAAATGGGAGACAGGAACCCCCAGGCTCTGAGTGTTTACTTCTCAAAAAGTACATATTTCAATGCTTCACCAAAGGGATGCCTACTTCCACAGCCAGCCAGGACATTGTAATTGTACCCCAAAAGCTCTGAATGCGAATATCAAGGTCAGAAGTATATCTCCGTTCTTCCTCTCCAACTGCTCCCAACTGCAGACACTCTGCGGCACTCCACTGTGCTATGCACTGCATTGATGTTTTTAAGCAGAAGAGTGTCACCCTCACAGCGCTCCTCCAGGAAACAGCTTATGCTCTGCCACAGCTTCTGCCGACTCAAAACAACAGATAATTGCCCCAACTGCTGGCCCTCTACAGCATTCCGCTGCACTGCACAGCGGATTGATGTTTTTAAGCAGGAGAGTGTCACCCTCACAGCGCTCCTCCAGATAACACATTATGCTCTTCTTCAGGTTCTGGCGACTCCAAAGAACAGAGAAGTGCTCTCAACTGCAGGCATTCTGCAGCACTCCGCTGCTCTCTGCGCTGGATTGGTGTTTTTAAGCAGAAGTGTGTCACCGTCAAAGCAGGCCTTCAAGAAACAGATTATGCTCTGCCATAGGTTCCGCTGACTCGAAACAACAGAGAACAGCTCCCAACTGCAGACACTCTGCAGCACTCCTACTGGTCCTATTGGGCAAATCCAAGAGATATATGTCCCTACAATTACAGATTTCTAGAATTGGCATTATTGGGCAAAGACAACACAAGGTAAATCACAGATTACTGTGTTCTTACAGTTACAGTAATGGCTTTACTGAGCAAAGCCAGGACAAATGTGTTTTTACAATGGCTGGTAGTAGTGGCCTAATAGGGCAAAATCCTAATGTATGTGTTCTTACAGAACTAGCATTATTGAGACAGGACAAGTGTTTTCTAACAATGCCTGACAGTACGGGCCTTCTTGGGCAAAGCCAAAGGATGTGTGTTGTTACAGTTACAGTGCTGCATCATTGGGCAAAGCCAAGGCATATGCTCTTATAGTGGCAGGCAGTAGTAGCCGAATTAGGCAAAACCATCATCAGTATGTTCTTAATCTACTGACATCATTGGGAAAAACCCCAATACAAGTGTGTTGTTTTAGTGGCTTGCCGTATTGGCCTTTATGGGCCAAGCCATGAGAAGTGTGATTTTACAGGTACAGTACTGTCGTTACTGGGCAAAGCAAAGACATATGTATTCTTACAGTGGCTGGCAGTACAGGCCAAGACGGGAAAAGCCCGATCAAGAGTGTGCTGATGGTTGTTGGGAAATTATTGGGCAATGCCAACACAAATGTGGAAATGATTGCATTTATTGTGGGCATCATGAAAATGATTTGGCTTCTGTGCATTGTTGGTGGCTTGGCACCTATTGGGGTTTTTCGTGTGTTACCTTACAGAAACCATTGTAAATGATGTGCCTTCTTAACCCGTTTTTCACAGATACTGCCTTTAAAATGCACCATTTTACTGTATCATTTAAACAAATTCTCTGAGGGAGAACCCCCATGAATAGCCATTGGTTAGTTTATGCTTGCACTCTATGGCCCTCATTAGGACTCCGTGAGAAAACCATGGTGCTATTAGCACCATGGTCGATGCCGGAGATCGCCATGGCGGAATGGAGAATTACCACACCATTCCAAGGTTAGTGGAGCGGTAATTCCCCATGCCACCATGGCCCTTCCCCATTCCCATTTTTGCCCCATAGGGCCTTTGGTCCAATGGAATCGCGTATGCGTGCTGACGCGCTTACGCGCTAAGGGGCTTTCCTCGAATTACACGCTGACGTGCAGAATTTTCACGTGCCAAATCACTCCGTATCAAGCTGGCCACGCGTAAGCACACGGAAGACCACGCTCCTGCCCAGAAGGCCGAACTACTGCCCCCCAGAGCCCCGAGCACGCTCCCACCTGCCATCTGCTGCTGCCTGACTGCCTGCTGCCCACGTGCCCTGCCATTTGCTGCCTGCACATCAGCCAGGGGTGCTGTTGCTGTGACCACCCCTGCTGGAACCGAAGACTCCCGACTGGGATTCCATCGCTCCACAACCCAGCCCCAGGACCCAGTTGCCCACCCACTCCTGCCTCTGGGGTTGTCATGTGGGGCACTGCAACATCTGGCTCCACTGACAACCCCCGGCCAGAGAGGCAGAGGGGCACCAGCTTCAGTGCCACCGAAGTTGGTGTCCTGGTGGAGCAAGTCCTGGGGCAGTATGATGCCCTCTTCGGAAGTTCCCGCGCCGATAAGGAAGGACGGACTCGGATCTGGACTGACATCGTGACTGCCATCAACGCGGAGGGGGTGGCAGTCCGCGACTTCCAACATGTCGAGAAGCGCTGGGAGGACTTCAGGTCCAGGACCCTGAACAAGGCCCGGCGCCTCTTGAAGGCAGCGGATGCCAAGGGGCGCCGGGGCCACTTGTCAGAAGATCAGATGAGGGTCCTGGAACGCATATCCCCAGCGCTCCACGTCCAGGTCCTTGAGAGGCAGACCCGTCTGGAGTCGAGCGGTAAGTGTACATGCATCCTGATTGTGAGCTGTGCGTGTGGTGATGTTTCAGTTGTGTGCAGGTTGCACATCTGTTTGTATGGGGTCGAGTATGGGTGGGGGTGTACAGGGCCGTGGGGCTAACACATGTGAGGGCTGTAATGTGTGAGACATGGATGGTGCTTGTGTGTGTAGGCTTGCATGCCAAATGCAGTTGTGTGGGCACACATGTTTGGATGAATGTGTATGTAAGTAGACATGTCCGTGAAGTCACGCATGTATGTTGTTTTCAGCTGCATGTATCAGCACTGTGTACGTGTGTATTTGACAAGGGGGCAACAGTGATGCAACTTGGATGCATGTGACAGCGGGATGTGGAAGCCTGATTAGCAGATGTGACATGGATGCCCATCTGAACACTGCGACACTTGGCAGAGGTGTACACATGCATGCAAGTGTGGTGGTGTGTGTACATGTGTGGTGCACTTCCTGTGTTGCATGTGATGTCTGGCTCAGCTTTGCCTGCTCATGCTGTTGTATGGGTATGGATGGTGCTGGCAGTTGCGATATGGCTGTGGTATGGCTCATGTGTGCGAGTTGAAATGACATGTGTGTTGGGGATTGTGATGGCATGTCTGAGGTTTGCCAATGCCACTCATGTACAACTTTCATGTGTGTATGTGTCCATTGTACAGTGCCCTAGTGCCTGTGTTATATTTCTCCCTGTCTGCAGCGTCAACTGATGAAGAGGGCGGAGAAGGTGCTGTGGAGCACAGCGGCGGGGATCCCACCGCCAGCCGGAGACGCAAGTCCCGGCTCCCCTCCCATGTTGCCATCTCGTCGGGGAGTGAGGAGACCGGTGTCGCGTCCCAGGCCGCAGCTGCCGGGGAGAGGTCCAAGAGGCGGAGGTTGGAGTTGGACTCCTCGGCAGCAGAAGGGGCAGCTGGGACCCCACAGGGCCCAACGGGGGAAGATGGCACAGAGTCATCCAGGTTGGTGGGGGGTTTGGTAGAGGAGGAGGCCGTGCAAGCAACAGAGACGGGGTCTGGAGGTGGGGATCCCACTGGTGCTAGTGGTGCAGTGCAGGACCAGGGACAGGAGGCAGCACAGGCCGCCGCGGAGGTGCCTGTGTGCAATCCTGTCCCTGATCCTGTCCCTGCATCATCTTGCACCAGCAGGGATGCCTACGTCCAGACCCGTTTTCAGGCAGGGGATGAGCAAACGACAACTGGCCTTCCTCTGCCTGCGGACGTGGCTATCCGGGTCCGGGTTGAGCCTGTCCTGACTGGTGTGGCGTTGCGTCAACGGGCCATGCGAGGTGACCTGTAGTCTTTTCATGAGGAGACTGCACGTCATCTCGAATGGCTCGTTGGCCACATCAGCCTGCTGGGACAGGTCACCCAGGCCGGATTCCTCCGTTTGATGGGACTTGCTACGACCCCCTCCTCAACTGAACCCCCTACGCGCCAGTCGTCCTCCGTGCCATCTTCCCACCCATCAGTCACCTGGGTGCCCTGTGGAGCTGCCTCTGACGGTGCGGCCAGGCTGGTGGAGGAGGCATCCCTGCCACAGTCGGGAGTCGGACGTCCAGCAGGGGTGGCCACATCAACGACTGCACCCCAGCCGGCGGAGGATGTGCAGGCAGCAGGAGGCAGTGCACGGGCAGAGGCACAGCAGCAGCAGCAACGTGGTGGGAGCCATGAAGGCTCGGGGCCCTCAACATCGGAGGGGCAGACATCGGCCGGAGGGCAGGAGGACCCAGGACAGAGAGTGTCTTCCGTGTGGCAGCGGTTGGGCCATGCCATAGATACGGAGCGGCAGCGGGCGGAAGAGGCACGGCTCACAATGGTCAGGGCGGAGAACTCCGTGCGGAGGGCCCTGAGGCGGGCCGAGTGCCTCGAGGCAATCCGCAGGGGGTTGGAGGTGGACACGTCGACGGCCCGGGGGACCCTTAGGGCCATGGAGGAGGACCGCCTCCGGGACATTGAGGAGGAGTTCGATGATGCCCTGGGCCGGGACATCCAAAAGTGAGCCGTCAGACTAGCCCGCTGCCCTTGTACATAGTTATGTAGGTAGTATTAGGTTTCCTTTGTTTTTTCTTTTATTTTGGACCTTTTGGACATTGGCCACATTTTTGTATATAGTTTATTTTATTAGTTAGTGTTGTTAGATAGGTTTCATTTCTTTTGTTGGGATAATGGACCCTGGCTTGTTCGTCTGTACATAGTTCACAGTTGGATTTAAATTTTCTTTCACAATTTACCCATGGAGCAATGGCTTTCAATTATTATTTCCCATTGGATTTGCTTTTGTGGACAGTGACTTTGGACACCATTACTTTGGATTATGATTTTTGGTTTTGCTTTTTTTCACGGACATGCTTCTTTTCATTTTTGTACATTCCCATTTCTGTTTCTTTATTTTTGAATCTATTTATGTTTCCTTTAATACATATTTTTTTATCGAACTTCAATGTGTAGTATCATCTCATTGGTTTCATGCATATCATGATATGGGTTTTGAGATTCACTGACACCCATTGGGTGTATGTGAGGGACATGTGTTTGTTTCGAAACTTGCAATTGGTGTTCTGTCATGTAATTGCCATTTCTGAGTGGGTGGATGCAATACTCGGGTGGGTGTTTTGCATTTGGAGGCTGACCATAGGGACCAGGGATCTAGATTGTGATGACATGTTGGCTGGGGAACATGAGTTGGGGCCTGCTGGCAGGTGCCCCACAGTGCTGGGGGGTGGGGGTGGTGGGAGACATGGGTGGGGGCCTGGTGGAGGGTGCCCCTGCACTGCTGGGGGGTGGTGGGGAACATGAGTTGGACATGGGTGGGGGCCTGCTGGCAGGTGCACCACAGTGCTGGGGGGTGGGGGTGGTGGGAGACATGGGTGGGGGCCTGGTGGAGGGTGCCCCTGCACTGCTAGGGGGTGGGGGTGGTGGGAGACATGGGTAGGGGCAAAGTGGAGGGTGCCCCTGCACTGCTGGGGGGTGGGGGTGGTGGGGAACATGAGTTGGACATGGGTGGGGGCCTGCTGGCAGGTGCCCCACAGTGCTGGGGGGTGCGGGTGGTGGGGAACATGAGTTGGACATGGGTGGGGGCCTGCTGGCAGGTGCACCACAGTGCTGGGGGGTGGGGGTGGTGTGAGACATGGGTGGGGGCCTGGTGGAGGGTGCCCCTGCACTGCTGGGGGGTGGGGGTGGTGGGAGACATGGGTGGGGGCCTGGTGGAGGGTGCCCCTGCACTGCTGGGAGGTGGGGGTGGTGGGGAAAATGAGTTGGACATGGGTGGGGCCTGCTGGCAGGTGCCCCACAGTGCTGGGGGGTGGGGGTGGTGGGGACCATGAGTTGGACATGGGTGGGGGCCTGCTGGCAGTTGCCCCACAGTGCTGGGGGGTGGGGGTGGTGGGGAACATGAGTTGGACATGGGTGGGGGCCTGCTGGCAGGTGCCCCGCAATTCTGGGGGTGGGGGCGCAAGGGGACATGAGTTGGTGATCATTAGTGCAAGGAGACATGTGCCTTTGCTGGGGGGCATGCCCATGTTGGGTGGGCTGCCTGCGGGACATGACCAGGGATGCAGGGTAGTCCCCTGTGGTGTGGGCTGCCTGCAGGGGCCATGGAGGGTGTACAGGGAACACCTGGGAGGACCCACACTGCCAAATCACATGTAGGACTCCCCGGCACCCCTGAAATACACATACCCTGCTGAAATCGCGTGTAAAACTTCCCGCGCACCCCTGAAATACCCGCACGCAGCCCAATCGCGTGTGAAACTTCCCGCGTACCCCTGAAATACACGCGCCCAGGGCAATCGGGTGTGAAACTTCCCGCGCACCCCTGAAATACATGCGCCCAGGGCAATCGCGTGTGGAACTTCTCGCGCACCTCTGAAATACACGCGCCCAGGTCAATCGCGTGTGGAACTTCTCACGCACCTCTGAAATACACGCGCACAGGCCAATCGCGTGTGAAACTTCTCGCGCACCTCTGGAATCCACGCGCCCAGGCCAATCGCGTGTGGATCTTCTCGCGCACCCCTGAAATACACGCACACGCTCCCCCAGGCCCGATCGCGTGTGGAACTTCTCGTGCACCTCTGGAATACACGCGCCCAGGCCAATCGCGTGTGGAACTTCTCGTGCACCCCTGAAATACACGCACACGCTCCCCCAGGCCCGATCGCATGTGGAACTTCTCGCGCACCTCTGGAATACACGCGGCCAGGCCAATCGCGTGTGGAACTTCTCGCGCACCTCTGAAATACATGCGCACAGGCCAATCGCGTGTGAAACTTCTCGCGCACCTCTGGAATACACGCGCCCAGGCCAATCGCGTGTGGAACTTCTCGCGCACCCCTGAAATACACGCACACGCTCCCCCAGGCCCGATCGCGTGTGGAACTTCTCGCGCACCTCTGGAATACACGCCCCCAGGCCAATCGCGTGTGGAACTTCTCGCGCACCCCTGAAATACACGCACACGCTCCCCCATGCCCCATCGCGTGTGAAACTTCAAGCTCACCTCTGAAATACACGCACCCAGGCCAATCGCGTGTGGAACTTCTCGCGCACCCCTGAAATACATGCACAAGCTCCCCCAGGCCCGATCGCATGTGGAACTTCTCGCTCACCTCTGGAATACACGCGGCCAGGCCAATCGCGTGTGGAACTTCTTGCGCACCCCTGAAATACACGCACACGCTCCCCCAGGCCCGATCGCGTGCGGTACTTCTCGCGTACCTCTGGAATACACGCGCCCAGGCCAATCGCGTGTGGAACTTCTCGCGCACCCCTGAAATACACGCACACGCTCCCCGAGGCCAGATCGCGTGTGAGACTTCTCGCGCACGCGTGTTCCCGAAACCCGTAATACACGTTCCCCGCTTTGTGTTTGCTGTTTGCCAGTCCGGTAAACTGGTACAGGGTTGGCGCAGCCCTTTGCGATGGTTTTGCGATCTTGATGGCTTTTCCTTGCGCGAGGACGTTCTTGGGGGCGTAACTGGCGCTGCTGCAGGGTCGCTGCGCCACTCTGCGCCACGTCTGCTTTTAGAGACGAGAATCCATGAATACGCTGTGCGCGGAAATTGATTTTATCGCACGCGGCTGGCGCAGCCATTCGCACAGGCACGCTGTGCGCCAGCCGCGTGCGACACTTTTGAGAGGAATTACATGAATCGGCCTGATAGACTTTTCTGTTTATTATAAAACACACATATTTTTTATAATATGTATACCCAAAAACACATAGGTTCTTAAAAAACGTCAATTCACCTATACACATTCTGTGGCTTTAATAAGGGCCTTCATACAAATCTATATTTCAAACAAAAACTATTCATTTCAACTTCAAACATAAACTAAAACAGTTGTATAAAATTGAGATCTATTGTTCACATAGACCCCTCTTCTTAGTGCAATTTTTACAGATACTGACTTAGTTCAGGATGGATACAATGTGTTGTTCTTTTTTCATAGGTCCTGCCCTATCTTTGTAGTGTCAGTTGTAATTACTTGCACTTGGCATTCAAGAATATATCTATTTCTCACTGCTACCAATTGAAACTAATTAACTTTACTAATTGCATGCTGCATGCCCTGGGAAATGTTATCTGGTGCGGGTTCAGCTTCTAAGCAGAATTCCCCTCGGCACATGGACCTTGATGCTTGGGCTACTGTCTGAGGCCTGGAACCTTGTGCTAAGCAATTTTATGTGAGGATGCACTATTTTCAGAATTGAGGCCTTGCAGGTTTTGGTCTAAATAATGGCAGTACACCTGCTCTTTCTCCGCAATGTTAGTGTTCTTCTTGTCTTGCATGCCGCCATTCATTATTTCCTGCTGGTGTATGCTGCAACCTCTCCCTACCTGCCCATCTGTATACTACTTGTGTCACACAATCTGGGTCTTCTGCAACCTTTCCCTACTTTTATAAATGCAAACTGCTTCTCACAACCTAATCTGTTCTTCATGGCAGCTTGCATGATCATTAGTGTTTTACTGACTGTTTATAGACCAGTTCTTAGCTTGAATTTTTGTTCTCGCTTGAGGGTAATTCGTGCACATACCTCTGCTTCCTTTTTGCAATATCGGGCAGCATACTGCCTTCTCATGTCAACATGTAGAAATGGGGTGAGTACTTCTCATTTGATGGCAATACCTAGCAATTTGGTGAGTGACTTGGCTTTCTTTTGCGATATCTATCAATAACGTTAAGAAAGGGGAAGTTGTTAGCAATGCATGGCAATTGTGTGCCTATGTGGACTATTGATGACCAACGGCACAAGTACATGGACGTTTGATGGGAAATCCTAGTTTTGGTGTGTAAACCTGGGAATTAGCTGGGGACGATGTTAGGGCCAGGAGCTGGACTGTGTAATCGACAAGCAGACATGCTGTTCTTCTTTTCTGTGGTTGGCAAACAGAATTGTCAAAATTCAGCAACAATTCCTTTCCACCGGCTCGGCGGCTTTCTCCCTTTTCCACCACATCTTGTAGAGGTGTGCTTTTAGTGAGTACATTTTACTTTTCACCAACATTTCGTTTTTTTATTTTGGTCTTAAGCACACACAAACGAAATATCAGAAAAAAACAAAATCTGAGGGGGAAAAACATCCAACATTTTTATTTTTTGGCAGATCAGTCGAAAAAATGGGGCAATTTTTGCAGAGTCCTAGCTTGGCTCCTACTGTGCCAGTGAATGGGAAGAAGTGCAGCAAACAATGGCTCGTCTCTCGCAGGAATTACATTTCCATACCCGGAAAAGGGCTAAGTACATGTGCTTTAGATGCCAATATTTGCCAATGACCTTAAATTTTGATGTCAATATCTCTGGATTGTGTATGTACCTGGGCATTTGATATCTTTACCTGGCAATTACATGGGCCCCAGGAACTGCCAGTGAGTGGCAAGGACTGCAGCATCACTGCATCCTGTTTCACAGAACTTTAATGCCAATACCTGGAAATGGGGCAAATAGTGCTGCAATGAACCTCATTAAAAGTAAGGTGGTGCTGTAAAAAACAGCAGTAGCATAGTGGTATTTCTGTTACCACCACATTACCGCACCACTGTAATATAGGTTTGGCTGTGAGGTGGAGGATATTCCTACAGCAAAAAGCTGGATATTCCTTACTGCCAAAAAGCGGCAAAATCAGCAGAGCTACCGCCGGCAGTAATTACATTGAAATCCCCATGGAGTTCTATGGACTCCAAACAAATGGGGACTTACACTGCCTACCACCACTTATAATCTGGTGGTAAATCTGCTGGATCATGTGGTGGTAACAGTAATTCCATTTGGCGGTATACAGGCAGATTTACCATCGGAATACCACCAAACATCTAATGAGGCCCAATGTCTTGAGTGGCTGGGCTTTTGATGGAAATATCTTCCAATAGTGGGAGTATCTGGGGACTTGATCACACTTTACACTGGCCAAAGCTATTGTTTTTTTCAACATTTGTTACAGTGTTAGTGGTTATGGTGTTATTGTTAATCATGCAATTGCAGCATTTAAAAGACAGAGCAGAGCACTTGCGGTCCGGTGGTGCAATGTAAAGATGTAGAAAGCAAAAAGGCATATGTGAGGTACTAGAAGGACTTCAATGGAATAACCCTCTAATGTAATACATGCTTTCTTCATGACTGGATTGCTTCTGCTTCAGCAGAACTGTTCCAGATTTACAAGGAACGTAATTCTACTTCAGAATGTTCCTCTCTGTGATTTCCTCCCAAGCATTTGCTGACTTCCCCTGCTCCTATTTTATGGAAAAGCTCAAAGCAAAGCAGTCAATCTCGGGTTTGTCAATATCTTCTTCTCCCTCTGTCCCTGAAATGGTTACAAATGCTTCATTCTCTAATTTTACTCCTATTGGAAAATGTGAGCTCGGGCCGATGGTTAAAAGCATGAAAGTTTCTTCTAGGTGGAACTGTCTCCTGCCAACATCTTCACTCTTGCACCATCCTTAATAGCATTAGTGAAATGCCCCTTGAAATTGGTATCTTCCCTCGGGGTCTGAAAAAAACACCTATTTCACCTCTTCTCAAGAAAACTAATTCTGACCGCAATATTCCTTGAACCACTGTACCATTGAAAACATCCTTGTTTTACATCATCTTAAAATAGGTGGCCGACTTCGCTAAGTCCCTGGACCTCCTTCCTATTTTCACCAATCTGGCTTTAGAACAGCCAGATGCACTTAACTACATTACTTTTCATGGGAGGTGGAATAGTGATGTCCCTGGATGCCAATTCCCCTCTCTTTTTCTTTTTGACTTTGACTTCTCACTGATTTGACACTGTGAACTATGAAACCTTCATTGACCTTTGGGTGTTTCTGCTGCTGCCTTTCACCTGATCACATCCTTCTTTATAGACAGGGAAACTCAGGTGAAACCCTTTTCCTTGAAAATCCAATTTGAAATGTTCTGGAGTGCCATATGGCACCATCTTGTCTATGTGGCTCTTCAGCACCTCACTAAAACTTCTTGCTAACCACATCTTCTCGCACACCACAATCTTTCAAACATATGTAGATCACATTTAGCCTGCAAGGATCTGCATTGGCATACCATTGTATATATAAATTCCTATCCCGAATTCAAGATTGGAGGATAGACAACACTCTTTTCCTGAATGATATGAAGGTTCATATTATCTATTTGTCCAATTCCAACTCTCCAGCTCTTCCCTTTATTTAGTCTCCATCCCTAGGAGCTTCCCATACACTGGTACCCTCTGCTAAAAATCTTGGAGTCATCGTCCACAATCCATTATCCTACGGATACAAAGACGCACAAAGAATTCCTCTTTCCAACTATATGTTCTAATGCCCCCCCTGGTGAGGAGGGATAGCTCAGGGGCAACACTTTTATATTGGAAGCAAGACAATGCAGCGCAACACAGGTTTGAATCCTGATCCTGCGCTTAGAAACCAATCCCTGGTATTAAGCACATTATGAAAGAACAATTATAATTAAGGCTCACCACGCCCCCTTTTTGAACATGTCTCAAAGAGTTGGGGGACCTGTGCTATGGGTCACTCTACTCTCGACGACTGTAAAAGCCTCCTGTTAGGTCTCCCTATTCATCTCATTCAACAGCTACTCGCAATCCAGTTGCTAGTGCCAAGGCTTTAAACCCATGGATAACCTCAAACCTAACCGAATCTCCTTACACATACATTGACCTTAATAGAGAGCTTACCGGAATAGAAGATTGCGCTACCTTAGGCAGAATGTTAAGAAATAACTGCCAACCAGATTTCTAAGATATTCAGACTCCAATGCATTGGCTATTTGCTCTTTCAAAAAAAAGAGGACAGGAGTCGGAGTTCTGGGTGCAGCTGGATCCTGCCACTGAAGGGGCTTTCCATTTTCCATTTCATCCATTGAGAATCACCTTCACTTCTGTAAAAGACTGAAACTGCCCTCTGCAGCAAAAGCCTCAGATTGGAATCCAGAACATCAACAGATTTCTAAATCTCTAGAATATAACCTATGGGTACTGCCTGTTCCTATTGTCTTCTTGCACAATGTGACCATGCTCTTCTCCATGCCCTCCTCCCCATTCACCTAACAATTCCAGACATTTCCAAAGCCTGTGAAAGATCTATATTCCCTTCCCTCTGCTTTGGAGGTGCAATTTATTATTTTATATAGTTATACATTGTAACTTTTAACATTACACACATATGAGAAAAAAGAAAGGAAAAATATGTTTTTTCATCACATCATCATAGATAATAAATTTGATAAAATGATGCCTTAAAACATCCTCATATAATTCCAATATACAAAAAAGAAATGATTCTTAAAAGTCCAAATCATTTCTCAAACAATAATTTCATAGATACATTCAGTGCAACGCTTTGATGCTAAAACTTCCATTACAGTGAATAAAAAGAAAACAATTGACAATCAATTTAAAAGTGTTTCAAATTAATGTTTTTAATGTTAAAATAAGCCAATGTGCTCTACCAGTCAACTTAAAGTGCTTCAAAGTTTAGCGATTTGACAAGCCCTGTTACTGACAGGACCAGGGAAGTGGTACGTCCCACAAGACATGTTTGCCACACCCCATCACTCTCATCCCATTTTAAAGCATCCCCAAATTGTTTAAAATAGGGCATACATAGCCCCTCACTGGAGGACACGATATTGTTACATGCCTCAAAGTCCCTATCTGATGCCTTTCTTCACTTTGATTAGGCGATAGCACATCATATTTACCCTGAATTTCTCTTGTAGGTATTAGGTTCAATTTAAATATTAAACACTCTCTCCTAACACATTAATCAGAGTAAATCGCAAAGGATGGAGCCAGAATCCCTGCATTCTTGTAGTCCAGCATTAAGTGCTGCAGTGAGACATAGACATGCATGGAGTCCATGGCACAGGCCCAATCAAAGCGGTATAACATTTTCTTCACCTTCCCAGGATTTTGGACCATATCCTCCACACCCAAGCTCAGAGAATCAAGCAATTCAGAGCAATACAAAGGGCCTCATCATGAGTTGGGCTGTATCCCGGCTGTAATACAGCCCGACTGTAATAGCCCTAGCACCGATCGGTCCGGTGGTTATTACCACCAGATCACGGGTTGGGTGTTAACGGTAAATCCCCATTCCACATTGGGTCCATTGGATTCAATGGGGCATATTCAGCGCTAATTATGCGGGCTAATACAGCCGGCGGTAATACAGCCGAAAACCAGGGATTTTCACCTCCAGAGAAAGGCTGGAGGTAAAACAGCCCATTTAGCGCCTAACTCGTGATAGGGCCAGCCCTTACATGCGGCTGTAATACCGTTACCACTGCATTTAAGGGCTACAGCCCAACTCGTGATGAGGCCTTAGTATTTTCCTAGATCCATTTATTACCACCCCCCCCTTCCATCAAGCTTTTGAAGAGAGAGTCTTTGACAGGAAGTAAAATGTTATAGAAGAACAATAGCAGCTTCCATTACGCTCTGCACTTTAATGCAACAATTGGAATGGAGCCTGGCAAACAGAAAAGAGGACGCCAGAACAAACCCTCAAATTCCACAAGCCAATCCAAGATCCAAGGCAGATGAAGTTAAATCCTGAAGAGTAGTTTCGGTTGAACTTTCCCCTCATGAAATTTTATCACAGGAATCAACGAACATTTCCCAAACGTATGATCTACTCTGCTCATTTGATTGTATAACTTGGCAGCACAAATGAACCAATCCATCATTTGGGATTTATTTTCCTTTGCTGCCATTGGAAAGCCTAGGTAAATAAATTCCTTTAATTTTTTCCAAACTTTCAATTGCCATTTGCCAATTAAATGCAGTTTTTTTTGCGTATTCTCACTGGACAAAATTTTAGGGCCTCATTATACGGTAGGTGGTAAGGGTTTGCCGGTACCGTTAAGGGCAGCTGTACCGGCAAACCCTTACCGCCTTACTACGAGGTCCCTTTGCGGGACCCGACCTTAACGGCTGGTGTAGACCAGCCGTTAAAGTTGGGTCCCGCAAAGGGACCTTGTTGCTAATTACGGTACCGCAATTTGCGGTACCGTAATTAGCCCCTTCCCTATTCCCATTGAGCCCTATGGGGCAAAAATGGGAATGGGGAAAGGCCATGGAGAAAGGGGGAATTACCGCCACGCCAAACTTGGAATAGGGTGGTAATTCCCCTTTTCTCCATG
Source organism: Ambystoma mexicanum (assembly GCF_040938575.1). Taxonomy (NCBI): domain Eukaryota; kingdom Metazoa; phylum Chordata; class Amphibia; order Caudata; family Ambystomatidae; genus Ambystoma; species Ambystoma mexicanum. The sequence goes on along the minus strand of NC_090930.1, from coordinate 441,872,392 downwards.
GTGGTACCGGTATGTACCGGCGGCAACCATGGTGCTAATAGCACCATGGTTTACCGCCTACCGTGTAATGAGACCCTTAGTCTTGGACGCATTAACCATTTATGAATGGGCTTGAGCAAACGTGTTAAAGGCTCTAATCAATCTTTTGAGACAGATAAACGTTGAATCAAAAAGTACAAAGTTGTCTGCATAGGCCAACCATACTGGATGCAACCCTGTCTGCATAGGTCAACCATACTGGATGCAACCCCTGGATCTTTGTTGTCGCTTATGCAGCCGCATTCAGGTCAATGGCAATGTCACATAGAGATTTAACAGGCAGGGAGCCAATATGCATCCCTGCCTGACAACCCTGAATGTTGCCACCGAATGTGAGAGAGACCCTTTCTGGTTTAACCTTACCCAGATTTTTGCATCCTCATGCAGCCCCATTAGAAGATGTAACAAACGTACAGGAATCCCCCATGATTGAAGCTTAGTTCACTGCAAGCCGCGGTCAATGGATATCCGTGATTTCACCAAATCCACTTGACCTACAGGAGAAATGTATTATGCGGGGGTGACCCCAGCTCTCCACCACTTCCCCATACCCTTATTATATCCCCTTACCCCACCCGATCTATGTTTTAAAATGTACCTACTTACCTAACCAATTCAAAGAAAAATAAATTTGAAGATTTCTGAGCAGGTGAAATTGGATACAGAGAAATCTACGGTATCAGCGGTCAACTGCATCAAAGGCCTCTGAAAGGTCAGTGGTGGCCACATAAACAGCTTTAGATTCCCCCTTACGAACTTTGCTTCAAATTGATTTTACTATAAACCCATTGATAGATGGAGATGCAATGAAATGGCCTGCTGATGCGTGGTGCCGTATAGAAACACAATAAATAAGTAAACAAATAAATAGGGCAAGAGAGGGAATGCAAACTCAGGAACGTAATGCAATTAGAAGTCCAGATCATTGAAAACTCACATAAATATACCTTCAAAAGCAGTCCAGCTGCAGATCCTCCCAGACTCGGTCTGACTTGACCCAGTAGATAAGTTCAGTGCCCACACACCTGGTCATCCTGCTCACAGTGTGTATAGAAGCCAGGGGGCTGAGGAAGAAGCAGTGCCAATGAGTGCAGGGACACTGGACTGGGGTGTGCTCCACTGCTGATACACTTTGATATTCCACGACCATGCTTCTGTAGACATCTGGACCCAGGGCCAGTCTTTGTGTCAGGCAGCTCAGGCGGCTTCCTGACGTCTGCCAGCCTCTAGGGGGCGCTGCACCAGCAGTCTGCGTGCTAGTCCACATTCACCAGGGACCCGGCCAGTCTGAGTGGCGAGCGTGAGACAGCAGTCTGTCTGAATTGTTATAGCTCGAGCCGGTGCTCCTGCAAAACCAGGCTGAACGTGGCACCAGCCAGCCTATTAATTTTAGCACACTGCAGACTCGGCTCTCAGGCAGGGCAGCAATTAGGAAATTAGCAACATTTGTTGCTTTATTTCACTTCCTCACTTCCTCCCGGGTGGTGGCGCTGGCGCACATGCCCTTCTCCAGGCTATATGTGCGCACACACAGTAGTGCACTGATACAGGATTCATTGGGGCTAGCTGGGCATGGGCAGCTTGCCCTTTCCTGACCTGCTGTCCCGAGACCCAGTGAGCCAGAGCCTGCTGACTTTGCAATTGGGGCGGCGTGAACGGTCCGTGCAGGCCGCAAGTGCCGAGTGCTTTTGCCTTCTGCTGCCGATCAAGGTAAGTCAGCAATGTTGTCATCTCTTTGGGCTGCTGTGAAGGTTGTTAGGGGAGGTCCCAGCCCCCGCCGCGAGCGCTCGAAGGGACGTCCCACATAGCCTGTCACTTCCCCCCTCTGCTCCTACAGGAAGGGGTAGTGGCCGGGCCATCCCAGGGACGGCCATTTCCGGCTCGCCCGGGGGTGGGGGGTGCTGCCTACAAATACAGAGGGCGGACTGCAGCATGGCCTCTTTTGCATTCCCCCTCCGAGGGTAGGTGAGGTACAGATGCGTAGGGGCTCAGTGCTACGAGGGGTTTCTTTGTTGTATCTGTGAAGACCTAACGTTGCAGGGGAATTAATTGCTTTGTTTTAAATTCTGCAACCCGTTTGTAGGTACAACCAATAATTCACCTGGGGACGGATGCCGTGCTGCAGAGGCATAATAATGTTATAAGGTGGTACCAATGGGGGTCCCTGTGATCCACTTTGTTGGGTTTGTGATTACATGCACCCTGTGACGGCCGCCGTGCTGCAAGGGCTGTCCTGGGTTTAGCTATGCTTCTGTTTAAAGCTGCATTGTTTCGGCATGTCACCTTGCCCAGGGTGAGCCGTCGCACTATACGGAGAATGGTGATGAGGCTACATGGACGACTAGGCCAGTGCGTTGCGCGTTTAAGTTAGCACGATTGGCATCAAGCATGTCTGTTCATGGCCTCTGTGCCACACGTTCTGTACTTACTTTGGTCCCTGTGCTGCACGCTGCATTAGGATTTGTCTATTCTGCAGCAGAATTATGTGATAATGTTGGGAGAAGCGGCCCCTCACGCCGCACCTTTCTTTCACCTGAAAAATGAATTGATGGCGAAATTGAATGCTAAAAGGGTAGGGATGACGGTGGCCACATGTTGCTTTGTTTACCGGAAGGTGTATTGCGTGGGAGCTGCTTGAGGCTTGGCCTATCGTACAGGCACTATGTTTTTATGTTTTATGTTCTACCGTTTTTATGCAGGAAGCTGGTGTATCACGTATTTTACTAATGTGATACCTACACGCACACAATTTACCATGATTGCACTATGGTCCTTGTGGTGTCTCCACCTCGGTTCGAAAATAGTGGTTTGGCCTGCGCGCACTTCTTCTATTCGTGCCATGATGTTGTGTGGTGGTCTAGTGTTTTGGCCGACGTGAGCGCTGTGACTGTGTCATGACGCTCACGTACTCACCTAATAAAAGGGGCTCTGCTGGCGCTGCGAGGGCAGTGCAGCAGAGCCCCAGGAAGTGGCAACTCGTGTCTGTGTGTGTATGTCTGGACAGGTTGTGGGCCTGCCACGTGGTCGTGGCCTTGTGAGCAGCACAGCCCGAGTGCCCTCGGAGCCGTGACTGCTGAGGACTGGGGGTGACACCCCCACACTGTGGAGCCTGCGCCCGGTGGCACCGGGCGCCGTAGGGTGCCTCCCTGCTGGTGATATGCTGGTTGCCCGCCGGTGTGTCGACTCTGTCGGGCGATCCCGACAGCATCAGTGGGCTGCCCCGGAGCCCGGACGCAGCCCACAACATTGGCGACGAGGATCGTGCCCTGGGTGTGCACAGCACACGGGCTCGGCTCTGTGAAGCCTGGAGCCGGACTGAAGCGGCATCAAGCCACGTGCGTGGAGGAGGAGAGGCTGCACCCGTGTGTCAGCTGGGCTGTTGGCGGCTCAGGGACCTCGTGCGGTACATCGGCACAGGTCGCCTGGGATCAGCTGAGGTGGCTGATTTTGATCGTGGCATTGGCCGTGCGGGGCACCCGGCGGGTGGTGGCGCCCACGTGGTCCAGACTGGGGGGGAGGAGCCTGGTCTGTCCCTGAACAAAGGAGGGGGTGGGGCCAACCCTCCATCTGGCCCGTGACTGCCGGAAGGTTTTTTTGTCACCCGACTCTGAGGAGGTGAATTGCGTGGCCGACGAAGCGGCTCTGAAAGGAGGTGTGGCCTCCAGAGGTTCGCTGCCCGCACCCCCAGGTACCACCGGGGAACAAAAGAAAAGGGCGGGGCTATCCCTCCTCCTCGCCCGGAGAGGGGGAGAGACATTACCATGCCTGGGCTGCGGCAGTGACCAGTGACGGAAGGCCTGTCAATACCTGGGCCTGGAAGAAAGTAAGTCGAGTTTTGTCCATAATTGCACCTTCTGGCTGGCGGAACAGCCAGAAAGGGGCCTGTCCTGAACATTCGAAGCCCAGATAAAGAAAGAGGGGTGTCATCTAAACCCTGCAGTTGTACCTGACCGGGCCCTAGGGGTTGCGGCTCCATCTGGAGTGCTCGTGCGCCCCTGGGGAGGAGGAACTGGGCAACCCTGGGGCAGTCAACTAAGGGGTGGGAAAGAGCGTGGCCATCAGGACAAAGGAAGGGTGTGCCCTGGTTGGGGTATAGTGCAGCGGAGACGCCCCGGTCTGCCACCAGCGACGCCCCCGAGAGGGAACCCACTACCCCGGGAACGTTTGGGTGCTGCCAAGAGACCTCCCCATAAGGCGGTCAAGCTACCTGAGGCCCAGGACTGCGGGCATCCCTCAACACCGGTGGCTGCGGCTGGCATCCCCCACAATACTAAACATGTCAGACGACGAGGGGGTATGTCGGGGTCAGCTGGCACCAATACCCCATTTCGATGTCCTGGGTGCGCCTGCAAGTCTGGGGGCCCGGTGGGTGGCCTGGGTGGAGAACCTGGAGTTGTACTTCGCTGCAATGGAGATCAAAGACGCAGCCACACGCCCGACACTCCTGTACTCTGCCGGGCTGGCCGTCCAGAGACTGTTCAAGACATTAAAGCCCCGAGATCAGTCGTACGACGCAGCCATTGCAGCCCTGAACGAGTATTTCAGACCCATGGTCAACAGGGACTATGAGAGGTTCAGGATGAGGTGTGCGAGGCAGGAGGAAGGGGAAAGCCTCGATGCATTCCATGGGAAGCTGTGCGGCATTGCACTGTCCTGTGCCCTGGGGAATTTCGAGGAGGACGAGGTCCGGGCGCAAATCATCTATGGCTGCAGCTCCGCCAAACTGCGCAAGCAGGTTCTGAGGGACCCAGCGCTGACCCTCGATCGAATATTGGAGCTTGGCCGGGCCCAGGAACTGGCGGAGGTGCGGGCCTCGGTCATTGATTCATCTAGACATCACCTCAAGGTGGAGTTCCCCACGCCGCGAGTGAAGGTTGAGGAGGTGGCCGCTGTCAACAGGTGGCCAGGAGGAAGAGTGATAAGGAGGGGAGACCGGCCGAGGAGAGACCCCAATGCCACCGTATGTCATCAGTGTGGGTGGGATCTGCCACACCTGCAGGACTGCCGGCGATAGGACAAATCTGTGGAAGGTGCGGAAAAGGGGATCATTTCGCACGAGTGTGCCTCGCTGCAGCCCCAGCTGGCATGGTAGGGGCATCAGGGGGGAATGAGGCGAAGGCGAGAAAGACCCCCAAGGTGGCGGCGGTCCAGGTGGCGGAGGGTCCCCGAGAAGTACCGTATGATGTGGGGGAGGAGGAATACGAAGAGAACATATTCTTCTTGTCCTGCAGCGGCACCGGTGGCCAGTTTGATCCGGGAATCTTCTGAACGTTCCCAGCCCGTGGTCGGGACCCGTGGTGTGCCGACTGGAACACACCTGTTTTGTTTTGCAGTGTCAAAATGTTTGAGTTTCAAGTAGCTTTTAGGTGGTGCGGGGACTGGAATGCACCCAATGTTTGCTGTGATGACGTAGGGGCACACTTGGTGCGTGGACTAGAAGGCACCTAATGGAACCCATTAGAGTGTTTGATTTTTGCAGTGGGTTTCTTTAATTTTGTTTGTTTATAATAAAGGAGGGATATTGTGTGGGGGTCTAGTGTTTTGGCCGACGTGAGCGCCGTGACTGTGTCATGACGCTCATGTGCTCACCTAATAAAAGGGGCTCTGCTGGCGCTGCGAGGGCAGAGCAGCAGAACCCCAGGAAGTGGCAACTCGTGTCTGTGTGTGTGTGTCTGGACAGGTTGTGGGCCTGCCACGTGGTCGTGGCCTTGTGTGCGGTGCAGCCCGAGTGCCCTCGGAGCTGTGACCGCTGAGGACTGGGGGTGACACCCCCACAATGTGGAGCCTGCGCCTGGTGGCACCGGGCGCCGTAGGGTGCCTCCCTACTGGTGATATGCTGGTTTCCCGCCGGCGTGTCGACTCTGTCGGGCGATCCTGACAGCATCAGTGGGCTGCCCCGGAGCCCAGAGGCAGCCCACAACACATATGCATTTCCTACAATGCGGCCTTCTGAAATGGTCGCTTGGTTGCTGTGGGCTGGGACCTCGCTTTCTTGTGAGCACCATATGCCGCAATGCTGTGTTTTCTTATTTTTTCCGATCTACAAAATGAAATGCATTACGTTTGTACAGCATTTCAAGAGTTACAGGTATAATGCAAAGATGCATGTTTTAAAAATGTTTACAGTGGCAGTTCAATGTATAGGGCATTGGTTGGGTTCCCTGGCAGGCAGCAGTGCAACTGGGTTTAGTGAGTGATACTAGGAAGGCAAAACCTGGTAAATATGAGCTTGTGTGCAGTTTTTTGGGCGCCACACCACTTTTGATTATTGCAGGGGCGGTTGGCTGTGCATTGCGGCTCGGTATGCAGGGTTCATTTAATGTAAAATTTGGGGCGCACATTCAGCAACTTCTGGGGCAGCAAAGGTAACGCGGAAAGAACGGTGGCACAAGCGAAAGGGGCCACCATTGGTTTTCGGTTTATGTGACAAACATGGGACATTTGGTGCATCTCTGGTGATAATGCTCACATCCTGGGAATAGTAAAGGAGGGTCCATTTTAGGGATTGTCCATTTTAGGCGCCGCCGTGGAATAGAGGGTACAGCGTGACTGCGAGCTGTAACGTGGGAGGTTTCTGTGGGGAGAGTTTGATATTGCCCAAAAAATATATGCTGCCTCTCAAAATTCGATCGCTTTTATAGTCGCGTGTTCTATCAATCAATATTGCACCGCGTAATCCAATGCGTTAAACACTCCAGGCGCTATATTATTTGCAGATGGCCATAACTGTCAGCAGTGTAGCCTGCACAGTGGGTCGTTAGCGGACGCAAGTTTCCTTGCTTCTTTGTCACACCGCTCCAACATGGTACCACGAGGAAGAATGTTTATGTGCTGTGTGTGGGGGACAGTGTACAAGGTACATATAAGGTTTGGACGGCGGCCGGGGCGTCGCAGTGCTGCTATGTTCAATGAAAGATTCGGATGGCATGGTATCCTTGCAGGGTCAGGGTAACGGATGCAACCGTTGGATGCATGTTTATTTCTGGAACAAAGAGTACGGTTTGGGCCCGCATGGTTTCTGAAGGACCAGCTTAAGTGCCATTGCTTTCACATTGGATGTTTAGGGCAGGTATTCGGTTACAGTGGGCAATTTGGATGAGTGGGCCGCATGTTTTCTCCAGTGTAGAAGTTTAGTGGGAATGTTTGAAGCACGTTCAAAAACGTGTGCATGCTGAAGGTGAGAAGGTTTATCCATGGTGTCTGCGCTGCATTCTCTGGTATGTCCCCTTGTTTGAGTTGCAAGCTCGGGGCCCCTTGACGTGCAGGATGTGACTGTAAATTGGTTCATTTCTAAGGCGTCGTAATTTATCATTAGCCTTATCAATGCTGCATTGCATGGTTGGCTGCCGCGCCACGTGGGGAGTTGATTGCTGTACAGGCATTCTTCGTGTGCACCCAGGTGGACATGGGGGCATTGTGCACTATTTATGGGTCTAACGAAGACTGGCGTGTAAAAAGGTACATTTTGTTTGGAGGAACTTTAATAAGGGAATAGCCACCGTACCATGTGTGATATTGCATTTGGTGGAGAATTAAATACGATAGGATATGATAGTTTATTTATATAGCGCCTATGCACTATACGTTTCACAGGGTTTACATAAGAAATGGTGTTTAGTAATGTGCTCCTGGTTAGCCGCGGTGCCTCGGGGGCTGTGGAGATGGGGGCGGGGCATGTCCTTTAGGGGAATGCCTATTTCAATTCTGTATGCAACCACTTGTCGGTTCCTGCCGGGGTTGGCGGCAGGGCCGCATGTGCGGTCTTGATGTAACTTGGGAATATGTCTTTGTGATGCCAAATGAGATAACTGCGCACGCAGGTGAAATAGATTGACCAGTAGACAGGATTGTTATTTGTTTTTTAAACAAACATCAAATCCCATCAATCCTGTAGTCCCTTAGTCTCTGGCCATGTGACCTAGTCCTTCCTGTTCCTCTGTCCTTCCTCTTCTTTTCCTGCTCTCCACAAGATAAGTACCTCTTTATCTTAGCTCTGTAATATTCGCTTGACAAAACATGTTTTATGCCATTAAAGTAATTGGAATTGTACACCATGGACAATAATAGAATAAACATGTATAGTAGAGCGCGCAAGCGTTAGTGTTTTAGTGTTTAAAAGGGATTCGGAGGCCCTGTGTCGTAATGTACGACACCTCAGGGGCCGGCCGTACCCCCGAGCAGAGCGCGAGTTCGCAGCCCCAACCCTTGGAAGGGCAGAGCTCTACGCAGGCGGGAAACTCCCCGCGAGCCGAGCAGAAACGGCCACACGCAGCGAATGCGCCAATAGCGAACTCCTTCTACGTGGGGGCGTGGCTTTGGACAGCGGAGCCGCACGATTATAGAGTACTACCAGGCAAATTGGAAAGATATATCCTGCAAACATACATATTGTATAAAGAAGGTGCAGCCTCGAGCAAAGTGGATCTGTGGACGCGCCACTACACCTAGACAGGTATTTGATTCAGGCACCGGCCAGCACAATGTCGAACTTCGAGTGGAGCGAAGAGGAGCAGGAGGCAGTCTACCAAGAAGACCTAGCCTATAGCTTCAAAGAAGTGCTGGGAGATTCACTGACAGAGGCAGTGGCACAAGGAGTGCGGCCTTTACAAGAAAGGCTAGATACCATAGAACTATTCCTGAGCCAGAAGGAAGAACGCACCAAGCAGGAAGATAGCGTGTCCACAAGGGCAACGTTTAACGACCCTAAGGGGTGTAACAGGGCCCGGAAGAGCAAAGACTCTTCTGACCCCCCCAGGCCAACCGACAGGGGTGAGTGCAGGAGCCCCAGAGGCTACGGACGCGTTCCTCAGACTAAAGGAAGCGTTCATGAAAGGTGCCGAGCCTCCGGACACCCTACCCAGGGGAAGACAATATGGGTTGTACAGAGGAGGAACCCCCAGAAGGCTTCCCAGACGAGGAACCGCCGATATCCCCACATCCACTCAAGCGGATGCAGATAACGAAGGGGATGAGGGGATCCAACCTCTGCCTAAGAAAAGGCAACGAAAACTCCACCACCTAGAAGAGGACGAAACGGCGGACATGTTCCAACCGGAAGAAATCAGAAATCCCAGATCCTCGGACTGGGTGCCATCGCTGAGAGTGGCGAAATACATGACACAGAGATTGAGGAAAGCTCTTGAAAAAGAGGTCAGACAAAGACTGAGGGCTGAATGTCCGAGACCAGACCTGCCGGGCAAAGTGGCGGAAGCCCCGGAATTGGACCCTAAAATGTTGTCGTTTGTCTTCAAATCGAACAGAGACCCGAGAAACGGCAAAGACTGCTCCTGGAGAAGCTGGCAAGAAAAACTCCTCGACCTGGCAGGTCCGCTAGCCAAAATAATGGACCTCACGGAACGAGCCAGAGATACAGGCGAGGAAGTAGACCCAGGAGTGCTAGCGAACTGGGGCCAACGGGCCGTATGTATACTAGGAAACACGAACTGCGTGATTTCATCGGAGCGCAGGAGAGGCCTCCTCTTGAAAATAGACCGGAAACTAGGAGACCTGTCATCATACGAAGCCGGCAAGGCAGCGCAGGGCCTATTGTTTGGAGAGACGTTTGGTAAGGAGATGGGGAGGTTCGTAGCGATCTACACCTCGCTGGAGAAAGCTCAGGCTTCGATGAAGAAATTTTTCCCAGGGAGAGTTTTTGGCGGGGCCGGTCGCTACAGAGGTCGCTCGACCGGTCGATACCAAGCATCCAGAAGGCCTCAGTACAACAGAAACCAATACTGGGAATCCAGGCAGACTGGTACCTTCTTTCCCCCAAGAGGTCGCTTCCCTAGAGGAAGACGAAGCAGAGGACAGGGAAGAGGACACAACTTCCCCACAGGTGAGAAACTTTACATATCCACCAGTAGGGGGGAGGACAGCGATATTCTGGGAAAACTGGCGCTCGCTTTCCAGCAACGCTTGGGTCCTTCAAACAGTAAAAGGCATGCGTATAGAATTCACAGAAACCCCCATTCAGGACCAAGCGCCACGCCCCGTAGTCACTACGCTGACCGAGAAAGAGCTGCTAGACTCGGAATTGCGAAACCTAGCAGAGAAACAGGCGATCGAACCATGCATAGCGCCTCCAAGATTTGTGAGCAACATGTTCCTGGTTCACCGAAAAGACAAAGTGAGACAAGTGATAAATCTAAGGCACATGAACAGCTGGGTGGCCTACAACCACTTCAAAATGGAAGAAATCCACCAGCTCAGAGATACGCTCAGACAGAACGACTGGCTGGTGAGGATAGACTTGAAAGACACCTATCTGACGATTCCTGTACAGGGGGATTTCCGCCCATTCCTAGCATTCGACTGGGACGGGCAGTTATGGCAGTTCGCAACGATGCCTTTCGGGCTCTCCTCGGCGCCGTGGGCTTTCACGAAAGTGATGAAGCCAGTAGCGGAAGCGATCAGAGGAAAAAGAATTTGCATGATTATATATCTAGACGACATCCTACTGATGGCCGACAGCAGAGAGACTCTAGTCTACCAGACCGAATGGGTAGTACGCCTCTTAACTTCGTTAGGTTTCCTAGTGAACTGGGAGAAGTCAGAGATGGCTCCGGCGAGGAGGATAGAATTCCTAGGGTTTATTAGAAACACCACGTCGGCAACACTGGAACTCCCAAACAAAAAGATCAGATACATAAAGAGAGAAATAAGAGCATGTCTCAGCAAAACGAGCATATCACTCCGCACCGTAGCGAGAGTATTAGGCTTATTAGGGGCATCAATACAAGCAATCTTCCCAGGGCCATTACACTACCGAGCCCTTCAGAGGCTGAAGATACGCCATCTTCAGCAAGGCCTACACTACCACCAACTGGTACTCTTAGATCAGGAGTCCAGGACAGAATTGGAATGGTGGATAGCGAACATGGAGGCCTGGAACGGCAGAGCCATCTTCGGCGACCGCCCAGACCTGATAATAGAAGCAGATGCCAGCAGAGCAGGCTGGGGAGCCCGGTGCGGGGATCTCCAGACAGGAGGGAGATGGAGCGCATCGGAACTCCAATTGCACATAAACTGTCTAGAGTTACTAGCCGGATCCTTTGCGATCAGGGCATTTACGAAAGGGAAAGTGAACTCCTTTATCCTACTAAAAATGGACAACATTTTGGCAGTCAAATACATCAACCATTTAGGAGGGACAAGGTCCAAATTGCTGGCGGAAATAGCCAAGGATTTCTGGCATTCCTGCCTAGAATCAGGGATCTCGGTAGTAGCCGAATACTTACCAGGTTTGTTGAATGTAGTAGCGGACTAGAACTCCAGACATCTCTCAGACTCCAGCGACTGGATGCTGGACCGGATGATTTTTCAGAAACTGGAAAAGATCTGGGCCCAATATGCACAGATCTGTTTGCGTCCAGGCTGAACGCTCAGAAAGAGAGGTTCTTCAGTTGGAGATTGGACCCAGCGACAGCCGGAGTGGACGCTTTCCTACAAGATTGGAGGGAGCACACGCTTCACACTTTTCCCCCATTCATAATGATGAACCGAGTACTAGCAAAGGTACGCAGAGAGACAGCGGACCTGATAGTGGTAGCTCTGATCTGGAAATCCCAAGTATGGTTCCCAGCACTCATGGAACTATTGGTAGATTACCCGAGAATACTGCCCCAAGGAGAACACCTCCTCACGGACCCAGCTGGGTCATATCACCCTCTGAGAATGAAGGGGACACTGCCATTGATGGCGTGCAGGATAGCAGGAGACGCTGAATCTCCCGGGCATTTCAGCACAAGCTGCAAGTCTCATCGCAGAGTCATGGGCTCCATCGACTCGAAGGAGCTACGACGCAGCTTGGAACAAGTGGTTGACATGGTGCAGAAGGAGAAATATTCATCCCGTTTCTGCCCCTCTAGTCGAGATCTTGAATTTCCTAGCGGAAATCCTCCAGGACGGCAAAGCATACAGAACAATAGGGGTATACAGATCTGCGATATCAGCAGGCCACCTACCCGTGGAAGGAGTACCGGTGGGAGAGAACGTAGCAGTAATTCGGCTACTAAGAGGAATAAGATTCAGGAAACCACCGCAGCCGAAATATGAATCTCTATGGGACGTAGCAATAGTATTGAAACTATTTGCGGACTGGCCCGACAACAAGTATCTCTCTCTAGGACAGCTGTCCGAAAAGCTAGCCATGCTACTATGCTTGGTGTCATGCAGGAGAGTAGCAGACCTGATAGTCTTAGAAGTGAATAGGAGAACATATGGGCTGGAAGGCGTGACGTTCAGCTTAGCCAGAAGAACTAAAACGGATTCTAGTACCATCACATACCCGTACATGCAGGAGCACCCGAAATGGTGCGTAGCGGCATGTATAAAGGAATACGAAAATAAAACAGCCGAACTAAGACCGGCAGGGATGACTCAATTATAATTGCGTGCAGAAAGCCACATAGAGGAGTAGCAACAGCCACCATAGCACTGTGGGTCAGAAACATTATGAGTTTAGCAGGCATAGACATGACAAGATTCGGGGCACACTTAGGCAGAGGAGCGATGGCCTCGAAAGCACTAGGACTAGGCGCATCATTACAAGACATCATGAAAGCCGCAGACTGGGCTAGTGATACGACATTCAGAACGTTTTACTACCAACCTATTAATACAATGGCAGGAGTAGTATTAAGAAGCTTTGAACAAGCTTAATGCTCGCCTCCGTCTTGACATAGAATGAAGATTCCCCCTGCTAATAGCGCAGGGAGCTCTTGATTCTATTAAAGACAAGAAGGCGAGCATTAAATTCCCATCCCGAATACACAATGAATGCAATAACGAAATACAGGTTGTAAAGTACTGTTGATAATTAACATGGCTATTTCTTCCAGAATAGGGTGTGTATTCCCGCCCTAACGTATACCATTTTGTTTCTTATTTACTTAGGAGATGAGCAAAAGAACAGCTGAAAGCCCGAATCAGAGCAGGTCGCTTAGAACAGCCTCGAAAGCTCGTATGTGAGAAGATTGAACTGGTACAAAGCAGGAAGTTCAGCACAAGTTCAACAGTTGAGTGCGCAGTTAAAGAGAAAGGACAAGTTCAAGCAGTCAAAGAAGAGGAAGGACAGAGGAACAGGAATGACTAGGTCACATGGCCAGAGACTAAGGGACTACAGGATTGATGAGATTTGATGTTTGTTAAAAAAAAAATTAAATTGAAAGTTATATTTGTTGAAACTGCTGGAGAGTAGAGAATAAAGAAGATGAAGCGTAATGCTCGCCTCCTTGTCTTTAATAGAATCAAGAGCTCCCTGCGCTATTAGCAGGGGGAATCTTCACTATAATGCGCCTACGCACAAGTGTTCAAAGGGCATGGGATCTGCAGGAGGGCATGTCATTTATTTATAAACACATATGACATAAGTGTTTTCGTGTTGTTCTTGCTCCATAGAAGAAGTACAGGGCAGTTACTTGGTTACGGAATAAGTTGTTCGGGAGCCATTACTTGGTAAACAGTTGGGGTCAGACTGGCGTGGAGCAATTTTCACCTACTACTGTAGGAGGAGGACAAATTAATTAAATGGGTGACATCTATGTATTGGGTGGCTATCTAGCCACATGTTAGGTTTCGGGCAAGCAGATTAGTCCCAAAAGGGTGACAGTAGAACGCCCATGACCTGCTTTGTGGTTATTACAAACTGATGTATGTGCAAGCACAGATTCAAGGATGCATAAGTGGGAAAAGGATCATTAGGCAAGCCGGGCACAGTACAGGTAATGAGCTCAAATTAAGGGTAAATTGTGCCGCGTAGCATTGCGGGACAATGAAGGTTGGATAAGGGTCTCCGTAAATGAACAATTTGCATCACATTGCATGGAGGGACCTTTACTGAGATGGCTTCTCAGCAGAATCTTGGTTCCTGCTCAAGCGGTATGTCCACCAGAAGCGGGTTTGGCCATGGGTAGCTGGTTGGCCATGGGTACCTAAGGTCGATGGATGTGGGGATCCATTGGGGTTTGATGGGGCCAGCTGAGGGAAACTACGATGCAGAATTACGGTGTGAATAATGGATTTGTGCTTATGTGTTATCATAGGATATGAAAACAATGTGGCCGCCTCAGTCGGTGCCCGGGAGTGTTACGGGGAAAGCAGAAAAATGATCCGAAAGGTCCGGTAAACTGTCGGACACTCCTACAATTACCTACTAGTGGTATGACTGGAGGATGGCATAAATGTACGATATGTCCAAATTCTGCTTGTTGTGCAGCGGTGGGGTCTGCCAGTACCGCGGCCCAACAACCACAAACAAGTTTTTTGGGGAGCTAGGTGGCCTCCTGCAATGTGCATGCACATGGTAAACCTGGACAGTGGAGAAGTTACTTATTTACATCCATTTATACATAATTTGAGATGACAAGGCCCAAGGTACAGTGAACAGAGCATACTCATCGGTAAGGTGGTCATTTTTTTTGGAATTGCACTCCTTTAAAACAAAACAAGAAAAGCGTGGCAAGGGGTAGAACACACATCCCAAGGCAGCTGGCTGCATCAATGCTGGTTTTAACGGGATGTCAGCCAAGGTAGATCTGATGTTGAAAACCCCCGTAATATGGGGGGAAATGTGTTTTAGGTGAGGGTTGAAGGTGCAAGGATAGGTTTTATTGAAGCATGGGGACATCGGGGGTAGCAGGGTGTGGACGCTTCAGTTTGGTCCCAGGAGTGCTACCAGGAACTCAGCGTAATAATCCCGAAATGACTGGTAAGCGCTGGGGCACCCCACAATGACATACCAGTTGTAAGACTGGAGGATATATTTGGAAAGATTAAGATGGCAGACACACACAGGCATGCAGGTGTTAGGACCGGGTGATGGCGTACATGCACTGTAAATTGTAAGGGTGGTTACATACAACTGAAAGGTCGGTCCAGTGACATGGCACGGTGAACCGGGGAAGCTGGGCAAGCTGTGGGACACCCCCTCAGGATAAATGCCACAGCATAACTGAGGATAAATGTGTATCTACAAGGTAACAATTGCATTCTTGAAGGCAGTTGGGCAAGCTGTGGCACACCCTCAAGATAAATACCACAACATAACTATGGATAAATGTTGTTCTACAAGGTAAAACTGTGCCCTGGAAAGGTTTGGTAAGTTGGGGGGCCTTACACAAGGTGGAGTTACATAGGTAAAACTGGATGTTGGATAAACCCTGCGATAGGTTGGAATTGTGGTTTAGGTGAAGGTTGAGGGTCGTATGCAGCTAGAACAAGGAGAAGTTTTAAAATGCCAGTACTTATTTACTAAGGCAACTGGGCGAAAGCATGCCCCGCTGGAAGGACGGGTGCCTCTAGAACAATGGTAAGTGGTGGGGCCTTACACAACGTGGATTTACAAGGTAAAACTGGATGTGGAAAACCCTGTGATATGTGGGAATTGTGGTTTAGGGAAGGTTGAAGGTCGTTTACTGGCTAGAGCAAGGATAAGTTTTATTGAAGCATGGAGGCATTTGGTGTAGCAGGGGGGCCACCCCCAAAGCGTGGCAGAGTCTGAGGCAGTCCTAGCTGGGGAGGGGTTCAACGCGGCTTGAACTGTGGGCTGGTTTCCCGATGGCCGCACTTGAACCAATCTCAGACGACGGCCACTGAATAATTTATGGACAAGGAGACTCCTCCCCTTCAGTTCAGTGGGCCCGAGGTGGAAGTACTCTGTGCAGCAATCTGGAGCATATGTCCGGTGCCCTGCGACATGCATGGATGCGGCAAGGGGACACCAAGAACATTCAGACCCGCGCAGCTAAAATCTGGAGCGTATGTCCGGTGCCTTGTGACTGATGTTTTGCCCCACTTTTTGGGGTTCGTTTTTTAGTATAGATGGTTGTGAACCATGATGCTTTAGGGCTGGGACTTCCCCCTGTGTTGTATGCTCCAATAAACTGTGATCTGTGTTTCCAAAATGTTAACTCTTGTCTGACTATTATTACTAACAGCTCAGGTTTTGGTTCCCAAGGTATGTCATCTTCACAGGAAAGGGTGAGGGGGGAGCGCCAATGGGGGCTGACACTGCTATGTCCTTTAATTTCCAGTTTTTTATTGCATGCAGCCAGGGTTGTTCAAAACGGCAGCATTAAATATAAAAGGAGGGTTTTAACGGCACAATCCTTGGCGTTCTGAAGTTCGCATCTGATTACGCTCACTCCACTGTTAGTGCCCCACTTAAAGTCAGTGTGTCAGTCAGCTCCATTGCCTGACGTGCAACTGTGCTCAGGATGTAACCAGGGGGTGCGCGTTCCCAGTTGGCAATGCAGTCTCCCAAAGCGCTTTCGAAGTGCCTCAAAGCCTCCTAGAAAGCAGGCTGCGCTTTAGACCAATGCCGATGCACGGGTGTCTGCAGCCTTCATGCTGGGGGGTTTGAATACTGTGGGAGGGGGGCTCAGCCTGACACCTTAGCAATCATGACTTCGTACCTTTCTCGAAACTGCTAAAACACTGAGCAGGCCAGAGCTATAGGAAGGAAGTGAGGGTTGTGCCAGGTAGCAATGCCCCCCCCCCGCCAGTCTTTAACTGTTGCCATGTTTGTCTGGGAAAGGTTTAGGGCGCCTCTTACCTGACTCTCGGGTAATTGTGCCTCATTGCGATGATGCGAGGAGCACAGGAGTGGGGCAAGCTGTGCCCCAGAGCTGCTCACACCGGCTGGAATGGTTCCCACTACACACGCAGAGCAGTGCAGGAGGACAGCTCGCGGGTTAATCGATCCCCTCAGACACGGGGCAGAACAGGCACATTCTTAGCCAACTGTAGAGACCAATGTAGGAATTCTTGCTGCATACATTGGGGGTGGGGCAGGGGGTTATTCTTTATTGGCACGAGAGGGTATAATTTTTGGTCTATTCTTTTCCAAAATGTCATTTAATTGCGTCCACACCTTTGTGGATTCCTCAATGGACACACATTTCTAATACACATATGCATGAAAAGACACAGACATGCCCACACGCACATATGTGTGCACTGAAGCACACATTTGAATACATGTAGCACACACATTAAAGCTCTCCTAATAAGTGGACAAAGATGCTTGTGCAATCGCCCTTTGCTTTCAATGGGTGTTTAATTCTTTCCCACACAGTTGTGGGGTGTCTGCCAGCACCCGGTGACCCTCTGCAGGACTGACCGAATTATAGTTTTAAGAACTGTAGCATCTTTCTGCAGCTGGTCTCCCTGGATGCGGTGACCCCAGCAGCTGAGCTACGAGAGAGAGTGGCTGAGCTGGGGGCTGGACTTCACGTTCTCTGGCACGCCCCGGCACACCCCAGAAAGAACAGATGCATTGTCGCATGTGCACATACCTCATGGCAGCTTCCTCTCACTTCTAGGCGCTGCTCTATTGCACTGAGAATCATGGCGCGTCGACTCACCCCGGATGGGGCTCAACCCTGTTATTACTCGACACACTCTTAAGTCTTCATGAAGCATTTACCCTCCTGAGCTGCCACATCAGTCTTTTGGGGAGATCTCTGCTGTTATAGTGCTGGGACTGATGTAGCCAATATAGACTTTTTGGAAGAGGGTTGCAAGTAAGAGGAATGCAGAGGAGAATGGGGTGCAGAGAGCAAAAGGGGCACATGGAAGTGGAGAGCAGGTGTCGATGGGTTTTAGTCAGAACGTGTAGTGAGAGATGCAGTGAGAATGAAGAGAGAAAAGAGAGAGTCAGATGCAGAACAGAGAACAGAGGGTTCCAGGTGCAGGGGCAGAGAACAGAGGCTGCCGGGAAGAGACGAGCAGAAGGCATGCATGCATTCCTGAAATGGTATCAAGTGGGACCCTCTGATACTGGCCAGGATACTCAGATCATCCTGCACCTCTGAGGTTATCTTTTCGTCATTATTGTTTGGGGGAGGCTCAAGCCCCTCCGTGCCCAAGATCTTCGCTCCCCCCGCTAGTAGAAGTTTAAAACGTTTTCACTGGCAATAGTCTCATTCCACATCCTATGGAGGTGCCTGAACTCATGCCTCTTCTTCCTGTGATGCTTTGCAAACAGCAGAGGTGCAGCCGTTTTATTTCAGCATGTTACTTACTGAATACTATTACCCCAGCGCCACCTTGGGCGTTTACCGACTGGCCACGCCACTGCACCCTCATTCCACTGATCGTGCAAAACCAGCCCCTGCTCAAAGAGTCACGGCCATTTGAGGGGAGGCCAGAAGGACGAAAAAAAGGCAGCATTACAATGAAGCCTGCAAGCGAAATGGAAAAGGCGGCAGTATTCATTTGGTGGAATGAAGCGGCATAAAATGAAGCAGTCTTATTCTTCCAGCAGATTCGACTAGAACTGTTTTTCCTTTTAACATATACCACGTGTCTGCTTCTTTCAGCAGACCTGAAAATGGTGAACATGTAGGTTAACTACCAGTCATTAAATTTTAGGGTTAACATAAAGTAGGGGCAACTGAGAGAAAGCCAAAAAGTGAGAAATCGAGACCACACACGTAAGCAGAAAGATTCACGGACTTTGCAAGGTTTGGACTGCAGAGCGAACTATTATTTCTGAACACAATGTTTGCAGCTAGATTATTGCTACATAACATTTCCACATAAAGTCCACATCAGTCTCATTTATTTCCACCTGTGTGGTGTTTGCTTGTGATGTAGTGTGCAGTGCTATTTACCCTTTCTGAACTCTTCTGAGTTTGGCAGGTGTCAGAAATGTGTGGCAGAGGGATGAAACGATTTGCACAGAATCAAACAAGTGGTCAAAAGTGGAGCTGAGATTTGAACTTTGGTCTCTTGTATAGACAGTCCCCAACCTGCAGTACTGACAAAAGCACAGCAGCTCTCTATGTATTTTAGTATGAG
The DNA here is from genome assembly GCF_040938575.1 of Ambystoma mexicanum. Lineage (NCBI taxonomy): Eukaryota > Metazoa > Chordata > Amphibia > Caudata > Ambystomatidae > Ambystoma > Ambystoma mexicanum. The sequence continues at coordinate 441,853,552 of NC_090930.1, read as the reverse complement.
GCAAGGTGAATGGTCTTATGTAGCACCCATAAGCCAATAATGTTGTAGTTGCTGCACATAGCTCTGCATGCAACCTGATTTGGGGTAAGTAGGATAGTGGGAAAGGCAGGTACAGAACATCTGAAGTGTTGATGGGTGCAGGTCAGACGTAACTGTTACCTGTATGCCATGTGACAATTCTGCTCAGGGCAGACCTCGTGTAGTGAAACATCAATGGAGAGAGGGCGAGAGAGAGTGGCTGTTGCTAGAGAACGAGTACAGTGAAAATGTCTACAGTGTGGGCGAATAATGTACCCATTAATGGCTAATTACCTGCAATGTCACAGAAGCACCGGGACCGTTGCTGACAGTGCTGGTGCTTCCGAATCTCAGTTCAGTGGTGTCCTATGGGACTCCACGGGCATGGGGACTAACGTTTTCTGCCGCCTGATATCCCGGGCTGCCAGGACTTGTAATGTCCCGGTGTTACCAGATCTCAGGTGCCGGAAACGGTGTTACCACCCGACCTGTAATGAGGCCCCATGTGTGCCACGTCCTGTATATCGCTCTACCCATGGATCCCTTTGGATTGTGCTACACGCGGCCCAAACACAAAAATGAATGCATACTATTTGCAATGAGTATTTGGAGAAAGACAGTCTGTTCATACAAATATAAATGACATGTATACAAATACTTACGAAAATATGTGGATGAAGTTTAATTAGAAAATGCTTTCTCTTGAAACTCAGCTTCCGAATTTTAGCCCAGCTGAATGTATTGATCTTTGTATTGCCCTGATGAAAATAAAATATAGAGTCACTCCTACAGTACATTGCCACATAAATGACATGGAACTTAAACAACATTTTGCAACTCATAACCTTTATTAAAATCTGCAACAAACAAGATATGGATGAATGGCACAGCAGAAAACATCATCATTAATCTATAATGCAGTCATTCTTCTCTTGACAATCTTAAGACTTTTCATCTAAACATAATTACTGTATGTAAACATAGGGTCAGATTCTCAAAAACAAATTCAAGCAAACATTTCAGAAGGTATGGCTTTTTCATTTGCACTTCTTAGAGAAATGTCTAGGCCACCTTATTCACAAAGGTCACCTGCACTTTTCAGTGGGGCTGGACAGCAGTGTCAAATGTGTGCTATCCAACCACCTGGCATACATTCGCCACACTAATGTATTACAGGCTCCCAGTACATGCATGGGTGTTTGGAGTGCATTTTGCACAGTAAAATGTGAGAACAATGCATTCCTATCCCTATTTGAGGGATAGAAATGCAAGTGGGACAGCAGCAGTTCATACCAGTGTTTTTCCACTTTAAAAGAAAATGCATCACAGGGTCGGGAATGGCATCCTTCTCCCCGTGTTGCAATGAGGCGTAGGGGCATGCCTCGCTTTTCAGCGCATTTCAAAGTGCATCACATTTTTGGATTTGGGATGCAACTTAAAATGGGCTGAACAGGCCCCTTATTTGTGCAAATGCACAAAAGGGGAAATGTGGGCATTTAAATGTGAACTTCCATGATGCGCACAGCCAGATGACCTTTGTGCACAGGGCACATGTATTTTCTTTTGGAAGTAACAAGATTGCTTGCACCAACAAGATTTTGAGAATCTGCCCCATAGATTGTACTGCTCGTGGGGATACTGAATTAGGTTCTGGAGAACGCACTGGATGGAGGGACAGGTTTTAAGGAGGATTGTGAGTTTTTAGATAGCTGCTCAAGTGCACAAAATTCATTTCTGGGAAGTTAATCAGGATAACCTGTGTGCCCACATAGATAATTATTAATAAAAAATATGGGTAGCAGAAGAAATAATTCTAACACCAAACTGAGGTTGATATCATTTGTTCTTGGAATAGATCTGAAGAAAACTGCTTGAGCCACGGCCCGGAGGGGTCCAAGCCATGGGACGATGTCCTTGTTATTCATGTATCATTTGGCAATGACATTGGTTTCCCTCATTAGATTTGCACCAGCAGGTCTTCATTTGCAATGAAGGTTATTTTCTACATGCATTGGCCAACTTCTCATCCACTGATATGGGTACACTGGATGACCATGGCAGAGTGTTTGGTGATCCCGTGACTCTCTGACCATGAATAATCCATAGGCATCCTGTACAGCAAGCACCTGGTAAGATTTTTCCAGCCTGTTTGGGGTCGTTTGGGGAGGTTATATCTATGTTTTAAGTGGAAATTACAAATCCTTTTTTCTGCTGGTGTGCCTGTCTATTGTCAGTAGTTGCTATGGCTTGCAGTTAGTAATCCATAGGCATCCTGCACAGCAAGCACCTGGTAATAGGTTTCAAACCTGTTTGGGTCCTTTTTGAAGGTTTTTATATGGATTTTACAAATCGTTTCTTTCCCTGCTGGTTCAACTTCTAGAAAGGCCTGCCTTGGGGGTGTAGTCCTTTGTTAGTTTCTGTTCACCTTTTTTTCTCCCGTCCCATGTTTGATAGTAATTGGCTGAGGGTGTCAGGTGTGCCTTTCTATTGTCTGTAGTTTACTCTGTTGCAGTTAGTAATCCATAGGCTTCCTGTACAGCAAGCACCTGGCTAGATGTTTCCAGCCTGTTTGGGTTCTTTTGGGGAGGTTTTATCTATGCTTTAAGTGGAGATTACAAATCGTTTTTTCTGATGGCATGCCTGTCTATTGTCAACAGTTTTCCTGGCTTGCAGTTAGTAATCCATAGGCATCCTGCACAGCAAGCAGCCTGTTTGTGTCCTTTTTGAAGGGTTTTATGTATGTTTTAAGTGGATTTTGTCTGTCGGCCATTGTACTGAATTGTGTAAGGAAATGTGTTGCACCTACATGTATACTGATGGGCAGACCTCATAAAGGATTTAGATCTATTTTGCAGGAAATTAAATGTGTTGCACCCAAATGTATTTTGGGGCCAGAAATGTGTTACAACAGACATATTAGGAAGAATAGCAATGCGTTTCATTTGGATAGATCTGTGAAGAATAGCCATGCATCACATTTAGATAGAATTGTGAAGATTAGCCATGCGTCACATTTAGGTAGAATTGTGAAGATTAGCCATGCCTCACATTTAATAGAATTGTGAAGATTAGCCATGCTTCACATTTATATAGAATTCTGAAGATTAGCCGTGCGTCACATCTTGATAGAATTGTGAAGATTAGCCAAGGTGGTCTCTGATCAACACATGCTAGCCTGATCTGCCTGGGAATTGATGCCATGAACTCATTCACCCAGGCCTCCGTATCAGCTATGCTTGGGTAGGACCTGCTCTTTTTTCTCTTGCAGATATGCACTACGCTCTCCAATCAGATGAGCTCCCTAGCACTCTTAGCTCTCGGAAAGGACAATAATACAATATAATTCAGCATCTCAAAACATAAACTAGGACACGAATAACCATCAACCCGCTATAAAGAATTACATGAGACCCGGAAAATGGGCCCACTGGCACTTATTAGCCATGCATCACATTTAGATAGAATTGTGAAGATTATTCAAGGTGGTCTCTGATCAAGGCATGAAGTCCTTCACCCGGGGCGCAGTATCAAGTATGCTTGGGTTGGGCTTGTTGTTTTTTTCTCTTGCAGATATGCACTACGCTCTCTAATCAGATGAGCTCCCTAGAGCTAGAATTACCTGAGACCCAGGAAAATTGACCCACTGGTACTTATAACCGAGCTTCAGCAGTGGACTGACTCTGTTCCATCTCAAGGAATACGCTTTGAATCAAGCCAGGAATCTGGCAAGGCAAGCTCCTGCAAGTGACATTGACGTGCTGCCACCTGTCATAAATGCTCTCAACACACACCAGATCAGGAACACTCTAATCCCCGCTGCATATAACGCTGCCAGCTCAGACACACCACTTACATCATTGCCTGATCTGTTGCCTGACCTTCAGGTGTACCGAGTACCGGTCTTCATGCCTAGGAACATAGGATGTACTTGTGTGTCCAATAGAACAGAACTGAAGTAAATGTACACTGAGAAGGTGTCCTCCAATAAGCAATCTACATACCCAACAAGACACAGAGATGACCATAGTGGCTGATTCTGGTGCCTGGGTTCACTGAACACCAGTTATCGAATCTAGCTAGGACTTGTAAGTCTGATAGAACAGAACTGGATGTAACTGTACAATGAGAAGTATCTTGCTAATAAACAATGGCAGACTCAACGAGACACAGGGATAACCATAGACCTGCAATTCACAAAACCCATTCAAAATTAGGAATAGTGCTGCTCATCACTGATGACACTGCCAAACAGAGAAAGACAAACTCAAGCCCGGTAATCAGAACTAACTCTGCGCTAGACTGAGAATTTCTCCCGGAGAACCAATGCCCCAAACCTTTAGAATAGATTCGATCAGCTCAGTGGGCACTGGAAGGTAATCTGAAGTAGGATTCTCCCACCAATCTGCACAGACACTCACACATAACGATATGCTCTCTGCTCTACACCAACAAACAATATAATGCAGTATATCCCTTGATAAATTTCAACCTACCTGCACACATACCTACACACCTGCATGAACACCTCAATAGTTTTTAGAACGCAGCTATACCCCATGGAAAAATTGGCCTAGCTTCGCACATAATCTCATTCACAAGCTCCACCACTGCCAGAATGCAAACTCTGAGGTCAACGGCCTTGCTCCACACATTTTACTTACCTCACACAACCACTGCATCACACCTAGCATTAGAATGCAGCTACACACCACATAAACCGCATTGGCTGCACACATACTGAGCGCACACAAGCACTATTTACTACCCTACTCTCTCCACTAACCTGGACTACGTTCTCCGAGGGTGTTCAACCCACCGTGCTTTCACATCATACCAATGGAATATAAGGCGCTATACAAATGCACAATAACATAACATAACATGCTGCATGTCTGTTGGCCTGCATTGGCTTTCCTCCACATCTCTCTGTCAGCCTGGTTGATCCATTCAGCACCTTTTCTGTGTGTACTTTCATCTTCCTGGGTCATCTATCCAGCTCGTTCTCACTCTATACATTCAGCAGAATGTGTTTTTCAGCGAGCATTGTCTTTCTGTGTGCGTTCAGCCGCACTACCCTTACATATAAAAAGAGTGTGCTTGCAATTGTGTTCCACAGACATCTTTTACCTATTAAATGTATTGATTATCGTATTTTGAAGTAATTGGGAGCAGTGGCATTCTCTGTGTTCCCTCAAATCATCATACATGTCTTTTTAAATGATTGAGAATGGACAATTTAATGTCAGGATTTGTTAGGTTGGTTTTATTCTGCAATGTAACTTTTTTGGTCGTCAATCCTTTGAAATACCACCAACAGAATTACTGTTGCCGCTATTTGGTCCTGTCTATTTGGCAGTGTAAGTCCTCAATATTTGGAGTCCATAGGCTCCATGGGGATTTCAGTGGAATAATCGTTGGTGGTAAACCTGCTGAATTTGCCAGGTTTTGGTGGTAAGGTGTAGGATTTAACTCCAGCTGGAGGAAAATCCTCCACCTTACACCAAAGTTGTAGTACAGCGGTGCAGTAATGCAGCGGCCCACTGTTTTTTCCTGCACTGCCATACTCATAATGAGTTCATATTGCCGTGCAGAGATTGTAGTGCTTAATATCAATGTGAAATGTGTTATTTGTAGCGAGTCAGTTCTGGATATTATTGTTATTTCGGTTTTGGTCTAAAAATGATCCTACCAATACTTGGTATATTGGTTAATGGGCCTTTTACAACGGTCTAGGAGGATATGAAGTTTACTTATAATCTACAATGTGCATTGATGCTGATATCGTCCGGTAGATGGCCACACAGATATATAAAGTAGGGAGGATATAATGGCTAGATCGATACATTTACCTGTCCAGATGTTGAAATTATCTTGGATTATGATTAATTGGAGCTCATTTTAGAGTCTCCTGTAATTTGGTGGTGGGGACCCGTTACGTTAACACCTTTACGTAAGCGGTTCCCTGCCACCAAATTTTGGTAATTTGCACTGTGGCGTTCAAATTTAAACAGCAAAAGGTAGTGTACTTAAGCAATAAACCTTGAGGGGCCGAGGAATTACCGGGCCAGGTAAGGCCCCAGTATTTCCCATGCTCGTGGGGTGTATTGGTATTAGTATCCCGGGATGTTCATTGTTTTCTTTTTAAGTTGAGAAACGGCGTGCTTGCCATTACAGCGATGGAGCTGCACCGGGATCACAGAGTGTTCCTGGAACCAGCAAGGGACGAAGGAGCGCAAGGTGAGTGGGGATGGGTCGGGGTGGTGGGAGAAGGAGGCAAAGGGGCCTACGGGGGGGCACTTACCTCAGTACCGGTGGGGAAGATGGCGGCCTCCTGCCTCTGAGGAGGCTCAGAACAGGGATTTTCCATGTGGTAAAACCCCTGTTCTGAGACTCCTGATTGGCTGGAAGGCCGCCACCCTCCCCAGCCATGTACTAAAAGCATGCACGCCGCCTTTTGCCCTTCACGTTTGCACTCCGCAGTGCAAAGTGAGTATACTCTGCCTGCCATGCTGGCATACCAGGCAGTGTTTACCTTTCATTATGAGCGCTGCTTGCCATGCATGCATGGCAAGAGGCACTCACAATTACAATTCAATGCTATCCGACCTTCTCGTATGCCCGACAGCATTTAATTATAACTATGAATGCTGCTTACCAGGCGCTTACCATGTAAGCATGGTCGGGCCTCACCAGTGGGGTGAAGTTGTGCCTCTCTAAGCACAGTGAGCAAGGGGTCCATGGCTGGACTACCCTGGGTTACTTGGGTGAAACCCCAAATTTTACAATATTACAAAGGAGTGTGGGAGCCCCTCTACTAAGAATGAACATATGCCAAATACCCTGTTTTTCCACTAACGAGGCCCGTTAAACAACGTTTTAGCTCCCTGCACCCTTCACAGAGCAGAAATACCCATTTGCATATCAGTCTTTCAGACCTACCAGGATTTTGCGACATAAAATGTCAAATTTTGCACCATAAAATGGTAAATTTTGCGGCACAAACCTTTATTTATTGCTGCATTTTTGCTGGACATTTTGTATTAACTGGAGGGTGTAAGATTGCCACATTGCAGGAAGTAGGCAGAGTGCATGGCTACACGAGAGCCAGGGTATCATTATTATGCATCTTTTGAATTAATTTAATAGGAAGAGTCCCAGATGTCTCTGGCTTGGCAGAACAGTGTTTGATTTGGCTACATTTTTGGTTTAATGTGCATGCCGATTTAATAGTATTAACTAAATTGATCATTATCAGTTGTAATCCTGAAAATATTCCCCTATTATGTTCTCCAATCCCCCAAACACCCACACACCTCTCTCACCAACACACATCTCACCAACTCCTATTACAACTTGCATTCCTGAACCTCTCACTCTGTCATACAAATACTCACGTGCTATGTCACAGTGTCAAGTCACAATTTGGACTGTCCAGCCCCTGCCACACTCCAAATCATACTCCCAACTCACACCTTACACTCAATTCCTCCGGCAGTATACAGTCCTTCATTCTTTTGTGCTGCTTCTGCATCTTGCATCCTTTCTCCCATTCTATCGCACTCTTCCTTCATCCTTTCTCCCAATCTGCAGCTCACTGCCTCTTTCCGGCCAACTGCTTTCTCTCTGCTTTCTGGCTCACTGACCACACGCTCCCTCTACTTTCTGTACCTCCGCTCGATCTCAGATTTCGGGCCCACCACATCACTGCTTCCTCTGCTCTCTTGTGCACCGCTTCCTCCTCTGACCCACTGCTCTCCCTCTGCTTTCTTGCCTATCACTTCACATCCCACCCATAACGCTCCCTCTCTCTCCTTTCCCTCTCATAGTGTAACCATTTTAATTTTTTTTGTAAATGTAGATTTTGACCCGGATCCTCAAAAAATGGGGCATTTAAAAATAGAGCCGAGGATATGCTATTTTTAGACAACTCATTTTTGGAAATGAGCAGGTCACTTTATTCTCAAAGGTGACCGGCGCATTTCCACAGGCTTGAGCTGTAGCCCAAATTGTGCGCTAGCCAGCTGCCTAGAATGGTGTTCTGGGTTGTTTGACCGAAGTGTAATTATTTGCGGCAGAATTGACTGTAGTCCATTTCGCCGCAAATTGATTTGCACTTCAGCCAAACAACTCAAAATGTACCTTTCGCCACCACACCCTCTCCTACTTAACTGCTTGGTCGCTGCCGCTTCCCCTGCAACCCTGCTTTGTCAGATCCGTCCCTCTAACGTGGGTCGGATCCGACTCCGCAAGGTCCCCTTTTCATTATTTTCTTTTTTTTCTGTCCCCGCCTCCAATTTTGAGGAAAAGGGGAACACCCCTGAAATCCCATAACCCAAAAACACTGAACTTGGGGAGCTGGTTACACCCCTGCAACACATGTTCTGTATTTATAAAAATCGATCGAATAGTGCTGGACGAAAAAGGTCAAATTGTACCATTCGATCAATTTTTGTTATCAAAATGGGTAGTACCTTGAATAGAATCGCTCTCCTGACAGTGTTCTGCATGCTCCCAGTGCCTTTCATAGGGACAGGCCCTTCAGGGGCCTGCCACTGTAAAATGCGACCCAAAAAATGAATTTTTATCCTTTTTGAGGAACAGAAATGCAAGCGACACAGCAGCGGTTCATACCGTAAAAGAAATGCATTTTAGGGTCAGGAAAGACCCTGTCATGCAGTAGCACCCCCACATCCCGTGCGCATAGGGTTGCCTACAATTTCTGCACATTTAAAAGTGCATCTTTTTTGGAAATGAGTGATGCGATTTTAAATATGCAGAAACGCCACTTTATTTGATCAAGGAGGTGAATAAAGCCATATGAATGGGCGCGCATATAAAATGGCCCATGTCCTTTGTGGATTGGGCTGCTCTTTTTTTGGGAGCAAGTGATGAGATGTGTTGGCGCATTTCATTTCTTGTGTAAAAAAAAAAAAGTTGAGCACCTGGCACCCTGAGTAATTTTGATTTTTAAACAGTAATTTTGGCAGATTACTTTTTTTTTTAAAGATTCTGTTTTTGCGCAAAACAGCGTTTACGCAGCATTTTGCGCAAAACAGCCGTTTTCGCAGAATTTTGCGGGATCGCAAAATCGCTATAAGCTGGAGGGTCTGGTCTTTGTCTCAGCCACAAGGGCAGTCCAGCACCGAAATACTAGGCAATTCTCCTCTAGCATTTTGGTGCTGGACCTGGATGGGTGGGACAAAGACTGATATACAAATGGACATTTCTCCTCTGTGAAGGGTGCAGCGAGCTAAAGCGTGGTTGCAGACCCTCCTGAGTGGAGGAAAAGCCTGCGATTTTTAAATTAACCTGTAGGGTTGTGAGAAAACGATTGTGCTTCACTTCATTATATGTAACAAATGTTTCAGGCAATTAACCTTTATTTCTAGTTATTAACCTCATCCAGATATCTGAATGGTTCCATGTCATTTCATCGCGGGATGAAACAACGATGGTTTTTTCTCCGTTGATATTTCAACGCGAAAACTTATTTTTTTTAAAACAGTTTTTGGGGGGGTTCCCCTATCCTCCACCCCCTTTAATTATTTAATTATTTAACTATCCCCGAACACCCACACCCTATCTATAGATTTTTCTAACCCCCCTACAAACAATGATGAGTTTTCGCTTTGAAATATCAACTGAGAAAAACCCATTGTTGTTTCATCCCACAATGAAAGGACGGTGTACCTTCAGAGATAAGGCATTCCGTACTACCCATTCAGAAAGGTATAACAGAATACATTTAATAAAGCGCTCTTCTATTCCGTCTCGCAATGCAAGCACCTTATTGTTGCTATGCAAGGATCATACTCTTTTTAGGTTTTGTCACATAGGTATCACTTTATCGACGTCCATTGGAGCCAAGCATATCAGGATGGGTATTGGTAGATGAGAAATGGGCATGACACATATCCACCTTGGTGCTGTGTTATTATTCTCTTTTTGTGTATGTTTCAGGCCTTGTGATTTCCTAACATTCTATGGGTGCCCAATTTGAAATTGGTTGCCTTTGCTCCCAAATGTAACAGAATGAGTCCCAGATGTTCAGACATGACAGAAAAGTGTCCTACAGTTTATGTTTTGGCCCCAAAAGTGTCACAACCAAATATTAAATGCTACGAGCAAGAATAGGGGAGGGTGGCATTTTCGGATGGACACATCTAGGTCAGTGCTTTGTTCATGTTCTAACCACTCTACCCTCTTGTTGTGCAGGCATTGGCGGACCATGTCACAACAGGTCATGGCGTTCATTATTCTATGCTGTCATTTACAGAGTGCAAGGTTTTAAAGACAACGTTGTTCCTGCAATGTAGCATTTTTAACCAACTCACCTGTTTTATTAACTTGATTGATAGCTCACTGGGATATTTAAGTGCCATAATTTAACTCTGATGGTTCTGAGATGCAATAAATCTGTCTGGTTGTAATTTAAATGCATTGCCCTGTAGGACTCGTATTCTGTTAGTGTTAAGTGAAAAGAAAAAAAAAACACTAAGAAGGGTAGATAGTATTAAGTGACGATTCACAAATAAACTATGTACTTGAAAGGTGTTGCAGTCACTGGTGATCCTAAGCTAAACGGATTCCTCACTACCATTGGATACTGTGAAATGGGCTGATTTTGTCATTTCAATGTATTGCTCTTAGGTTTTCATTAGTTAGATTGTAGTGAAATTTGGAAACATCAAAAACGTGAAATCTGTCAAATATTAAAACGTGAAATCTGTCAGTAATAGGTGTGAATCATGATGTGTAAATCCTTTTGAATATTGTATTTATTTTAGGGACTTTTGGATGGGACAATTACAGCATACAGAGGAATGCAATTCATAATCATGACGGATTTATTTTATAAAGATGGATGTTTAAATAATGTCAAGTGGTAAGTTAATTTTCCCGAATCATGACGTACCTGCCAGGATGTCATACATTCATGTACCATCTCTAATGGCTCATTCTTTTGAATGTTCGCATTTTGTCCAATTCTTTTGTAAGATCCAAGAGTCTATAATTTATTCCAGTTCGATAGCAGAGCCTGACGCCAAGCTCCCACCATTAGATCCTTCCTACCACAGTTATTTCATCTTTCCAAAGGCCTCATCTACAACAGCAGTGTTAGTGTGGGAAGTTTCAGTTCAACACATTTCTGCCATATCCTTGGACACACAGTTCATGCATTGTGCATTCTGGATAGGCATACTCGATTCTTTTCTCTCTATTAAGCAAAGACTGATCCACCAATTCAGACTTTATACTAATACTTTCCATTCTACTAGGGGTCACACCTCTCATGCAAATATGACATCTTTGAACGGTCATGTTTCCATTAATTCTAGACCCCTTGCATTTGCTATAAAACATGTCCTTTCTCTGCTACAATAAATACATCCATTGTATCCATTAGGGGCATTAAAAGTAAGATTTCAGCCCTCCTACTTGAACTTAAAACGTTCCCTTTCACAGTGCTCTAAACAATGACACATCTCAAAAAGGATGGATTTGCACCATTTTCCCTTCCGCTACCCACTCAATTTGATTGGGAGCACGCCTCTTCCCCTCCATCCCTGCCGTCCTCCTGCGCAGTCCTGCGCAGTCTTAAGCTGCCCTCTAATCCCATTGGTGGGTCGCCTATCCTACAGAGAAATGTAATGCCTACAGAGCTATCAGCTGCTAACTGGGGATTGGAAGAATCTAGGTTTCTCTTTTCTCCTTCCAAATCTCCAATACCTTTTCTTCTGGAGTCTGCTGTGTCTACATGTCACCTTCGCTGCAGATTGCGGGCAGTTGAGACAAATGCTATAAATCAAGCCCTACCCAAGACATTATCTTAACTTCTTGCTACCCTGCCCCATCTCCAGCAGTCCCCAGGGCCCTGCATGGACACTAATAAGAAAGTCATGCATGCATCCTAGAAGGCACAGAAATCCATGGGGCCTGGGACCCAATAAACACAGAATCCCAAAAACAGGGAAATCTGATCATCTCCATCCTCCAAGTTTTGCTACTCCCCAAGTGAATAGAGCAATCAATCTACCTCTACCCTCTCCATTTCATCTTTCTGATCCCCTCCTTGCACGAGTCGTCCACCGACCTTATCAGCTTCTTCTAACCCAATTCCAAAGACAACCTCCCTTTCGTCACTGGTCTCCCATCCACCTGGTATCCAGTTTCCATCTTACTTGATGTACATTCCATGGCAAAACACAGATTTGAGATAAAGATTTTATTTCAGAACTTGAGCCAGATGCATTATTTCTCAAAGACTTCACCCAAAGAGAACTATCCTATAGCTGTCATTAAGCTAAACCTGCAGGATCCAAAATCCTCTAATAAAACAAACAGGAAAGAGCAAAGGAGAATGTCAAAGGTTTCAATTATGCCTTTGTTTCCTCTCCTTCCCTGAGCGTACGGCTCCTCTATGTGACCCCATGTTGTCTGGAACATTTCCCCATCCATTACTATCTAATTTTTACTGATTTACAGTGCCTTATCTTATAAACCTAAATTTGGAGACTAGCTACTTGACTTTATAGTAGATGCTCTATCAGAACGTCTGAATCTTTGCATTCTCAAGGACTTCAAAATCTGACTGAAAATACCACTGAATAGACTCACAAAATGTATTATCCCCAATTTAGGCAGTCTAGAGTATTACTTGTTGCACACAGAGGTATCACCCCTGCCCCATCACATGCTGGATGGCATCTTTGGACCTTCAAATCTGTAGAGGGCTCTCCCTTAGCCCAGTTTGCCATGGCTTGAACATGTGTTGCTTTTCTTCTCTGTGACCTTTCTCTAAACCCTCCCACACCACCTTCCCATGAGAATTATTCCCACTATAGGAACTGGACATCTAGCAATGTCGATGAAAAATGTGTTCCTGTAATTCCCAATTGTTTCTCTTACACAGCAGCCCTCCCTGACCTGTTCTTAGTAATAATATCCTGTGATGACTGGATCACTTGGTACCTTAAATCATTTTCCCAACTAAAACCTTCCAAACCACAAAAACACGTGCACAACTACAGCGCTACTTGGAGAAACATGAAAAGGCGCAGTTCATCAATAACATCCTGATCCACGATTGGATAGGAACCACAGGTGGGGTTTGGATGGTTCAAACTACTGATGCTAATCAGAGGGCAATTCAGAAAGCAAAAAAGGATGAATCTTGCTTTTGATTTGATAGACGTCTCAAGACCTCCAACCCACAAAGGGAATGTTTCAAAATCACTGGGGAGTTCAAGAACCCCTGCCCTCTGTCTGACTCTATCGCTCCTTCCCAAAACCCATACAACTCTTTGGCAGCCCATTTTCCTCTAAAATGTTACCCTGGATGAAGGCCTAACATCAATGTTGGCAGAATCTCCCTCTCCTGTCACAACTGCTTCTCCCACCACCTCAATAGTGATTTCTTACTTTTTTCTTATATTTATTGTTTGGATCCGTGTTTCACTAATGATCAGAAACTTTGGTTCTGTGGCACAATTGCATTAGTATTCGGTACTATTGCAGAGTTAACTTCTATTTTTCTAGACTGCTTTATCCGGAGGAGAAATACTTTTTCCTTTGTGCGTCAGATACCACTATTTGTTTATTACATTCCACAAACCGGATGGGGCCATACAGTTCAGATTGAAAGAAGGGGGGACCATTTGAATCCGCATAATCTTTCTCCACAATTGAAGGCCTTCATCTCCCCCTTATAGGAGACCCAGATACCACCTGATTGATGCAACTATCCTGATGGATCGTGATAATTTTTTCGAGGCATTTACCTGTTGCTAGTATGCCATGCAAATGGAACAAGATTATAATCCCACATTAGCCAGAGAAGAAAATAAGAATAGTTTGTTTGAATTACACATTTCAGGACAACACATTTGTGCAGGCATACACAAAATCAAATGATTTACCTGTAGTACTAGAACTCCCAAGTGTGAAACAGCTAGATTGATATGCATGCCCTCCCCATCGCTGGCTGGGTGTGGTCGTATTCCATACATGTCCAGTTTCCTTGCAATGTCCAGTAGTTGGATATCAGACTCTGCTGGAGTCTTTCCCCTGTAGGAGGAAGATATCTACATACTTGTAAATACAAATCTTTTCATGGAATTCTATAAACTGACAGCAATCTATTAGTCACTCATGTTAAATGAAAACGTGATGTATAAGGTATTGCATTGAGAAGGACATTTCAATTTAAGGGAAGGAAAAATACATTTTTCGACAGCAGAAATGAAAGGCAGAGAGAGAGGGAGAACAAAACAAGTGCTCAAGAAAAAACATTACAGGGCACATCAGGGAAACCTTTGTATCTGCTTCGGCAAGCGCTCTACCGCACGGCAACGTTTTTGAGTTGATGATAGAGGAAGAGGTTTTCAAGGAGGGTTGGGAAAAATTGAGACCAAAGTGGATTTATTAATTGTGATTGGATATCCCTGTAGGTGAGTGGGAAGGTAATTTTCTCAGATCTTTTTATGCAAGGTGCACATGCTCCAGAAGCGCATGAAACAAAACAGTTTTGTACCACCTGCACTGGTCCCTGGTTAGGATGTATAAACTTGGTCTCTCATACACAGCTATGTGTTGGGCCGGTGGGGTGCATAGGGACAGTTTGAGACGCTTAATCAGGGGATGCTACTGGGTGATGCATTCTAGGAGACAAGTTCTGGCTACAATAGAACATTTTATCATTTCAAATCTGGGTAGTCCAAAACAACACCGTGCTACTCACACTATGTTTTCGATGCACCAATTTCTCAAGCACACCACTTAGCTAAATTTACAACATGACACCAAACAGAGAAATGTATTATGGATATATGCTTTTATGTAGTGTGAACATGAGAATTATTGGGTGATAGTGTTAACAAAGAATTAGATAGGATCATATTAATTTGTTACCAGAATCGAGAGCAATTCATTATTGCATAATCCTATATTGCCACTGTTTACACAAAATGAGAAGAAGCCAAATTCAGTTGTTGGCAAGTTCCAGAACAATCTATTGTTGCACACAGATTTTTGAATGGTCTACACATGTTTCACTCCCATCCGGAGATTCCTCGAGGCCTTAAAGGTGTCTGCTGTGCAAGAATCCCATATTCAATAACTATCTCATGGACATCTGATAGACTGCTTAATCACATATTTCAGAGAATCCAGAGATCATATTGCCTTTTGGATTTTACTTCATCTTATTCAATTGAGTAAATTGAGAACATCTTTTGAGGCTCCACGTTGTGTATTGAGTTCAATTTGAGTATTTCCATCGAAAGCTACTGTACAATGTTCCATCAGGTAAAGGAATACTGTAATTATGGCAAATTTAGCTTCTTGATAAGTGATCCCAGTTAATGCGCATTGTCAGTAAAACTGTCATGAGCCTGTAGGTTCATCCTGACAGTCCATCTTGCGTTACATATGGCATTTACATAGGTTTGATCCTGGATAGAAAGGGTTCATGATTAGTGCGAGGAATTGCCTTCTGGCAAGGGTGTAGAAGCTCTGTTTTCTATTTGTATTAATTAATAAAATGATGCAGGTAATTCCATTTCTGAAAGGGTGATCTGGTAATCAGATTCCCCTTTCATAAGCTCTGTGCCAAATGCATAGTGCACATCTATGCTCTGCATCATCAGTAGCCCGATCTGCTGTGCCTGCTCTCCAGTGGCACAGAGCATTTTCAGGGGTTACAGGTGTCCATTTGACAGCTGCAGGGACAGCCAAGTCTCTTCAGTGCAGGGTCAGCATTCAAGATATGCACCCCTGTTTCACAAATGAAATGACTATGAGTATGCTGTCCTGGTGGCATGCTAAACTAATATCTAAGCCAAGAGTAGCAAAAAGGAGGTTAGAGTCACAGGCTACCCTAGTCATGGGCATGAAAGGGGAGGTCACCTAACTGCAGGCCATGGAGCTAGAGACTGGCAAGCTCGGGTCACCGGTAAAAGATCACCAAAGGTTAAAAGGAGTATGATTCAATTTTTCAACAGAAAAAAGTTTTTATTCAACATTACATGAAAGACGTGAATTCATAAATAGGCAAGTGCCTTTAGGTAGCACGTTTCGTATGCATATGGAAATATATTGTGGTATGCATAATGGTGGGTTAGTAGCATAAGTGACAATTATTTCTTGTATTGCAGAACATAAATCATGTAGCCATACATTAACATTGTTGACACATTGGTTGTTGGTGTTTCTGGTTCGGTGCGTAGTAAAAGGAGCAGTGGCTGTTAAGATGGAGCAGTGCTGCTTGTGGGCACCGAACTGTTTTCAGGACACGAATTTACGGTCAAGGCGCTGTTTGCGGATGATGGACGTGTGCCCAAGGGTTAAAAACTGGAATTAATGACACTGATCAGCGGCCGCAATAAAGCACGTATTCTGAAACACTAGCCGCCAGCACATGCGCATTGGAAGCTCCCTTTTGGTTAAAGACGCGCTACTCCACCACGCATGCGCACAATCACACAGCACTCGACTGATACAGCTCTGCAGTAGAGGTAAGCGTTCGTCCGTTTACATGCGTTTTGACAATATTTTGATTTGAGATCACGCTATGGGCACCGCGGCTCCAGCCACCACGATCATGAATGTTTCCTCTTGCCGCCTGGTCACTTTGCACACTCTCGTGCACCTTTGCCATAGTCACCTTTCCAGCTTCCTTTGACTAAGCACAATAGACGACTCACTAGCTCTGCCATTTTTGAGCGCGCATCTCTCTCCATCCATTTCAGATGCCAAAGAAATCCACCTTAAAACACTATTGTTTCAAAAGTGGCCGCCCCTTCCCCCATTCAGCACGGATGCACAGAGGCACAATAAACAAATAACACCATTGTGTATAATCACCTCACAAATGAAGACCTCGGCCATCCGCTAATGGTCACTGATCCACTTACGGTCCACCAGCCGAAATAACTAGGCACCATCATTATATCTATTGGAAATGTCACGTACCTAATAGTATCTATTGGACATTTCCTTCTAGATCTTGCTGTCTGATGCCGCAGACCGCTCCCCAGCCCCACAAACTTACCAGCAGCTGGTCCTCTACTAAGTCTTTTGCCATGGCGTTTAGAAAATAACCCTGGTAGGTCACCTTCTTTTACAATTCACCAAATTGCTGGAATTTTCAGATCACCAAGTCCATTAATTCCAGTTTTTAACACTTAGGCACACGTCCATCCTCTGCAAACAGCGTCTTGACCTTAAATTTCTGTCCTGAAGACAGTTTGGTGCCCTCAAGCAGCACCGCTCCATCTCAACAGCCACTGCTCCTTTTACTACTCACCGAACCAGAAACACCATCAACCAATCTGTCGACAATGTTAATGTATTGCTACATGATTTATGTTCATTAATACAAGAAATAATTGTCACTTATGCTACTAACCCACCATTATGCATGCCACATATATTTCCATATCTCCTTTTAACTTTTGGTGATCTTTTACCCGTGACCCGAGCTAGCCAGTCTCTAGCTCCACGGCCTACAGTTAGGTGACCTCCCCTTTCACGGCCATGACTAGGGTAGCCTTTGACTCTAACCTCATTTTTGCTACTCCTGCTTAACCCTCTAGAGCCAGAACCCCTCACAAAAAAGAGGGTCTCGTCCCCATTGCATCTCATCATAATATCTAAGGCATACACGAATTTAAGGTCTGATGGCCAGCATCTCTCATAAGTATCCGAGCCACAGTAATTTCATAACACACATGTCAGCCCGGTGAGCCCAGCCCAGCTGTGAAAGGATTATGTGCATTCCCCCAGGCATACTGTCCTTGCTGTAGCCTGCAGGACAGTAGCCTTGGGGGTTGCCTCTTTTTCTTCCTTTGTGAGGGCAGGTAACACACTCCCCAAGAGACAGCGACTGCACAGGAAGCTATCCAGGGAACAGGGCACAGGGCACACCCATTCACAAAAGGCATAGACTCACATCACAGTGCTGCATACCAACAGGCCTTTCACCCAAGTGAGAAAGGAAGGGGTGGGAGTAGTGTAGATTAGTGTAGACAGAGGGAGCTCTTTACTGCTGGAAGATTCCATCATCTTGTTTATCTCTGCCTCTAACTTTCCTTCCTGTCCCCTCCACTTCCTGGATATCGGAAGCAAAGTCCATTTATTTCATGAACAGGGATTGAATCCCTGAAGCAGACTAGCTTTAGTCCAACCACCGGTGGGTTTTCACCTTTAAAAGAAGGGGTTCTCCCACTCATTCTTTGATTCACATTTGGACATAAGTAAGGAACAATTCATGGTCCCTCCATTGGGAGAGTTGATATTTACAAAGTACTCCACCAGTGAGGTGAGGAATGAGTGTTCAAGGCAGAGGGAAGCTCTGTCCCCTAAACATCCTCAGGGACCAGTGGGGTGAACTGCTGCTGGGACAAGCTCTGCCTCTCTGCCAGCCACAACGGTACCCAGGACTGTACCCTGCTGAAGGACCCCTGCAGTTGTGTGCCGGACTCCCCCATGTCTTGGAGCTTGAGAACAAGGACTAATCTTCTTGAATCTCTGGATTCGGATTCACAGCATCCAGAGAGCCAAGACAGCCAGGATCCATGTTTTCATCTCCTCAAACTAGTCAAACTTCTTTCAACCCAGCTTCATCACATTTCATACCACAGGACCCACTAGTTCTGCCCTTGGCAATGAACCAAACTGTTCGAACCAACAAGCTTGCATCTCAAATCAGTTTGACTCTGCATCATACCTCACAGACTCTGTTGCCTGCTCAGTTTGAATCAACTGCTCATCCCTGGATCCTGAATTAAACCACTGGACCACTGGAGTCATCTGCTGACTCAAACCTGCAGTTACTAAACTACTCAAACCAGCCTGACCTCAAACTGCCATTCCGAAGCATTAGGATCATCCCTTCTAACAGGGCAGAGGTCAATTTGTCACAATTGGCTAGATCTGTTCTCTTACACATTTATGATGATAATGAGGACTTTGACACAGGTCATATGAATTTTCTGTGCAGGGCCTTTATCATTGCAAATAATTATTGAAGGTGTGGCAATTCAGGAAGGAGTCTTGTGTGTAGGATCGGATACAGGGCATGCATTTGTTGTCTGGCTATGAAAGGGTTATATTTCACAGTTGCATGAACAAATTATTAGAACATTTTTGGAGATGGCTTTATGAACTTTATGGTGGAAATCTGTCATTTGGGGTGAAAAACACTTTGGGCCTCATTACGAGTTTGGAGGTAGCCATAGTGCTATTAGCGCCATGACTACCTCCAAACTCGGGTCCGGGTTCCTTCAATGAGGAATTACCGGGCCATGCCAACCTTGGAGGACCCGGTAATTCCTCATTGAAGGAACCCATCCCCATTCCCATTCGAGCCCCCATAGGGCTCAATGGGAATGGGGAGGGAGCTAATAACGGGCCCATTAATAACAGGCTTGTTATTAGCTCCCTGGTACCCTAGTGGGACCTGCAAAGGACGTCTGGTCTGACCAGATGTTCTGAGCGTGTCCCGCAAGGGAACCTCGTAATAGGGCGGAATGGGTTTACCGGCACCGGCTCCATTACCAGCGTCGTTAAACCCATTCCGCTCACCTCATAATGAGGCCCTTTATTTTGATCTCCCTGTCCCACCCATTGTTTTGTCTACTCTAACCAATAGGCACACAAAGATGACTGCCTGAAAAGAATTGAGTGTAATGGGGAGAATGTTCCTTTCAGTATTCAGTTTAGACCTTGATTGAATCATGAAACCTGGAAACATTTATTTTCATTCCTCTGTCACACACCTTAGAATTTTTTTTTATTGTTTTTATTGTTCATTTTTTTCATTATTAAATTAATAAATAAGCAATAAAAACACAAAAATGCATTCCTTAGAAAACTTCTTGGTGCAAGCAAAAATACACTTTTCAGAAAATGAGTCTGTCTTTGTAAAGCCACTGTTGTCTAACAGTGTTTTCACTGTTGTCGATCAGTCGGTAACTAATGAACAGTGGAAGATGCAGCAGAAGCAAGAAAGGTAGCACCTCCAAAACAATCCAAAAAATAACACTCTTACAGGTTGGCAAATGACGTGCTGGTCAGTAAAAGTCCATATTGGAAAAGGTTATCCCAAGACCTAATTTATGGGGCTGAATGAACATCTTGCAACATACAAGTAATCCCATTTTAATACAGCACATACAGCGGATTACAGAAATGCCTCAAATATGTTATGTTCTCCATGTTCTGCATATTAAAGTTCCCATTGTTTATAACTTATCAACCTTTAACCCCCTTACATGCCACCTGAAGAGAAGTGACCATATCACATTGGCCTTGAAATCCCTAAAATGGCTGACAATGCATCTACTTCAAAGCCCAATATTTGACTCAAACAACCATTCATGGCAAGCATTCCACTAAAGTGCTACTGCTCTATTAGCTGAGCAGACATTTAAGGTCAGCTTCCCATGACCTTTTGATTTCCCACCAGCCGAAGATGCCAATGTTAGGGGTAGATCTATCCATCATCACTGCTCCTTCATTGCAGCCATGTGCATCTCCATCTGAGCAGATAAAGTTCAGAAGGGAAAGGAAGGGAAACCAGTTTCCCACCATGTGCAGGTCTGAAGGTTTACACCTACTTGTTCTGTGAGCTCCCTTCCGTATGGTTGTCGCATAAAACCCATTTTATCTTTCCTAATGACGTTCTCCGTGCATGCAAGTGATCTTTGAGCTGTGTTAAGCATCACAGAAAACTATAGTTAAAAAATGAAGACAAGAAGGGATTGCAAGGGATGCCAACTACTACTCCCTAAATTTCTTCAAGAGCTGCAAAAGACTATAGGAAGTTCAACAATTGGTTCCATTTAGTAGATGAGTGTGGTGGTACGGCAGAGGATATGCACTTTTTGCCTAGTTCCCATGCCTAGGAATCTTCCATGCTTGTCCTTATGCACTGGGACCGTCCATAATTTCAAAAGGTAACTCTCTCCAGTTAATGTTCTACTCATAATAGAACTGCAATGTCCACAATATTAATCTAGAAACAAATAACACACACACACACACCCCACCCCCTTCCAACAGTATCAGAAACCATTGATCTATGTGCTGTTATTCTGACTATTGCAATCTTATTTTTTCACACTTAGATGCACAGTTTTCATTTTCTTTTATCAACCGAAGAAATTCCCTGCATGTATGTTTTATTTGGGCCATTTTGTATTTCTCTTGCAGGGCATTGAATGGGTGTATTGTATTCCCATCATAGCACCATCTAAAACAATATCTTTGCAACCATCCAACCTTTTCAGAACAACATTTTATTGCTGATCTGCAATGCAGGGCTATCCCATAGGGACATATGGGCCTCATTACAGGTTTGGCGGTAACCGTGCTGGTGCTACCGGTGGGTTGCCGCCAGACCTGTAAAATATTACTGGCACCTGACCTCCCGGTGCCACCGGGCTATTCCAATTCCAGCGGCTGGGAAGTCAGACACTTGTAATTTTGTTAACCCACATTCCCTTAGAGTCCCATAGGACAGCTTTGCCTGCCGTGACCACTGTGCCCAGCAGGGTCAGACCTGTCGGGCACAGCGGAACCGGCAGGCGAACCCATAATTTGCCGGTCCGGAAACAAGTGTGCCGGTGATCTTACCGGCATCCTTATTTCCGGACCGGCAAACTTGTAATGAAGCCCATAGTCTTATGCAATCGGAACATCTGATTATTTTCAACCAAGCATGAGCACAATACATTTTTAACGAGCGAAGCATCAGCATCAGTTGTATCCCCACTGGAGGGAGTCTTCACAAGGAACACAGGGAACACATCTGTTCCATGCTCAATGGCTCGAAGCCTACACGTTTATGTTCATCCAGCTTGGTGTATCCGCCCCTTAAGTCTGAAGCAAAAGTGCAATAGGAAGATTGACATTTTTCTCTTCCCACCATGAGAATCTTTCTAGGGATTTAGCCATTTTAAATATAAACGTGTTTTGATCATCCAAAGAACTGATTGATGCAAGTAGAATATTTTCGGGGTAAGGCACGTGTATACTGTTAACTATAAAACAAGTGCCTGTGGATACTTGTTCCCATTGCTAATGTCCAACTGCAGTGATTTCAGTAAGGTGTTTATCTTCAATAGGGCTTTTTTTCAAATTGTTTACTAAGGTTACACACAAGTATATTACCCCTTCCACAGAGCACCTGATGTTCAATGGTGCAAATCACCCTTTAAAGCAGTCCCAAGATCTTGCTAAAATCTGAATTAATTTCCTTCAATGAAAAACAGGGTGTTCATGCAAATTTCGTATTAGGAGCACCACATCATCTCCATACATCATAAACGCGTACTCATCATGACCATAAACAACACCCTGTACTATTTGGTTCTGTTAAAGGAAAACCCTAATGGCTCCAAATCAATTTTAAACAAAAGAGATGACTGGAATCATCTCTGTAAAGTGCCTCTATTAAATGCTACTTTATAAGTGATACTTCTGTGTGTCCAGATACTAGTGAGACATTGGGGGTCATTACGAGGTTGGAGGTAAGTAACAGTTCTTACCGGCATGGAGCTAATACCGTATCCATGTAGTAAAGAGCCTGCTAATAGAGGGCTATAACGAGTTCGCGTGCACGAGCTTTGCGCCATGCCGGTAATGACATTACCGGCATGCCACTAATGTCCAAAAAATGGCCCTTAGCGGCATCATGGAAAGCGCAGACAGCACTACCGGCATCAATGGAAACGGCATTAGCGGGCACCGCTGTCAGCGGTGACCGCTATTAGCGGTGACTGTAAGTAAGCGGAACCGGAAGTAGCGTCATCGAACAGGAACGGGAAAGAGCATGGTGGCCATCTTGAAAAACACAACCCATTTCCATCCTCAGCACACAGGACCTGGAGCATATTGCTGACCACAGACATCGACCTTCCACAACAAAATCAGGCAGTAAAAAAAGGCACCTCCTGCCAGCGCAAAGAGCGCTTTAATGAGGATGAACTAACAATGCTGGCTGAGACCTGGCTGACAATGCCGAGGTTGTTTTCGCAAACAGCTTCAAGAGAGAGGCAGTGATAAAGAAAAAAGAAATCTGGCAACTTGTTGCCCAAAGAGTCAGCGCAGTAGGCAACACCCCCCGCACAATAAAGGATGTTCGGAAGAGATGGAATGACCTGCGCGTGCGAGTCAGGCCATGGCTCCTGGTGGAGGACCTAGCTCTCCAATAAAGCTAAGCCGGTGGGAGGAGATCTGCGCCAGCACGATTGGCATGGAGGCCATAGAAGGTGTGGACGAGATGGAGCATGGCGCCACCTCATCGGCAGAAGGAGGTGAGTGTCCTAAGAAAACACTGTAATGCAAAGTATGATGATAGTCCACCAATTTGTCTGTCCAAAGAGGCAATGCATGACTCAATACATACACATTTGCTGCCTAGATGTCGTCCGCAGCACAGACACATGCACATGCATGCAGCATGGCAATGCCATACCTGACACACACCACATAAATATGAAAATGGCATAAGTCACACTGCACGCAGGCCACAACATAAATGCATGTCACATAGCATACGCCTGCCCCAACATGAGTGACCCCGACGGATGCCTGCATGCTCCACCCATATAGCAAGCAACGTGATCATCAAAACTCCACTGCCTAATCCCCTCTAATGTGTAGAAGAGCAATAATACAAATGTATACATGATGCTTGTCAAATCATCGCTCATGCCGTCCCTCTCGTGGTCCCCAACAGGCTCAGATCCTGACAGCGAGGCCTGGGACTCACCCCCACAGGTGAATACACCCCTGAAGAGGGCCAGGGATGAAGGCAACAGGCCTTCCACTTTGAAAGGCCCAGGCAAGCCACGACAGGCACTGAAGACAAAAACAGCCCAGGATGCCACGGCACTGGTGCCGCCAAGGCCCATCACCACAGTCCCCACAACACCTGTGACACCTGCACAGGAGACAGTCGATGGGGCACAATCTGCAGAGAACAGCTCTGTTGGGGATGCAACAGCAGCTACGGCACCCCTGACAGATGATGATGTGCAGGGTCAGGTATGTGTACCTGTCAAGGATGACTCCTCGGACCTACCTGCAACACCAAGTCCCGCCCCATCCCCCAGCTCACACCTGTCGACTCCTGCAACGGTACCACCATGGAGCAGTCTGGGGGGAGGCCGTACACGGGAGCATGAGTCCCACAGAGGACCCACATGGATTTGCCCATGTCACACATGCAACCTCTACCTCCACTGGTGTACAGGCGGGGGTGCAGCAGGCAGGACACGCAGCACCAGGAGGAGCTCACTGCCCTAGTGAGGCAGTTTGTTGCAGACAGTGCCCAAGCAAGGCAGGAGGGGCGCGACAACACTGCTTCCCTGAGGCAGGTCATTGTAGAAAGCACAAATAGATTATGCAAGGAGGTGTCTGCACTGAGGCAGGTCCTCATCCGCATTGCGGATTCCATGGAGGTTGAGCATCCAGCCCCCAGACTGGAGCAAGCGGCCACTCCTTGATCGTCCAGCTCCACCCAAACCGGCCCCCTACGCAGGTCAGCGCGCACCCTGCGCAGCTCGATCATGCCACCACCAGGTGCAGGAAGTGGAAGGATAAGACAATAGACACTGACACATGAAGCTTCTGCTTGGACACCATGTGTGGGGGAGTTGTGGAGGAGGGGGACGGAGAGAGGGTATGTGGGGGAGTTGTGGGGGGAGAGGGTGTGTGGGGAGTTGTGGGGGGAGGCATGGGGGGAGAGGGTGTGTGGGGGAGTTGTGGGGGGAGGGGGAGAGGGGAGACGGTGTGTTGGGGAGTTGTGGGGGGAGGGGAAGTGGGGAGAGGGTGTGTAGGGGAGTTGTGGGGGAGTATGATGGGGGTGAGGGTGTGTGAGGTGGAGGGTTTGAGCACCTAAATCTTATTTTGGACAGTTAAATAAACCCATTGTGTGAAAAAAAAATCTTGAGTGGACATTCCTTATTGCAAATGTGTCATTTATTGATATACAGTGCATAGTGTACATGTACTCCCACACCCAGTGCCCTCTGTCCAACTTTCATGTCAGCCTCTGCACCCATGTGTGTTAGAAATATTGTGCTATCACTGACTGATGCACAGCACGTCCCTCCTGTGCATCGGCACTGTGATGATGTGCAGCCACATCTTCTTCATCCCCTTTATCATCACCAGGTGGTTGCAGTTCAATGTCAGGGGGCAGGGGCACATTCCGTCAGATACTTATGTTGTGCAGCATGACACATGCCATGATAATCTTGGCCACCTTCTCATGCCTGTAGAGGAGTGCTCCACCAGACCGGCTAAGGCAGCGAAACCGTGCCTTCAACAGGCCAAAGGTCTGCTCGATGACCACACGGGTACGGGTATGGGAACGATTGTAGTCCTCCTCGTGCCTGTTCTGTGGGTTTCGGACAGGGGTGAGGAGCCACGGCTTCAAGGGATAGCCCTATCACCTGCATGAGAGACAATAAAAGGTATATGATAGTCGATTTATGATGGACAGCTGTACTAGTCACACATGCCTGTAGATTATCGTTGGTCACATGCACATGTCCCTGGTTGTATGCACACAATTTTCATGCCCTCAATGTGTTCTGTGCCATGGACTCATGGTGTGGGTTGCATCTCCAAGATGATACACGGTGTACACTGCCTTGATGGTGCTCATGCATTGTGGACGCATTCTGCTGTGTTTGTGTCAAATTTGTGATGTGTAGTGTTCTGTATGATTTTCTAACTGGCAGCGTTGGCAGTAGGCTCTGCAATATGAGCCATTCAGTGCTGATTATTACGATGTTGACATGCTGCACTTCTGTGGTGGTGGCGGCTCTGTGACAAGCAGTGGATTTCCTTGGTGATTTTGTTCAGTGCACTCCCATGGATGCTTGTCCTGTGTAGTGATTTGCTGCAGACATTTACATAGTGAATATTCACAGCATGTTGCTGGATTGTGTTGCGGAGGGTGAGGTACGATGATGGGTGGTGGACGTGTTGTGGGATGTGGGGTGGTTTTAAGTTTGGCATGTTGTGATAGATGTCCAGCTTACTTCATTGCTATGGGATTTGGCTGTCATGTTCAGTTTGGGATGCTTTGGGGCACAGTATTTTTGTGATGTGCACATCGTGTTGTCGCATCAACAATGACACCATGGTGGTGTGTGCATCTATAACCCCCCATTTCACTGCCATGTGCCTGTCATGCAACTTACCAAGCAGCCAGGCATGTTGTCCTGCATGTCGCTCCATGTAGCCTGGTAGCGTGGAGTTCC
Organism: Ambystoma mexicanum; assembly: GCF_040938575.1. Classification (NCBI taxonomy): domain Eukaryota; kingdom Metazoa; phylum Chordata; class Amphibia; order Caudata; family Ambystomatidae; genus Ambystoma; species Ambystoma mexicanum. Next base: position 441,827,255 of record NC_090930.1, on the reverse strand, counting down.
GCAGGACCATTGAGTCATGAGTTGATCCGGGATATCGGGCACAACAATGTGTGATGATCTTGCTGGCGTCACATACCATCTGCACATTGATGGTGTGGTATTGCTTGCGGTTGCGGTACACCACCTCCATGGCATGCGGGACCACCAACTCCACGTGGGTGCAGTCGAGGGCACCTATACAATTTGGCATGCCTGCCAGTGCGTGGAAGCCAACTTTTGTATCAAAAATCTCCTGGGGAGTCTGTGGTAGGGATATGTAGTCCCGTGTGTGCTTCAGGAGGGTATCCAGCACTTGGTTCAGCATGCGTGAAAATAAGGGTTGTGACATGCCATGCATGTGTCCCACTAAGTGCTGGTAAGTGCCTGTGGCAAGGAAGTGGAGCACCAACACTACCTTCAGTAGAGGGGGGATGGCAATGCGTATTTCAATGAGGCTGACAATGTCGTCATGTATCATGTCCACGATGGTGGTGATGGTGTCCCGGTCCAGACGGTACAGGGTGTGGATCTGCTCAGGCGTTAGGTTGAACGGACTGGCTCTGATGCGAGGGATTGGGGGCTGCCGGTGTGGTACCACTGGCTGCACTGGTGGGGCATGCTGGGCCTGTCTCAGCCTTCTTCCCCTCCTGCGTCTCCTCTGTGGGGCCTGCTATTGTTGTTGTTGTTGCTGCTGGTGAAGCAATGCAAGCATGTCCTCCATCCCCAGTATTGCTACTACTAGTGGAATCATTTTGGTGTGGGAAGGGGTGTGGTGTGTGGGTGTGCTGGCCCAGATTCCATTGTCTCCACCTATGCTGATTGTGTGCACCTGTGGCAGTTGGGAACACTGCACATAGCAGTTTACGGGTGCTTTGCGATGCCGGTATTTCCGGCATGCCGGTATCCCCTATTAGCGCCTTCATGTCCGCCTGACTTGTGATGTCCTCCTGTTAGCGGCATCCCGGTATTGCTGGCCTGAAGGCCTGTGTGCCCACGCGCTTGCCGCTATTAGAGGCACCGTTATTAGTGGTGCCTCTAATACCGGGTTCTTACTTCGGAATAGCCCGCAGTGGTATGGAATGCCAGTAATCCTTCACCGGCATCGTTTTTCCAGTACCTCCAACCTCGTAATGACCCCCATTGTATGGACTCACTAACATTGTTCTTAAATGGTCCCTGAAACTAAGTATAGAAATTGTGTATTCCAAATATAGATGCTTCACTGCATCAAATGCTTTCTCTGAATAAACAATACCCCAATGCCGAAGAAAGCAAATCTTTTCTGGCAAAGCCCGTCAAGTATTTTAGCCCCCTAATGTCATATCCGTGGAAAGATTTAAAACTTTTCTGAAAGGGGTGCATTATCTTTTGAATGCACATTTCCAATCTATTCACATCGTGAGGTCAATATTTGGTTTTGGCCCCTGTGTGTTTTGAGTATCATTCATTCAATCACATAGATCCCGTTTCTCAAAGCAAGCATTAAAATAATCTACAGAATATAGGGATAGAATGCCATCGTGTCATTTCTAAAACTCTAAAGGCAGTTTATGTAGTCCAAGGGTTTTACATACTTCAAGTGACTTGGTGACCTTTTTACCACACCTACAACTATTGATTCATCCAGGACCAGATATTTAAAATGATGGGAAATCACAGTGTGAACGACAGAAGCTAATTATTCGTCTCAATGGAATATCCACCTCACATGTTGATTTGTAGAAATTGTCGAAGCATGAATTTGTTACCTCGCTTGTGGTTACAATATTACTGCCATCTTCCACTATCAAGTTTACAAATCCCTTTTCTTGTATTGCTTTAAGCCTAATGGACAGAATTTTACTGACATCCCCTTGCTCTGTGCATCGGTCCTTAAGCCCATTTTCAGCCAATTGGATGGACCCTGATACCTTTTTCTAACCATGTTTCCATTTTTACGTCCCATGTGCACCGACTGGTTGCATAGTTCTGAGCTTTTAACTTATCCGTCGGCAAGGCCTTAACTTTGTCAAGGTTGTATTCTGAACACCGGCTAATCATTTCCCCCTTAATTATGGCCTTGAACACTATTGAAATATCAGTGGCCTCTGGCTTTATGGTCAGGTAGCCTTGTCTCCACTATGGCGATAGGTAACAGTGTTTCTAAGCATTGCAAAATACAACGTTCATCTGCGACAGCTTTTAGGGTAATTGCCTGCCTGCATGTCCACTACCACACATTCATGACGAGAGAGACATATATCTTTAATTTTATTCTCACTATCAAAACTATTATAAGGAAATAAATAATCCATTCTGGAGTGGGAGTCGTGAGCAGGTGACTAACATGTGTACTCTGTATCACTTGCACGATGGGATCTCCATTAGCCCGTTGAACGGCGACCCTAACTAATATTCTTAAGGCCTTTAGATGCTGACAACCCATAGTTTCTACACCCTGGTGACCTAGCAAGTCATGCATCTATCACTGAATCACTGAATTGAAATCATCCCCAAGATTATCTTGTCCCCTTCCAGTTCATTAAACATATGTGTTGGGTCATCAAAATATAAGCTATTCTACCTGCATGGCCTATACATGTAACCCAAGATAAACAGTACATCCTTAACCAGGACCTCTGCAAAAACACATCTAGCCTTCCCAGCCACAATCAGACAAATGACAGTTCGTTGTAGGTGTGTCCGTAACATGGTGCAGGTCACCCTTGACTTATTTTCACAACCATTGGAGAGTTGTAGATAAAAAGTGTTATTGAGTGTGTAAGATTTGCTTAACAGCCATGCCAGTTTTGAAAACACTTTTCTCGGTTTATTTGGGCTATTAAACCCTTGATCATTAATGGTACAAACTTCAGAGTAACATCCATTGGCTCTCTGAACTGGTGATGTATGTTTACCAGTGTGGAGCCACTCTTAAGGAAAGTCGCATTTGACGTGCAGATATGCACGAAGGAGCAATCGAACACGGTGTGACCCCATTGCAGTGAATAGATAATGAAAACATAACCAGAAACGAACACAAGAAACAAAAACAAGCAGATTCTACATTTTTTCTACTTCATCAAAATCCTATCAAAAGCAAGTAATACGCTAGTACACTATCTAAACTTTACTTTTACAGAGAACAGCCTCCTCCCCCACCTCTTGGACATTGTGTCATTAACCACAGATGACAAAACGAGATACATGGATGGCTGGCCCAGCAGAGCTTTGACCAAAATCATTAAATGGACACTATGCTAATCGTTTTAATACAAAACATATGAGCAGAAAATGAAAGCTTAGCTAGTTTTCATTCTGAGCAATATCATCATAAAACCCAGTAATATGCATATATAAAATGCAATCTAAAGCTCACAGAGTTCGGGCTGCTCCATCAATTTCTGAAGATAGCATTGTGATATGATAGGTTATTTATCATGTGCTTAATACCCAGAGGTTTCTAAGCGTGGACCCAGAGATTGAACCTGTTGTGCTCCTTGTCGTTCTGCTTCCAAGGCGAGCACGTTGCCCCTGAGCTATCCTCCTGAGACGAAGATAGCTGTGCAGTGGTCAAAGTGTACGAAAAGAAGTAGTGGAACTATGTTCCCTGCTGGCCTGCCCCCAATCCCCACAAATCCTATCCCCACTTCCCCTCCACACACAATACAAACCCCGAAACACTTGCCCTGTTGTTTAAGGGAACGTTCAGTGCACAGCACTGAAAGTGCACGTTTCAACTTCTTCCTACACTTTAATTTTAAAACGAAACCATTCCGAGACGGTTTCTTTTTAAAATAAAAATATAGGAGCTGTAAAACGTAATTTAAAAAAGTAGAGGAGCACCGCTCCCGCTCACTTCGACCACTGTAGCTGTGGGTCCATCATTGAATGTTTAAAAAAAGAAAACAGCACTTCTATTCCTGTTTGTGGGATAGAAATACAAGTGGGATAGCAGCAGTTCATACCACTGTCTTTCCACAAAATGCATGGACAGTATCATAAATGGCCTCTCATGCATTGTGCATCCACTCTGCCTGTTGTAAACAAACACAGTGAAACGCCTCACCTCTGTTAATGATGTTTTGTGATTCACTTTTTGGTTAGGTTCAGAGATGATATTAGGTATGCAAACAGACTTCAAAAGCAGGAGTTACTATTCAAAAGGCATCATTTTTTACTTTCATTGTTAGTGTCATAGTTACTGTATGATTTGCGGATACTTGATGAGGGGAATGACAGCTCATGCAAGAATACCGTAGATCAGTGGTCTTCAAACTTTTTTGGCCAGGGCCCCCCTGAGCAAAATTTGGGCAGGTCGGGACCCCCCAGAAATGCCAAATGGACAGTATATATTGCGCGCCGTCACCTGCTCCCATCAAAGTCGCTGGGCTCCCTCATCCCACTCCTACCCAGTCGCTGGTCTCTCCCCACCCCATCACACACCCAGGGCTCTCCCCACTCTGCTCCCATCACTATCCCATGGTTCCCGCCCATTGTGCTCCCACCATAGTCCCTCGGTTCCCCCATCCCGTTCCCAACACAGTCTGAGGGCCAGTGGCGGCTGGTGAATCTTTTTTAAGTGGAGGGGCATTAAGGGGAGGTTCGGGGGGGTTTCCCCCTGTGAATTTTTTTTTAAATAATAGGTTAAAATGTTGCATTGTAGAGCATACTTTTAACAAAAAATGGGTAAATAGCCAAACAGTTTGCAATTGTTGCTGGGAGTCCAGGGGGCAGGCATTGATATTTTATTTCTATCGCGCTCGTACACAAGTGTTTCAGAGCGTGACAAGGCAAGGGAGGGGAACAGAGGAGAATAAAACAGCGATCTTACTAGGCCCAGTGACATTGAGAACGCGCAAGTGTGAGGGGAAAAGTGCATGGAAGGGGGGAGAAGTGGAAAGTGCGAAGCAGAGGAGAAACAGATAAATAACAATAAATAAATAATAAAGGCAACAAACAGTGGTAGTGCAGCCAGCAATTTGCAAGTGCTACGTTTAAGGCAGCAGACAGGGTAGGTCTGATAAGTGCAGGAAGAAAGATGGTTCTCCTCAAGTTTTAGAGTGGCAGGGCGCTGTTCCAGAGGGAGGCCCCAGCCGAAGACGGAGATCTACCCCCAGCTCGTTTCTTTGATAAACGACTGACCCTGAGGGAGTTGGAGGTAGAGGAGTGAAGAGCTCGAGAGGGGAGGTATTTGCGGAGGAATAGCTGAAGGTATTTTGGACCGAGGCCCCAGAAAGCCTTGTGGACAAGGCAGAGGGTTTTGAATGATAGATGTCCGGTAAAAAGATACCATCCCTGTCCCCTGGGCCCCACTGGTCCTAACACAATGAACATGATTATGTGTATATGCAAGGCGCTGCACATTCATACAGCAATCACTCTATCATTCACATGAGCATCCATCACCATACACTCACTCATAACGCATCCATACACATGTTTAAATAAAAACAATGAACATAAACGTACCTTCTGCATTGGCCTGTGTGTGGGTGCTGCTCCATCTGCTCTGTCCGTATGTGCGAGGAGGCGCAGGAGCTCCCCCTTGGACATACAGACATGCAGTGCCCCAGCCAGCATTTCCAATGAGCTATGCAATGCTGGCGAAGCAAAACGCCCCAGCACTTGCATGGCTCAGTGAGCATGTGCGGCTGGGGAACTAAACTGAACTGTCAAAGGGAAACAGTGTTTCCCTTTGACAGTTCAGCCAGCCCAGGAGCACTCCATTAGCTGGATAAAGCAGCTGAGGGAGTGCTCACTGTTTCACTGGGCTGGCTCCTTAGCTCCTCCATAATGGGTGAGGGGCCACTATGCAGTTAGTAATGTTGACCATTGTTGCTGAATATATCTCAATTTACTTACATTTTAACACAAAGCACCCCTTTGGGTACTATTGAAACAGTGGGCTTCATAACTACTCTGGCGGTAGCTGTGCCGGTAAAACCGGCACGGCTGCCACTGGAGTTGCATCCGGGTCTGGCACCCGCGAATGGGCAATTACTAGGTCATGTCGAGTTAGGCGGACATGATAATTGCCCTTTCGAAGGTGCCGGTAGATCCCCATTCCCATTTGAGCCCCATATGGCTCAAATGGGAAGGGGGAGCTCGGATGCACCGGCACCGTTAATAACGGTGCTGGTGCATCCGACGAGCTGAGGTCAGACCTGGCGGGGGCTGTCAAGCACCCACGAGCACAACTCTTACTATGGCGGAACGGTAGCAACGGTGCCGGTAGCTTACCAGCACCGTTGTTACTGGTCCGCCATAGTAGTAATGAGGCCCAGTCTGTGACTAAAGGAATGAATATCCATTTACAACTGTGGGCCACTTTTTCATTGTTGCCTGAGACAGTTTCATGCTTCAGCCCGCCATGTGGGCCACCCCTGCCCATTTCTTCCAATCTAAAAAAAAAAATTATTTTTTCATGTTGAGCTCTCAGGGCCCCCCTGGGATGCACCCGCGGACCCCTAGGGGGTCGCGACCCACAGTTTGAATACCACTGCCGTAGATCATGAGTTAAGTGATTTCCTCTGAAATTGGGCAAGCCTGCACGATGTAAGTCTGAATCCCGATAGGGCTGACTCAGCCCTTCAGAATTCTGAGACAGAGAAATTCAGTATCTTTAGTGCTATATAAATGCTTACCGTGGCCGTGTAGTTATGGTTAAGTTGCTGTTTCCATAGGAAGAGCACTTTTTGGGCGGTCTATAACTTCGCTCCCCCTGGACGAATCCTCACCAAACTTTGTAAAAAAAGTATATGGGGCACACTGATTTTCTTTGCAAATTTTGTTGATGTTTGGTCTGGGGGGGCGGAGTTATAGGGGGGGTCCCAAAACGTGCTTTTTTCCCATAGACTGAATGGGGGAAAAACTTTGCGCACGCCTGCAGGCCAAACCTCTAGACGTATTTTCACCAAAATTGTGGCAGGGGTAGGCTTGGTCTCAAAAGCGTGCTTTTGTAAATTTGGTGACAATCCGTCGAGTAGTTTTCATTAAAACGACTAAAAAGTAGGTCTAAAAAATGTAGTGATCTATGTCCGCTCCGCGGTCACACTTCCCTGTTCGCTCCGCAGACAAGATACCGATTGGCTAAGTGGCTGGCGTCATGGCCGCGGACACGCAACGTCTCCGCCGATTGGCTGCAGTGAGCCGTGATGTGCGTCAGATTGTTTGGATGCGCCCGACATCTTGGATCCGCCGACAGCGCGGCGGCGGCCCGAGGTGAAATGCTGTTTCGGAAACTGTTTATGTGTGTCAGAGTGCTTGGGAAGATTCAGAGAGTAAGAGATTGGTGAAATACTGTATTAGTTTAGGCGGCAGGTGTTAATGATGTATTCCATATACCCGCCTTGTCTGGGATGTTTGTAAGTACTGAAAATGAGGGGTATTTTAGGGATAGTGCTTTAGTCCGTGGTGTGCGCAGGCAACTTGACACTTCTCTAAGGACACTCGTGGTGTTAGCGAATATTAAAATTGAGTATATGCCGTAGTTACATTTTTTGTTTCTATGGGTGTGCTATTGATTTATACGGCGCTATGGGTGTGAGATGCTGTTGTGGCCAGGGCCTAGAGTCTTGGGTGCATGGCCGTGGGCCATACTTCCAAGACGCTAGGCCCTGGCCACAACCACTGCAGCATATCACAGCTATAAATACACCCGTAGTATCGCATATTGACCAGATGGTTGTGGGGAGGGCCTAAAGTCTTGGCTGCATGGCCAAAGGCCATGCACCCAAGATCAAATTTATACGTAGAGAAATTATAAGGCACTATGGGTGCGATATGCTGTGGTAGTTGTGGCCAGTACGTTGAGTCTTGGGTGCATGGTCGAAGGCCATGCAGCCAAGATCAAAGTTGTTACACTGCAGTTATAAGTCACCATGGGTTTTATATAGTGCGGTGGTTGTGGGCAGGGCGTACAGTTTTGGGTGCATGGCTGCAGGCCGTAGGACATACACCCAAGAGTGTAGACCCTGCCCACAACCACTGCAGCATATCACATTCATACATCACACCCATACAATCGATTATGTATCTGGTAGGTGTGGGCAGGGCCTAGAGTCCTGCGTGCAAATTGAGTACATGCTACAGTTAAAATGTTTTATTTTATGGGTGTGCTAATGATTTATAAGCCATCATGGGTGTAATATGCTGCGGTGGTTGTGGCCAGGGCCTAGAGTCTTGGGTGCATGGCCGTAGGCCGTAGGTCATACTCTCAAGACTCTAGGCCCTGGCCACAACCACCGCAGCATATGACAGCAATAGATACACCAGTACTATTGTATATCGATCAGGTGGTTGTGGGAAGGGCCTACAGTCTTGGGTCCATGGCCAAAGGCCATGGACCCAAGACCAAGTTTATACGTCGTGAAATTTTAAGCCACAATGGGAGTGATATGCTGCAGTGGTTGTGGGCAGGACCTAGAGTCTTGGGTGCATGGCCGAAGGCCATGCACCCAAGACTGAAGTTATAAGCACTGAGGTTATAAGTCAGCATGGGTGTGCTGTGGTGCGGTGGTTGTGTGCACAACCTAGAGTCTTAGGTGCATGGCCGCAGACCATGCACCCAAGACCACAGTTATAAGCAGTGAAGTTATAAGCCACCATGGTTTTGATATGCTGCAATGGTTGTGGGTAGAACCTACAGTCTTGGTTGCTTGGCCGCAGGGTGTAGGTGGTAGGTTATACATCGAAGACTCTAGGCCCTGCCTACAGCCACTGCACCATATTACTGCCATACATCAGACGTATAGATTCCAATATGTATGACGTGTGAAATTATACTTACTGTGTACTTTGTTGAGATTGCATATATTTGTTACATGACTTTGGTACTTGGCTGACATATCCTTTTTTAATTTCTGTGATAAAAGAAAAGAGCATGTTAGTGTTTGCATTTTATAAAGACTTATTACATTGTACAATAGACATTTTAGCTTTTTTTACCCTCATATTTACTTTACAAACTAGTGTACTGTGCATTTTGCTCAGTTTCTGTGTTTGTTTTTCAAATCCTTGGGTCTGGGGGAAAAAAAATCCTTGTCGGATTAAAAAAACCCTTTCATTGCTATGCTACAAACTATTTGTTTGTTTCCTTTGAGTGTTTACTTGTTGTTTCCGATTAATGTTATGTATGTTGGCTTGTTGCAGATTTTTTAAACAGTTAGATACCTGTTGGCGTATTATAACTGTGTCTTTTTTGTTATGGATCTGTCATATTCATTTATCTGTGTGGTTGTTATACACTCTTGGGCAGTTAGATACCTGTTGGCGTATTCTAACAGCTTATACTCTTTCACTTGAACTTTTTGTTAATGGTGAAGTACACATTAGTTATTACATTTTGGTTTTAAGAAGATTAAATACGCATTTGTAAGATTAGCTGGCAATCTCTGCTTTAGAGTAATGGTACTATCATTACATTCGAATCATCCACATTTACTTTTAATATATGCAGTGTAGTGACCTGCATTGGTTGTGGCTCCTGCGTGGTAGATCATACCTATTGTTGTAAAGGTTTTCTTACCAAGTGACACTTGACCGTGTGTGAATCCAATCAGCTTGTAGTTGTTTTTGGTACCATCTGCATTGTACCGTAGAAGCATAAGTATTATGTAGTTACTATTGCTTCTTGAGATAGTACACCAACTCTAATACTTTGTAAAATGTTGGCCTAAGTGAGATCTGCAGATTGATGCATGTTTTGTGTTAATTCTCTGTATTGGAAATGTTGCCAAATGTTCACATTTCCTATGCTGCAAACAGTTTTATGGCAGAGTTTGTGTCCTAAGGTTTTAAAAATAGGTTCACCTTCCAATGGTGTCAATTGTAGAAGATCTCCAAAAACGATAATGTGTTTCCCTGCAAAGAGTTATTCGTAGTTTGTTTTAAGTACTTCTTGCAATCTGAGGTGAATCAAAGCCATCATTAGGTTGGAGACCATGATCACTTCATCTATTAGTAGCATTTTCATTTGTTTTATTACTCTGCGTAGTTACATTGTAGCTTCTGCAGAAAGTTTGTAATAGTCTAATTTGTTTTGGAAGGAGTAGTAATCGGTGTAAAGTGACACCGCCTATGTTGTAGGCAGCTAAACCTGTGGGGGCAGTTACAACAGCTGACAGTTTGTTGTTTGTCAATTGTTGAAGGAACTTGCTGATGATTTTGATTAAGAATGTTTTTCCTGACCCAGCTTCACCACTGACGTACTGTAAGCGATATTCAATCAACACTACAGCTAAGTCAATGCCTAGTCTGGGATGCTGAGGAAAACCCTTATTGATGTATTTTTATATCAAGTTCAGTACTCTGGATGACAACCCTTGTATAACACCCCCCTCTTAGAATCCCCCTGACCCCACTGAGCCAAGAAATAGGTTTGTTTTGCAAATTAAAAGGTTTATTTGGACAATTCAACAATATATATCTATCACACTTTATAAATAAATTGATAACTGATATCACACTTCAGAATATGACCGTGATCAACAATGGATAATGTTACAGGGGTACACTGATTTGGTTACTTAGGAGTAGTGTAGAGGATGAGGTAGCTGAAAATGCTTGATGGTTTCAAGGAAATGCAAGGTGGAATAAAATGCAGTACAGAAATAACTGGTTATAATTTTAGCAAAAGGTAATATGATCACTTTTTCTTTTGACAATTCACTCCCCCCCTATGCAATACAAGAAATGGAAGGAGAGCACACAGTCTTCAAGAATCCCAACAACTCACAGTTTATAATGCAATACACAGTTCCAGTTCTCCCAGCAAGCTTAGGGAAAACAGGGATGAGTTTTAAACACAGGCGAATTACTTTAATGTGCTTTGCAAGGAAGTGAAAAGGTGCTAAAATTGCTTTTAATTCCCTCTAGAGGTTCAGGGTAGGTGATGGCTACTTTATATTAGTTCAGGCTCACTTTAACAATACTCTATGAATGATTAGCAGATTGCAAACGAATTTTAGCAAAGAGAGGCAAAAAGCTGCTGATTTCTACAGATGAAGAAATCGGGCCAAATCGCAAATTGCGGTAAATTTCGCAAGTGCGTGTCTTGCGATTACGGAAAAAGTATAGGGAGTAGGAAGTCGGTTCTAGGTTCATTGGAAAGCCTAGAATCACAGATTTAAAATTTCGTTCCTAGCCCAAACAGTTCAAGAGATACGGACGATTTAATAAGGTAGATTTTCGGATTTAAAGTAAAACTCAAAATGACAGGTGACAGCTTGCAGCTGCAGAATTGACAGGTGACAGTTGTGCAGCTTTAAAAATGACAGATGACACGATTTCTAGGAGGCAGTTCTACTTCGGTTAAAATAGTTTGGATTAGATTATTTTAACTAAGAGGTTGGTTCTGCACAGTTCTGCTAGGTACTCACAATATCAATTTGAAATAGGCCTCGTCACGTCTGGTCAGGTTGGACGGGACTTCCGGCGGGTGGTTCTGAAGTCCCGGCTATCTGGGTCAGCTCTGCTCTCTGGGTCTGTCAAGCACCGGATCTGCTCACAACGGTCTGGTTTGTGGTTCTCTCGGGTTCCGGATACAGCACTGCTTTCTGGATACTGCTACAGGTTCTTCCAAAAATTCTTGGCAAAAATGCAAACAGCTCGCCCGGCTGTTGAATAGTTTGGTTGGTTTTGAGGCCTGCTGAAGAGGATTCAGCTGGTGGATTCAGGCCTCTCTGCTACAAATTCTGGAGTTAATTTCTGTTACAGGTTCTGGAGATTGATGGATTTGAAGTCTGGATCTCTGGATGTGAAGTCGTCGGTCAGCATGCTCCGCAGCAAGTGGAATTGAATCTCTCTACCTGTCCCAGCAGTCTCTTTTTATGTGTTTTGAAGTGGGTGTGAGCGTGGCATAACTGAGCCTGCCCCTCTCTACTTGTCATTGGCCCAATTCTCCCCTCTCCCATGATTGGGGGAAGGAAATGGATTGTCATCATGATGAGGTCTGTTTATGGGTCAGAGGATCCTCCCCTGGTCAATTTGCCCACAAATCTATATTTGATTCAAATACATATTTATCTATGTACCATTTTTCTAATATTATAGGTCCAGTTCATCTCTCCTAGGATGATAAAGCAAAGCGGCAATACACATTCCTAGACATTTCTTCCCCACCATTGATATGGTGGGGTGGCATATACATTTTATAGTCAAAAACATTTGCGTTCTTATTTTGACCAAAACAAGATACAATTATAAGACATTTTTTTTTCCAAATCATAATATTTTAGAGACTATATGTGGGATATTTTAGGGTTGGAATTGAATTACTCTGGAGCGGTCCCCTCTGGTATTGCAGAGGACTCCTCCACTTGTTGCAGAGTGTGTCTGGGATGGCAACACTTTAGCTGATTTATATGGACCCACTTGTCTTCCCCCTCTGCCAAACCGCCTTTGGGGATGCGGATCTTGTAGGCCACAGGGGAGATTTTGTCTATAATTTCAAACGGTCCCTTACATGTAGGCAAACATTTTCGCTGTTTGGCCTGATTCCTTTGGAAATTGTATAGATAGACCCGGTCCCCCACAGTATATTCCTTCCTGGTGGTCTTCAGGTCGTAGTGGGTTTTCATGCTATCAGCTGATCTTTCTAGATTCCGTTGAGCATAGGCAAAAGCATGCTGAAGGTGTTTCCTTAAATTCTCCACATACTCATGAGTTGTGGAGGCATTTATCAGTGTCTGCTCTTGAGTCCTGTAGAGCAAATGCTGGGGAAGCACCATCTTGCGTCCAGTCATCAACTCAAATGGTGACATTTTAGTTGCAGATGATGGGGTAGATCTGATGGCCATTAGGACCAGAGGTAATCGGATATCCCAACTTGGCCCACAATCTGCCACAAACTTTTTTAATATGCTCACAATGGTTCGGTTGTATCTCTCCACTGCTCCAGAAGAAGCTGGCCTGTAAGCAATGTGTAGCTTCCTTTTAACCCCCAGTATTTCCCACATCTTTGTCATTACTTCACTGGTGAAGTGGCTACCTCTGTCTGACTCAATCCTTTGAGGTAGACCAAAACGGGAAAAGATGTGGTTAATCATCAGGGCAGCTGCTGTTTCTGCCTTGCAGTTTGGGGCTGGGAGACATTCCACCCACTTGGTAAACAAGCATGTAACGGTCAACATGTACTTGTTTCCTCTAGACGAGCGAATTACAGAGCCTACAAAGTCGATTTGCAAATCTGACCATGGCAGTGTCATCCCCCTCTTTTGGAGAGGTGCACGGTGCGTGAGGGATGATGGCTGAAATTGTGCACACACAAGACACCCCTTCAAGTATTGGTCGCGGTCCTGCCCCATGTGTGACCAGTATGCAACCTCTCTTAAGATTTCCAGTGTTGTGTGAAACCCCCTATGACCGGCGGTGGCCGCATCATGGGCGTGACTTAACATCAGGCTTCGGAATGAGGTAGGAACCACCCACTGATCGTGGCCAGCTTTGGATTTCCTTACCAGCAAACCGTCTTGGATTCGGAACATTTTTGGACATTTCATCAACACTCTTAGGTCCTCTTTCCCAATGTAATCGGTATCCGTCAGGGGAAAGTTCTCAGGGTCCTCAAGGTGTTGGTAAAACTTACCAATAATTGGATCCCCCTTCTGAGCTGTAATTACATCAGCATCAGGGGTCTCCTTACTCCATTGGGCAGTTGAAAGATCATTGTGAGCATTTGTCTGGGACCTAGTGATAGCAGTGACCTGGATTTCCCCCAACAGGGACTCTATTTCGATTAGATCCCCTTGGATGGCACCGGTTTTGGCCAGCTGATCAGCTTAGTCATTTCCAGTTTTGTCTGGTCCCTCTACTTTGGAATGACCCTTGATCTTCTTCCAGTAGATGGTCATCCCATTCGAGGTGACCAGATCATCAATGTTTTGGATTAACTTCCCATGTTTCAGGGGTTTGTTATTAGCACATAACATGCCTCTGGTTTTCCAATTAACCAGGTGCTCCACGAACCCGTTCCGTACATAATCCGAATCAGTGATTATGACCAGTTCGTGGAGTTGATATTGGACAGCAGTGAGGATGGCCTGATGCACAGCCATCAACTCTGCCACCTGACTACTTCGGGGACCAATTTTGTATCCAGGGGAGGGTTCTGGAAACTCCTTCACCCAGGCATTCCCTTCGCCGGCCACCAGTTCTTTCTCCCCGTTGTTGTCAACATGGTACGAGCATCCATCCACATAGACAGTGGGCATTCCCTCACACTTGTCTTCTTCAAAGACTTTGTGTGGGGAATTAAGGTATGCCTCCATGTTGTCCTTAATTTGTAGACTTTCGTCCTCGAGACAGTTTTCTCTGGCACAATCATGCAAGTCAGCCAGACCTTGCACGAGGGGACTCTTCTTGTTTTGGCCATATCTGACCTCTACAGGAAAGCCTTGCATTGACAGAATCCAGGCAGTAATTCAGGAATTACTCACATTTCCGGGCCAGATTCTGTCACTTTGGAGGTATTGCAGAGGCTGGTGTGGAGTCTCCACTATGATGTGTTCCCCCTGGATGAACGGGCGGTAATTCTTCAATGCCCACACCGTAGCCAGGAGTGCCTTCTCACAATCGTTGAATTTTTCCTCCACGGAGGATAAAGTTTTGCTCGCATAGGAGATTACTTTATTGACCTTGTCATGCTTTTGGCATAATACTGCCGTCAAGCATGTATTAGAGAACCCTGTCTTCAGGAAGAACTCCTTGTTTCTGACAGGGTAAGCTAGGCAAGGCGCTTGTGAGAGGCTTCTTTTGAGTTGTCTTACCGCCTCGGATTGTTCTGGACCCCATTCCCACTTGACCCCCCTTCAAGAGATGAATCAGGGGTCTAGTGATCTCTGCGTAGCCCTCAATGAACTTTCTGCTGTAATTAGTCAGTCCAAGGATGCTCCTTAGTTCCTGCAGAGTTGTGGGATCCTTCAGTTTCTGGAGTGCTTCCACTTTCTTTTCTTGGGGACAGAGACCCTGAGGAGTAATCTCATGCCCCAAGAAATTAACACGGGTTCTACACCACTGTGCTTTCTGAAAGGAAAGTTTTGCTCCGGCAGCCCTCAACTGCGTCAGAAAATAACGGATCTCCGCTATGTGTTCCTCCACAGATGAACTTTTGATGAGGACATCATCTACATAAGCCAGGTTGCCCCTCGCACCCAGGTCGGGCATGGCCTTTTGTAGGAAAATGTTGAATTCATTGCCGGAGTTGAGGTATCCGAAGGGAGTCCGGGTCCATGTGTACTGCTGGCCCCCAAAGGTAAAAGCCAGTTTGTATTGGTCCACCCTACTGACAGGCACGGTCCAGTATCCATTGGTCAGGTCTATTGCAGTGAATACTTGTGACCCTTGAATCTGGGCCAGCCCTTGGTCAATGTAGGGCAGAGGCCATCGGGAAGTATGGACCCGTTTGTTGAGCTCCCTAAGGTCGGCGCAGAGTCTCCACTGGCAGTTTGGCTTCAATATTCCCAGCACCGGATTATTGAAAGTGCTGTGGACTGGACGGATTATTCCCCGGGACTCAAGGTTCTTCATTATTTCAGTAAGGAACTCCATGGATGCGAGAGGCAAACGATATTGCTTCACAAACACTGGAGTCATTCCAGGGTCCGTGGGAATTGTTGTTGTGTGGATGTCGGTGCGACCACAGTCATATGAGTCTACCGCAAAGAGATCTTGGAAATCCAAGAAAACTTGTTTCAACTTTTGCTTCTGTTCCAGAGTCACACATGCATCAGCTAGGTTGACTCTTTCTTCCACCATCTGCCTGAAGCCTGGAAAGACTTCTGGTTTGGCTATCTCAGCGGCCTCCTCCAGCTGGGTGGAGAAGTCCCTGGTCAGAGTGCTGATTTGGACTGGAGGCTTCAGGTGGGTAAGGCAGCTCTCATGGACCTGGAAAATCACCTCATCCCTCCTGACGTCACAAGTCACATCTTCCTTACCATAAGGGCAAGAAGGGTACACCAGGAAGTTCCCCCCATGCCGGGTGAAAATCCTGTCTGGTGTTGTATTGTCATCATTGTCACTGTCAAAACAGTCCTTGGGGATTGGTCCTAACAGTTCATTTCCTAAATCAATGCAGAAATGTCGGTCATCAACCGCCATTCCAATAATGGTGCCTGCGGCTAGAGTAATACTCTTTAAGTCGCTGTTATCCACCTCTGTTGGAATGGTGTCATGTTCTATGTTGACTAATGGTGTTGGGTTTACCTCTAACCCTTGCTGTTGGAGAGGAGCATTTAGATGAATGTAAGCATCAGGGTTTTTCAATTTTTGGCCTCTTTTAACTTTCACTTCCAGAGAGAATTGTCGGGTCCTTTCTGGGATGGTGACTTCCTCTTTAATCTGAATTTCAACTGCATAAGGTAGCAATTGAGCTGACCTAAATGCTTTTTCTGAATCATCAAAGCCCATGGGATTATCCGCTAATCGGGACCAAGCTTTGAAGTTTATTAGGTCCAAACTAATGGCAAAGCGATTGAGAATGTCACTGCCTAAGTAAAAGGCGGCAGTGACGTCTCGCACGACCCAACAATTATGGACTATGCTCTTGTTGCCAATGGAGATTTTGAGCATACACCTGCTTGGCAGGAGGTGTTTGGAATTAGGTACTTCCAGGTTCATTTCCCATTTGTCTATCAGTTTAAATGTGGGAATGGCTGGATCTTTTGGGAGTTGGCGGAACATGGCTTCGCTGATGAAGCTCTTACCGTTGTTCACACACACTCGAGCGAGAACAGAGTCCTTCCCATCATTTAACTGAACAGGGATGAACAACTGCTCTCCAATTTGCTGAATATCAGCCAGGCTCTGAGCTGATTTCACATCTTTCTGGACTATCGGAGTGGGAGTTTCTGATTGTGGATTAGTAAAGAATTTCAGGGTGTTTCCTTCCAGTGTGGAATACCACCTTAAACTGGAAGGAAGGTTGATTTTCAGAAATAGAGAGGATCCCCCATCACCAGTCTGTTGTCCTACTGCTATTACTGTCACGTCTGGAATTTGGTTGTTCTGGAAGTGAAATTCTACTTGGTAGATTTTTGTTCAACCATGTGGCAGGTGCCGTTTAAACTAACATGGTTGACACTCTGCTTTAATTTTATTGGTCGGCTAGTCTGGGTCCAGAGGACCTTGTTTACACAATCTATTAGGGGTGACAACCTTCTCAGGAGGTCATTCCCTAGTAAACAAGGGGTGCCCTCTGGAGTCACTACTATGACCGGGTGTTTCACCTTGTGTCGCCCGATTTTAATGTCCAAATCTGCCGTCCCCTCGATGGGAATTTCCTTCCCGTCAAAGTTATGGAGTTGTCCAGGAATAGAGGTGAGAGGAATACGGTAATTATCCCCCCTTCCTGCATTTAGTTAATCAAAGGCCCTTTTGGAGAGAAGGGTAGCTTGGGATCCAGTGTCCACCAGTGCCGAAATTGTACCCTGCCCCTGTACTTGCACCGGGGCATAATATCTTCCCTCCTTCTCCTCAAGGGGGCACAGATAATGCACATTTTTGGACAACTGGTGGGCTAACTTTCTGGTTTTGGACATTGCTAGCGAAGAGATTTGGGCAGAATTCTGTGGAGAGTCTTGGGAATCTGAAAGAAAAAGTTGGCAACTGGAGATCAGAGCCATTGTGGGTTTCCCTGGTTCCGGTTTTGGGCCACCCCCCCCTTTTTGGAGGCAGTCATCAGGATGGGTTTGAACCAGGGGATTTCGGTATTGTGGGTTCTGGGATGAGATGATGGGCGGCGGTAGCTCAGTCTCCACATCTCCCCAGTCTGAATTGGCGTCCCTTGGGACCCATTTTTCCTTGGGAGGAGTTCCCCCATCTCTGAAGGAGAAGATCCTTTCCCCAGGATCCTCTGAGGATCCCTCTCCCTCAAATTGGAAGATCTGTACCTCCTCCACAAACTGGGCCTGTTTGGGTACTTTGTTTCTCCTACCTCCTCTCTGCTCCTTGGGTGGCAGACTTTCAGGGGTAAGAGATTTTGTTTCCGGTTCCTGGTTTTCCGGGGGTTGTTTACAAGTTGGGAAGGAAGCTTCCTCCAAGGCTTTACACACCCCTTCCCCTTGTGCCTCCTCCCTGGGAACCGGTGGATTATCGTGGTGCTGCTCCCGTCATTGTTCTGGAGCACCAGGTCTAGAGTTTGGGGCATTCTGCGGTGGCATGCTCATCTGAGGGTTCTGTTGAGCCCTCAGTATGTGACCCAGATCCCGTGCCATATTTTGGACCTGGCGCTCAAGATGTGAAACCCGCTCAGGCTGATACGGGGCTCTATTTTCTCGACTGGGCTGATCCCGGCAAGGGTAGCTATCCCTTCTCTGGTAGTACCCCTGGTTGGGAAGATTTTGGTACCCCTCCACCCTTGGCCTCCCCTCTCCCGGATTAGGTTGTCTGGGCTCAGGGAATTGGGGAAAGAAGGATGGATGATTTTGGGGCTGGAAATTGGGTGGATACCTGGGGAAAAAGTTCTGCCCAGGATTTGGTGAATTTCCGCCCTCCTGGTGGAAGTTAGGAGGGAAGTTCCCCGGGTCAGGTGCTTGGCTGGAACCCCCCCCTTGAGCTGGAGGAGTCCACACATAACCCAGGATTGGTCGGTTTCCCTTGTAGCAGGGACTTACATAGTCAGGGGAGCGGGGGACCCCATTTGTGGGACTACCTCCTCGACTCCCTGTCTGTGACTGGCCCGAGGGCCTTCTGGGCTGTGAATTATTTGGTGCAGGCAGGTTTTTAGGCCCCCCCATCTCCAAATCTAAAATGGGGGCAACCTTTACCTCTGCCACCTTGGCAGCAGCAGGGGTGCTGTTGGTTTTAGGGGTTTTCGGCGCATTATTTTTATTTTCGATGGGCTTCTGCACCTCATAGATCCGGGTAGCCTGTTCAATGACCCAGTCTAAAGATCTTATCTCATGAAAATCTCTCACGAGCTGGGTCATTATGTATTTGGGTAAGGCATGGAAAAACGTATTGATAAATTCTCTGCTATCCATGCGCACCCTTCTGGTGGTCTGCGCAAAAGCACGCTTTAATTCTTGCACAAACTCTTGTGGGGCCTGATCCTCCCCACATTGCAAATTGTAGGCTGCCTTGCGAGCCTCTTGAGGATTTCTGTGCACAGAAAAATGTTTCAAGATGGCTGCCCTGTATGTGGACGACCTTGAATGGTTTTGATCCTCCAGCCCTGCAAAGAAACTGGAGTATTCTGGTGAGAAGGTCCATTTGACGTACTGGATGCAGCTACTGCTGTCCTTCAAATGGAAAGTCTCCATCATTTGCTCATAGAGCTCCAAGTGTTCCCAAACAGAATACTTGGCGTTCTTATGATAAGGCGTGATGACACTCCTTATTGCCTTTATTTGTTCCAATGGGTCCTTAAGCAAGGCCCTTTTTGCCTTATTGGCCTTTTTGGTTCGGGTAACCTGGTCCATTCATCCTCTGACTCAGAAGCACTGCTCCCAGAGGTGCCCATCTGATCTTCCAGGTTTTCCCGGATTCTGAGAGCCTGGGAATGGCTGGCAGAATGTGGGGACCTGGTCTCCTGTGTCCTGTAATGCTCAGAGGAGTCTTCAGATCCCTCCTTGCTGCCAGGATTTGATGGGTACCCTCCCCCACTGACCTAACTGGGCGGAGGTTTTCAGGGTGCCCTTAATGGGCCTACTCTCCTGGGGTTCCCCACTAAATTGCACTGTGCTTGGGTGCCCATACCCGGATGCCCGCCCATCCATTCCTGGGAGGTACTGGCCTATGAGCCCCATACTTCTAGCTGGATAGTAATCTGCCATCCCTGTGGCCCTGGGCTCATGTGCGCGAGGGGACATGGGGGTGGCAGAGTCCAGGGACTGGGAGAGATGAAGGCCTCTGGTACTAGGGCTCCTGAGGTTATGCTCAGGAGTTTCTCTTTCCCACCGAACCTCATCTCTATCCCCCCCTGCTTCCTGTTGCAATGCAAGAGCCTGCACTTTCAGTTCCTCAGTTAAGGCCTTACTAGACTCTATCAGTCTCTCCTGCATCGCTACCTGTTGCTGGAGCCTATCATTGTGCTGGCAGAGAGTGTCATTCTCTCTCTGTGCCTCCTGATTGGTCCTGGAGTACTGGGCCAGTCTCTGCTGCAGGAGGGTTACCTCCTCAGTCCCATCCCTACTGGCCTGCTCCTTTCTTGCCAGAGCCTCCTCCACCCTTCTGGTGTGATCTAGCAAGCCCTGATGCTCTTTTTGGAGGTCACCCAGCCCCTGGAGGGCCAGGTGATTTTCTTCCATTTTCCTTTTTAAGTGGCAGACTTCCTGGCATAAGGTATCCCTTTCCTGACTAAGAGCCTGCATCTGTTCCGCCAGGTCGTCCCTTTGCCTTTGGAAGGCACCAGCTTTCTGGCGCTCCTGATCAAACTCTGCCTGGGTATCCAGGTCTTTCAGAATCAATGTATTGCTTTCCTCTTTCTCTCTGTCTAATCAAATTTGCAGGGTGGCTACCTGCTCTGTGCATGCCTTGTTGAAGTCCAGTTGTTGCTCCAGCTTTTTCTGGCTCTGCAGAAGGGAGTCCAAACCTTCTTGGTACTCCTTCTGCAAGGCCAGAAATCTGGTATCCTGGTCAGCCTTTTCCTGTTGCAGCCTATCCATATCCTCCTTTATTTTAGTGATGTACTGTCTGCTGCCATTTTCTGACTCCTGGCTCCCGTGCAGCCTCTGCTCAGAAGAGACCAGGTCAGATTGGGCCTTTTCTAACGCAATCTGTTGCCTATTTGCCAGATTTTGGCCTTCAGCACATTTTTCCTGCATGGCTCCCATATATAGATACAAATATGCAGCTATCCTGGCAATCTTATTGTGTTCATCTTTGGCCTTAGAAGCCATATATAATTCACTCAGGGCCACATGTAATGGACCCTGATCTCTCCATATATCTGACCCTGTTTCCGTGACCTGTTGCGCGATTGCCTGCAACCAGACCGTTTTCTCCTGATGAGTCCACTCACCTCTCACAAATAGCTTATGTAAGAAGTGCTCTCTGGCTATTTTCATATCTACCAAGCTCGTCATTCTGGAATTTGAGTTCCTTCCTGACTTACAGAAGTTTGTATTTTATTTTGCAAAACAGACCGTTTCCTTAGAGCGTTGCTTTGAGGGATGCTTTCACAGTGTAAAACAGCGTGGTGATCTAACCGGATATGTGTATCTGGTCAGTTGGCACACTGTATTAATCTGCACAAGTGGTAAATCTAACCCAGAATATCCCGGCTTCAAGCCCCCACTTCTGTAAGCGATATTCAATCAACACTACAGCTAAGTCAATGCCTAGTCTGGGATGCTGAGGAAAACCCCTATTGATGTATTTTTATATCCAGTTCAGTACTCTGGATGACAACC
Organism: Ambystoma mexicanum; assembly: GCF_040938575.1. Classification (NCBI taxonomy): domain Eukaryota; kingdom Metazoa; phylum Chordata; class Amphibia; order Caudata; family Ambystomatidae; genus Ambystoma; species Ambystoma mexicanum. The sequence continues at coordinate 441,805,947 of NC_090930.1, read as the reverse complement.
CTTGTATAACACCCCCCTCTTAGAATCCCCCTGACCCCACTGAGCCAAGAAGTAGGTTTGTTTTGCAAATTAAAAGGTTTATTTGGACAATTCAACAATATATATCTATCACACTTTATAAATAAATTGATAACTGATATCACACTTCAGAATATGACCTTTGATCAACAATGGATAATGTTACAGGGGTACACTGATTTGGTTACTTAGGAGTAGTGTAGAGGATGAGGTAGCTGAAAATGCTTGATGGTTTCAAGGAAATGCAAGGTGGAATAAAATGCAGTACAGAAATAACTGGTTATGATTTTAGCAAAAGGTAATATGATCACTTTTTCTTTTGACAATTCACTCCTCCCCTATGCAATACAAGAATTGGAAGGAGAGCACACAGTCTTCAAGAATCCCAACAACTCACACTTTATAATGCAATACACAGTTCCAGTTCTCCCAGCAAGCTTAGGGAAAACAGGGATGAGTTTTAAACACAGGTGAATTACGTTAATGTGGTTTGCAAGGAAGTGAAAAGGTGCTAAAATTGCTTTTAATTCCCTCTAGAGGTTCAGGGTAGGTGATGGCTACTTTATATTAGTTCAGGCTCACTTTAACAATACTCTATGAATGATTAGCAGATTGCAAACGAATTTTAGCAAAGAGAGGCAAAAAGCTGCTGATTTCTACAGATGAAGAAATTGGGCCAAATCGCAAATCGCGGTAAATTTCGCGAGTGAGTGTCTTGCGATTACGGAAAAAGTATAGGGAGTAGGAAGTCGGTTCTAGGTTCGTTGGAAAGCCTAGAATCACAGCTTTTCGTTCCTAGCCCAAACGGTTCAAGAGATACGGACGATTTAATAAGGTAGATTTTCGGATTTAAAGTAAAACTCAAAATGACAGGTGACAGCTTGCAGCTGCAGAATTGACAGGTGACAGTTGTGCAGCTTTAAAAATGACAGATGACACGATTTCGAGGAGGAAGTTCTACTTAGGTTAAAATAGTTTGGATTAGATTATTTTAACTAAGAGGTTGGTTCTACACAGTTCTGCTAGGTACTCACAATATCAATTTGAAATAGGCCTCGTCACGGTCTGGTCAGGTTGGATGGGACTTCCGGTGGGTGGTGCTGAAGTCCCGGCTATCTGGGTCAGCTCTGCTCTCTGGGTCTGTCAAGCACCAGATCTGCTCACAACGGTCTGGTTTGTGGTTCTCTCGGGTTCCGGATACAGCACTGCTTTCTGGATACTGCTACAGGTTCTTGCAAAAATTCTTGGCAAAAATTCAAACAGCTCGCCAGGCTGTTGAATAGTTTGGTTGGTTTTGAGGCCTGCTGAAGAGGATTCAGCTGGTGGATTCAGGCCTCTCTGCTACAAATTCTGGAGTTAATTTCTGCTACAGGTTCTGGAGATTGATGGATTTGAAGTCTGGATCTCTGGATGTGAAGTCGTCGGTCAGCATGCTCCGCAGCAAATGGAATTGAATCTCTCTACCTGTCCCAGCAGTCTCTTTTTATGTGTTTTAAAAGTGGGTGTGTGCGTGGCATAACTGAGCCTGCCCCTCTCTACTTGTCATTGGCCCAATTCTCCCCTCTCCCATGATTGGGGGAAGGAAATGGATTGTCATCATGATGAGGTCTGTTTATGGGTCAGAGGATCCTCCCCTGGTCAATTTGCCCACAAATCTATATTTGATTCAAATACATATTTATCTATGTACCATTTTTCTAATATTATAGGTCCAGTTAACATTTTGTGTAGCACCAAACCATCCGATCCCTGTCTTTGTACGATGTTGTGTCCACTGATGACAGAATTCTCCCCTTTTCATCCAGATAACGACCTCTAAACCTTTCCAGATTTTACACAAATGTGCACCGGGGATATGGGTTACAGATGATAAAGTGTCAGATTTTTAACATGCATACATTTGGAGTAACAACCTTTTTTCCGCTACTATCCCCAGGAACATACCACAGGGTCATAACACCTTTTAAAATGTGCACAGAAAAATCACAAGAATAATGATATTATTTATATATTTTTGACAGGTCCGTACTATGAATTATCCATCTTTTTAAAAGTATGCCCTGGTCAAAAAGGGGTGTGGCTTCCCACATCACATGGTGGAATAACTGGTTTATCCACTTCCCCCAAGCTCAGCTGGCTAGCAGAGGCACTGCCCCTCCCAGTTTCCCCTAAGAGGAAGCCACTTTACGCCCCCCCCAATATAACATTTGCCTGAGTCAAGGAAGTTGCATTGTTCTGTCCCTTCCAGTTCCCAGGTGCTCCACCCCTAATCTAATCAGAGAGGTGTCAACTCCTTTTGGCAAGGGGCAGCAGGATGCAGCTAGGCCTGGGAAGAGTGGCTGAGCAGGTTTCTCCTGTCGGGGGTAGTTGTCAGGCAGAATTCAGTTTCATTAAGCCAGGTTTCAGCTAAATGTCACTTTTTGTTCCCACTTTTCTACATTCAAATCAAACTGACAATTTTTACCTATACATTAAATAATTACTTCCTTCAAGTCATTTCAGAATATAGTTTTACATTGTATCCACCTCTTAGCAAGTCTTCCCTTGGTCTGGTTTTGTTTCATTTGTTCAGTTTTACACAAAAGTCTGGTGGTGAGTACCCGTAATGCAACCATTTTTGGGATTAAGAAAATGAATTCCCCACAGTTCTGAGTTGCTTTTTGGCAATCACCATTGCCATTCCCAATGGTTTCAGGCTAGCGTGTGTGTAGCCCAATGGTGGTTTTAGGCAGTGCCCTCCTGTGCTCACAACATAGGCAAAAATGGGTGGCAGCCTATTCTTCATGTTTTCCCTGTGCACTCTCTGGGGAGTTCTGGCCATCATGTTTCCCATGCCAGTACTGCACAGTTTTATGGCAGGGCTTGGATGCATGGGTAAAAACATCCCACAGTACATCAGTATAGGTTTGTAATTTTGGCAGGTACATTGTTTCTTTTCGTGTTGTACACCATGTGCAATTTCTTTTGTTACTTCTTCAAAAATGGTGTGCTGATCTTTGTTAAGTTTTGCTTGTAGTACAGTTAAGTCTCTGTAGCTTCTTCATACTGACACATGGTGTTTTCCACTTCTGTCATAGCTAATTCTGCCTCATTTGCTATTAGTGTCTGTCCTAGTGGTTCTTGACTTCCTGTTACAGAAGGTTGACTACTGTCGGAAGTGTCCTTATCTAGTTGGGCCTGAAGTTCTTCTTCGTGTTGCTGTTCATTGTGCAACATTGTTTTGTACTGTGTAAAGTTTACATCGGTGATAGTGCTTTCATTTGCTTTGAAACCATCTTCATAGTAGTCATAGTCATCTAATATCTCTTCCTCTTTTCTTCATGGTTTGAAAAGTTGTAGCTGGGGCATGTAATATATTTCTTTCTGTTGAGGAGTTTTTAATGACAATTTGACATGATTAGTTAAGCTTTGTTTGGTAAGTTGCACTAAGCTGCCTTCACAATCTGTCACTCTATATCTGCCTTTGCTTTCATTGGGTTTATATTATTTTTGTATGCAAAGTTTTGAGCTATGTGGTATAGACACATGGTTTCCAAAGTGGTACTCCTGTTCGGATAGTATGTGTCCAGTAAATTGTTTTTTAAAATGTCTTGGCTGTTGGGATCATTTCTGGCAATTGTTTCTATGTCCTCATATGATTTCAGAACTCCTTTTCTAGATTTAGCAGGACCAAGACTTAGCCATACTATGTTTTCTGATTTTCCATACAAAGCAGTACCGGTTAAAGGATCTGCCACTACATAGACGCCACATTCTCTATGAGAGAGCATTTTTATGTCTAGGCTGTACAATTTCTGAGATAGTGTTTTGTCTGATGATAGGTCATTCCAGAGGTCTTGAAGCTCTGTTTTTTCTGCTTTTGTTAAGTAGGCTGTAACATATCGTGCAACTGCAGTGGATTTGTCTGCAATGTATTGCACATCTATGTTTGCATTCCATAAGAGGGCAATGATTGCATTGTAATCATTAATATATTTTGATTCTTCTGTTCTTTTTATGTAATACGTGTTCTTAGGTGATTTACCTTTAACACTATGTCGAACTGAAGACATGAAGTTGTTCACTTCACCTGTTTCTGTAACTGGTCTAGGGAAACCAAAGCAGCATTTGGTGTAGTATTTCCCTTTGCTTTTGTATTTGCGACAACAATATTTGCCACATGTGTGTCTTTGAAATTGTAAAATCTGTCCATGAAGGTCACTATGTGTCCGTTGTGAAGGGATTTCACAAGTGACATATTTTTGGATGAACTGCAAAACAGTGGCATCACTGTGCTCACCAAATGTAGGTGCACCTTTGATCCATAAAAGCATGTGAATATGTGGTGCTCCTCTGGCTTGGTTTTCTTTTCTCCAAAAGAAGTGTTGTACTTCTCCGAGGGGAGGAACAGTTTTATTACATATAAAGTGTAGCATAGCAATGAAACAATGATGGAAATATCTTGACACATTAACAGGATCTAGAGAGCAAAGTTCTCCAGGTGTTAGTATATCTATGTTGGTTGTGTTGTTGTTTGATATGCGTAGGAAGTCATGTAAATCTTCCCATGCATACTCTACACAACTTAACGTAACAAACCAAGTGGGTGGTCCAAGGTTTCTGATCATACAACGTACATCATCTCCATGCCGTCAGAACCAGTATTCTTTCGTACCACGCATGTTTGCAAACAGATTTGTTATACTTGATTGTAAAACCTCATCTTTTTCTTGCACTTTTTGTAGTAATTGTGTAGCTGACATATTTTGAAAGTGGGTTCCAGATTTCAGTATGTGTGCAACTCCATAACATAGGGTTGCTAATTCACTTTCAAAGAGTAGGTGGAATATGTATTCCACATTTTGTTTAATCTGGGATCTTCAGAATACATTCGTAATGAGCGGTATTCTGATGCCGTAATCTTAGTGAGTCTATCATCGTATCTTCCGCCTTTGCCAGTCGGAAATAGCCGTGGAAAAGCATGTGCTTCTATACTTTTTTCCCATATGCTCATTAGTGACCCTTTGGTTTTTCGCATTTGGTAACTTTCTAGTGCATCATCTATGCTCTCATTAGAATGCAATGGATGAATTCTGTAATGGTCCAAAAGAGTGGATACTGCAGTAGGATCCAGAAGTTCAAATTGATCAGTTTCTGATGTTTCTTGAATTATTTCAGTTGTTTCCCTTAGGCTTTCTTCAATATTTATTTCTTTTTAGTATTCGTTATTGTCTTTCAGATATTGCAAGGCTTGTCTAACTTTATGTAAGTAAACCAGTTGTTGCCAAATGTTTTTGTCGGTACACCATTTTCTAAGACAATTAAAGAATGCTCTATTGGACGCTGCACTCCTAGAGTGTGAACATTTTCTGTGAGATCGAATGGCAAATAAACTACTTTGCCACGAATGCCTTTCACCAATTCAGAGGGAGGTAATTTTACTGTTTTTGGTTGAAGGCGTATTATTGCTTGAAATGGGTGAACTGTTTGAATTATGATGCTCTCATACAAATTGTGTTGTTGCAGGGGTTTTGGTAGTGGGAACAATTCCAAATTGTTTGTGATAACACGTGAAGGAGTTTGGTTGTTGTCCAGTTTTGTAGTGCAGTAACTGCAACATATTAGGGGTTCACTTTTTTGGTATTTGTTTTCTGCTAAAAGGTAGAGAGCTAATTCAAACCATTTGGAATCTTCATTGTCTTCTATTTTGTATGTTTCAATTAGAAACTTCAAAAATTTAAATGAGCGGCAGCTCAAGCCCTGCTTAGACAAAATTCTGTGCTCCTTTCAGGATCACGACTCTTGTATTGATCTGCTTGACAAATATAATAAACTTTTATCTGAGTTAGTAGAATCCGTGGCACCGCTTACCACTAAGCTAACTAGGAGAATTAGCAATAGCCAAAAATGGTACACTCCAGAGCTTCTTGTACTGAAGAAGGAAAAACGGACTTTGGAAAGGAAATGGATCACAGATAAATCGGCAGAGAGTAAAGCGAGCTGGAAAGGGAAGGATAAGGAATATAAAGACAAAATGAATGCAGCTAAGGCCAGTTTCTTTAACACAGAAATCGAGCAAGCTGACAACAACACAAGTAAACTCTTCAATATCTTGAAGAATATTGAAAAGCCTGCATCTCTTACTCCCCCTTTCGCACCTTCTGAGGAGGACTGTAATACGGTGCTAAATGCATTCCAAGCAAAAACGGAAAAGGCGAGACAAAACATTATCAAAGCCAGAACTTCTCCTAAACAGGAGAACTGCCCCATAGAAGTTAAGACTACTGCCAGAGAGCAGCTCTTTAATTTCGACCCCATCTCAGAGGCAGATATGTTGGAGGTGCTAAACAACATGAAACCCACCACTTGCGCTGAAAACATTTTACCTCCCGGCATCATTCTCCAACACAAGGATATCTTTGCTCCCATCCTCTGGAGAATAGTGAATGCTTCATTTCAAGAGGGCATGGTGCCTAAAGATCTGAAGAAAGTCACTATTACTCCACTGGTTAAAAAAGCGGGCCTAGATCCCAAAGATCCCGGGAACCTTCGCCCCATAACCAATTCAAACTTCATTCTTAAACTGTTGGATAAGGTAGCTACTCAGCAACTCCAACAATTCGTAGAGAACCAGGAAATCCTGTACCAGCAACAATCTGGCTTCAGAGCATTCCACAGCACCGAAACAGCCATGCTGGATTTGCAGAATCGGATGTTGACTATGCTGGATGACAACAAGTTGGGGATGTTGATGCTGCTAGACCTTAGTGCCGCATTTGATCTGGTGGATCACCCCCTCCTTATCAAGGCTCTCAGAGAGAAGGTTGGTTGCTCGGAGGGGGCCATTGACTGGCTTCTGTCCTTTCTTTCCAACCGCCAAGCGAGAGTCCACTGGGGTAACAGTTTCTCCGACCCTTGTGATATCCTATTCGGAGTACCTCAAGGGGCCAGCTTATCACCAATGTTGTTCAACATCTATATGCGCACCTTGTGCAGCCTACTGGTGAAAGCCGGAGTGTCGTTTACAAATTACGCAGACGACACCCAACTCATACTGGAGTTAGGGGGTAGGAATCACACCACAGACAGTGAAGTGATCACCAGGGTTTATAAGATCATTGACGACTGGATGCAGGGAAACTGGATGTGCTTGAACGACTCCAAAACTGAACTGATGTTGTTTGGCTCCAGCCGTCAGCTGGAAAAATTGGGGGAAGTGTATAACACATTCCAAATCAAGAACGCCACAATTCAGGTGGTCCCCAAGGTGAAGACACTAGGGATGATGGTCGATGCTGCGGTCGACTCGCATGCCCAGACCAGTTTCCTTCAGAAAAACACAGCTTATTATCTCAGGCTGATGAAAGCCATCAAACCACTGCTGAATGAGGGAAATAGGGCAACGATAGCCAGAGCCATTATCCTCTCTCGACTCGACTACGGGAATGCCCTGCTGTTGGGGGCTTCTTCCAAGGATCTTTCCAGCTGTCAGGTGATCCAAAACAAGGCGGTCAGGTTAGTGAAAAATGTGAAGAGGAAAGATCATGTTACGGAAGAGAGGCTCTCTTTACACTGGCTGAGAGTAGAAGAACGTATAAAGTTCAAGGCTCTCCGCCTGGTTCACAAGTGCCTCTATGGCACAGCGCCCGCCTACCTGAAAACGAGTGTAGTGCCCTACAATCCCAGGAGAAATCTACGATCAGGGGGCAAATGCCTATTGATCGCGCCCAAGTTTAAGCTGAAATCCGCGCTGGGCAGATCTTTTCTTGTACTGGCTCCCAAATTGTGGAACAGCATCCCTGAACCATTGAGGTTGGAAGCTAATCACTTCACCTTTAGGAAGGTGCTTAAGACTCACCTTTTCAGGTGAGAAATCGGGTGACGATGCCTTGTAGATGCCTTCTGGTGGTTAGTAGACCCTCTTAAATGTTGTATGTCACGCAGTATCTGTTGTGTACGTTTAAGCGCCCTGATGCCCGTGGGCTACCGGCGCTCTACAAAAACTAAATACATACATACATACATACATGTTACGTCTATAGTTTTTGTGTTCCTTTTGTAAAACGTTCTGCGGCAACACACACACACTTGGTTTGGTACTTCAGCCGATGTACTTTTAAATTTTATTATTTCTTTTTTGTATGTTTATAATAGAATGTTGCTATGTGCAGAATTGTTGCTAGTTTGTTCTGAAACTATTGCTTTTTGTAAGTGGCTTTCACTTCCAAAATATTTTCTTTGGATACGGTCAATTTCTTCTTGTAGGTATTTGGGTGTACCATGTAGAAGAGTGTTATTTAAAATGGCGATTTCTAAAGCTGGACTTTTTGCATAGTATAGTTTATACACTAGCTTTCTTACACTTGAATGATGTATTGCTATTCTTTTGATATCATGGAAGGTGCTTTTGCAAATAGGTCCTGAAATGCAGGCTAATGAATGTCCTTGTAGTCCTATGTATTTGCGCACTGGACAGATATCCATATTTTGCAGCACTTTCATTTTGATTTTGTCTTTACCTTTCACATACTGATTAAGGAACTGACGTAAAGATTTGAAAGATTTAGTAGGAATGGTACACATTGATGTGCATGGCCAGAGTTTTCAGGGGATACTTTTGTAAGCAGTGTTTCTTGTTCCATGATGGTATTATTGATTTTTTCATACCCTCGTCCACCGCTATGGATGGCAATTGTGTTTGTTTGTTTTTGCTTGTATGCTTCTTCATTAAAATATGGTTATGTGGTTGTTGTGTGACTCCATTCACCTCCACACATATTTAAGAAGTTCTTTTTGTTGACATTCCGTTTATTGAGAAGTTTCTTTTGTAGTTTAGTACTTAGTTTTGTTAGTGGTTTCATCCTATTTAACACTAAAATAAATAACTTCCTTTTGAGAAGGATTGCACTGTCTACGAGAGCTTGTAGGATTAATTATCTACGGTAGGTTTTAAGGGTTGAGGATGATTTCGCTGTGGTGAAACATTTTTGCTAAAATACTTTATTTACTATGGGTTCTTGTTACTATATCAGGATTCATAGGAGCATTGTTAGCAGTACTGGTAGCTGATTTTTTGTTAAGCTTTTTCTGTTTCGTGCCACATTTTGATAGAGGAGCCAAATTCTCGGTAGTTGAAGCTTCCTTTGTTTCGCTAAATGACTGTATTAGCTGTTTTGTTCCAACGTTATCTGCAAAATCTGCTAGAGATGGATGCTTACTTTGGACACTTTTACTGTCATTTGCTCTCTTTCTGAATTCCTTTCTACGGACTTGCTTTTTGGTAGGCATTCTTTGGGGTCTGTTGCAAAAAAAAAGAAGAGATGGTTTGATCTGTTGTACAATGTATGTGTGCTGTATGCATGCATGAGTTTGATGGGGAAGCTCTTTGTGGTGGTGTGTGAATGTGCATTGGGCAATTACAATGACTTGGGAAGGCTATTTTTCTGTTGGTATATTAGTACACTGGGCTTTAGATGAGACTAGAAAGTGAGTTAGTGAGGAGAAGCATTATTAGTGAACGTAATGGTATAAAATTAAAACAACTATTTGTTTTGTAGTACTAACATTCTAAGGCTTCTGTATGTTATTTGTGTTCCAAAAGAACAGGGATTTGTGTGCCATTCTGCCTGTTATTGTTTGTTTAATAAATGGGGATTTGTGGGTAGAATGGCTCAGAAATCAATGTTTTTTTTTGGTGCGCAAATTACATAAATAACCTCCACAGTCTCTTTGAGGAACAGTAAAAATATAAAGGTAGTACAGTACTTACTTTTTTGTGTGGAATGACCAGGTTTCTTTGGATATGTTGTTTGCAGTGTAGATGCTGTTGATTTTCAGGAGAGTAGTCTTCACTGCAATTGTAAAAGGAAGAACTTAGTAACTTTGTGTGTTTAAAGCAGTGATGTTAATGTACACGTTCATTTTGCATCTTTCGTCCGAGTATTCACTTTTGGTATCTCAATACAGTGCATGTGTGCATTTCATTTCACTATGTGCAGCCTTTACATGTTATTTGCAGTATGTTAGTTGAACCTGCTTTGGAAATGAGTACAAATTTCAGTTCATGAAAATCGTTTGTTTTTTTTAAGCTGTGTTGTCCATAGCAGAGAGGTTTGTAAGTGATAGGTCATTATAGTAGATGGGAAAAATTTGACTACTTTCATATTATAATTACGAATGCGAAAAATCGGGAGAACCTCAGAGGGAGATTTCACCATAGCAATCGGGAACTTTTTTTTTCTCATATGATCGCATTGGTAGTAGCATTGATTTAGGCGGTAGACAGTAAAAAAATGTGACATTTTCTAATGGAAAATCAAGTTTCGCGTCTAAATCGGGAGAGTTGTTACGTATGTATAGGTTATGCGGGAAACAGTAAGAAGTAGTGCGGTTTGTCAATGAAAAATCGGAAGTCTTCCACTTAAAGGGGGAGCGTTGGTATGTATTGGCTATGCAGATTTAGCAGCATTAATTTGTTTAAATGAAATCATAAGGGTTGCACATGTTCTCTGAATAAAATATGCATACCCGTACTTTGTACTCATGCATGTGCGTATGCATGGAGCTGTAAGTAGAAATCCACGACACTTGCACCGTCACTTTTGAAGTAGGTGCTTTACAATGATATGAGACTTGCATTCAGAGTGATCAACAGTACATTTGAAGTGCGGAACTCTGATGACGGAGTTAGATGTAGAGATCTTGAATGTGATTGGTGGATGGTTGTGTGACTGCTTAGCTGTGACCAATGAGGGAATGGATTCGCGAGTGATGTGGAAAGGGTAAAAGGACTGGCTAAGAGTTACGTGCTGCACATAGACCGCGCTTGTCTGCGGGTAGGCGTGGCACATACGGGGTTCTACAGCAAATCTAGCATGGAACGGGGACTGTAGGCATCAGCCAATCAGATGTTCACATTGTTCATTCGTGTCAAAAGATGGTGCATGTATTGAAGATGGCAGAGGTGGAGACAGTCAGGGTGTTGGTGCTCAGAGATATTTTCGTCCATGGTTTGCAGCACTATTTTCGAAAGTAGGCATGTGGCACACAATTTCGATGTTAGAGGAGTAGAGGTGGTGTGGAGCGCTGTGACTGATTGCAATGTTGCGGCAATTCTTCAAGTTTGCAGAGATATGCGTAGGGTGACCAGTCCCCATCTGGTAGTTTTGCACTACAGTGCTTGCCATTTGGGCTACGTCACTTCACCTACTTTGTTGGAAGATTTGGAACAGTTGGTACAAGCAGTCATTAACATCTTTCCAACTGCAAAAGTAATTTTTTCTGGCTTACTCCCTAGAGGAAAATGGGACACCAGTTCTGTTTTTTGTCCTGATCAAAGTATTGGGAGGTGTATCATCAATAGCGGCATGTGTGCTTTCCGGTTACGCGCTGGTATGTTTTTCTGCAGCCACGAGAACATTGTTTCCAGTAATGCGGCTTATTTTGAAGCAGATGGTGTTTCGTTATCTGTTTTGGGAAATGCCACATTCGTTTGGAATGTAAGGCTTGCTTTGGAGAAGGTTCTGTAATGATTGTAGGAGTAAAGTAAGAAGAAAAAAAATCAAAAAAATACAAAATAACAGGTGTCTGTCAGACATCTGCCCAAAAAACTAAAAACAACAGCTCTTTTCAGAGCCCACCTTAAAGGGAAAAAGGGGAATTCTATTTAAATGTACAGTCGTCACGCTCAGCTACTGTACGTGTCCACGGACATGGCGGTAGTCTGCAGGCAGCGCGTATTACCAAGGGGGTTTCTGGGGTGGAGACGCATGCAAATGAGAATGTGCGTAGCTAGGGATTGGTCAGTAAAGTTCAGTGGGTGTGTTCTGAATGCAGAGATTTAGTGAGAACGTCTTTTCCCTGACAGGAGACCAGATAGCTATGGCTCTGTGTGCTCGAAAACAGATTATCTGGATTTTGGGAGACTCATGGGTACATTGGTTGAAGGTGCATGCAGAAAGTTGCGGTATATCTGCAGATCTTGGATTTTCTCATGTGGAAGTGCACTGGCATGGAGTGCGTGGAATGAAGTGGCTAGACTTGCTACCTCTCGCTGCTACTTTACAGGCAGAGCGTCAGCGTCATTCTGATATAATTATCATTCATTGTGGAGGAAACAGTTTAGGGCATATCTCTGGAAATTCTTTGCAATTTGCAATGAAGGAAGGATTTGTGAAGGTCATGGACACGTTTCCAAATTGCCAAGTAGTTTTCCCATATTGCACAAAGACAAATGTGGCTGCGTTCTTCTGCATTTGTTCCACAAATGGAGAAGGCGAGGCGCAATGTCAATAAGGCTGTTTGTGCCTTTTTAAGAGATGTTGGCATGTCCTCTTTTCACAATGAAAACATTTAGTTTTGCAGCACTTTCATTTTCTGCAGAGATGGAGTCCATCTCACATATGCTGGCAATCAGATTTTTCTTTGAAATGTTCAAAATGCATTGCAACCTTTTTTGGATTCATAGTCACCCATTTGGCAATCTGTTTTTTCGAATGCACAGTTTTTGAAAACACACTAAACACCACCAAAAGGCTCTTTTCAGAGCCACCACTTACTCCCAGCGAAAAGAGCATTGGTTTTGCTCCGCTAGCACCCTGCATTTTTGTGCGTCCTACGACTGTCCGGGGACTTTTTGAAAAATGCGCGGGATCCTACACCAGTCACTTGATAGTTCCATTGTTAAAATGAGAAAGGCGGCTCTGAAAAGAGCCTTTTTTGTAATTTTTGTAGTTTTCCATTTTTTTATTTTTTCACACACAACACACTAGGAGAGGAGGGTGAAGGACGGTAAGGAAGGGACACCAACCATGTGGATAAGAAAGGGCAGGTGGAGAGAGAAAGATGTAGGGTGGCCTTTATTTAGGTAGGGAGCAGTTCTTCTAGTGCTCCGTGACTGTAGTCTCAAAAGCACTTCAAAGACTCTCCCCCCTGCAGAGTACTGCGTCGCAGTACATACACAATATTGTGACCCTCGAAAGGTAAGGGTCAACAGCATCACAAATGGCCTGTGAGGCATCTGGAGGAATGCGCTCTCCCACAGGAGTGTCTCTTGTGGTGAGAGGATGCTGCGGAGGAACTCAACCTACTACGTTCTTCACATGGTACCACTTTGCAAATGTCCGCACTGTGGAACGAGGTTAGGTGTCGCTTCATGGTTGTCGTACCAAAGCTGTACGCACAAGGTCTCCCGCGACTCAGTACCAACTTGCACTGGTTACACCTGACCTGGTTCGCACGTGCTTTTGGTACGTTTCCATAAATGATAAACAACCACCACACCCACGATATCCCGGCGAGTGCTTGTAGTGCGGAGTTCCTCCACCTCATTCTCTTCTTCCTCTTCTTCCTCACTCTCTACATCATCACGCCTATTTCCCTCTGCATGCCCTTGGGGAGGTGGTGGCGGTGGAGGGTTTGGGGGTGGTGCTGAGGCTAATGAAGCACCAGCAGCCATGGATGCCTTTAGGATTGGCCGGTTAATGTTCGCTACAGCAGTAAAGACAGCTCAACTCAATCTGCTATAGCCAGAGGTACAATGAAGATGAGCTTGGGGGTGTGGCCTTTTATAGAGGTTGAGGGGTGAGCCTCGTGACCATATCGAACACTCAAAAGCGTTACAAAAATTCTAAACAATACGTTGAAAGGTATGGTAATTGTATGGGACATGTGAAATGGTGATTTTTTAGTGTAAAATAATTTTCCATATTTGTATAAGTTCTTTTCAAATGTAGCGGAAGCACACCAACTGCGCAAATTAGGCCAGACGCTCAGCGTGGGTGTGGTCACATGATGACATCGTCAACACATCCACGTAGCAAATGGCTGCCCGCTGGACACCAAATGTAGAGTAATGGACGTGCGCATGCACGCGGGTGTTCTAAGGACTGTGTTTGGGTCCTGAAACTAATTAAAAGTGTGACACAAGTGAGACGGACAGTTACGGACAGGCGCGATGTTCGCAGTACTTATGGGTGTAGTGCGCATGTGCGTAGATGTTCTGCTGACTGTACGGCTAGGTACAGTGTCTTTAGGACACCTCCATTTTGTTTGGCTACGGACATGCTGGCCACCGCGCCTGTTCTACGGACAATTCCATTTTGGCTGCGGACGGTATGAACAGCTATAGTGTCCTTAGGACACTCCCATTTTGTTCATTTACAGAAATCCCGGACACCTGGTGTGTTCTAAGAACATTTTTCACATAACAGGAATTTCAAAAGCCGTAGAAACTAAATTTGAAAATTTATGAAGTGCTATTCAAATGGTATCCAACAGGATATCCTGATTATTCTAACTTAGAACAACCCAAGGTCACCATGAGAAGCATAGAGCAATATCATTTTACACAAAGAAAAACATATTTTATTTCTGACTTATTTATTTCACAAAAAGTGAGTGTGTTTAACAAGTACATAAAATTCATTGCTTTAAACAAAGACATACAGTTATAATTTAAACAAAATCTAAGTGCATTTTATAGAGGTACGCCAGTTGATTTAGGCAAGATATAAATACATTTATATGCAATATGAAAGCATTTATACAGGTCTGCCAACGTACACTTCTCACATGGTATTTGAAGAGAAAAGAAAAGAAAAGGTCTCAAAGAGAATAAATCTATAAGCAATTGGGAACAAAATGAGTTCCAACAGACAATGAGACCGTTAAGACGTTTCGGCGGGCCACCTGTAAGGCCACTGATGTTGGAAAACCGCCTTCCTCGGGGCAAAATGAGTAGTCAAATTCCCTACGGGGAAGCAGACAAAATACTCCATCACATAACGAAATATGTAGTTTGTACAGAAAATCAGTTGTATTTCAACAAAAACATACTATCACATGCTGTATGCTTCTCAAACGGAAATCCTGGGCTGACAAGTTTTAATTAAAAAAAACATTATTTCTTTAAGGCAAAGCAGTAATTTAAGTAAAGACTACTAATTTGAACTGCCTAGAAGGAGAACCTTACCCTGAATGAATGAGGGGGAATACTTCAAAGGCAGGAGGTCAAGACGTCAAGCAAGACCCCAGTACAGAGCATGAGCAGGAGTGGCTGGAGGAAGGCACTGAGGTAAAGGAAACATTAAAAAAACGAGGAAGAAGTTTATCCTTCAGTGAATCTGGAAAATACAGAATCTATGAAATGTAGTCATAGCAAGATGGAGAGTGAAAAAAGAGAGAGCACAAAAAGAAAAATTACCTGAGTCTTAAAAAGATATAATGTGCTCTTCTCCAAATATCGCATACGGATCTTTAATTAATAGAACCCGATGATCATGGACATTCTTCAGAGTAGAAGAGTTGATACCCCTTTAGTGAAACAATGTTGGTATCAAATGGGTGTTGCGGTAACAAATACCTACCGGGGGAAAGAAAAGAAGAGAATGAGAGAAGAGAAAGAGAAGGAGAAGAAACAGAAGGGTGAAAAGGGGGACAAGGGCAGGGGACAAAGACAGGACTGATCCAATGATAATCCGTTTGAAAAAACGGAAAATAGAAAAAAGTTAAAGGTTAAACTGCACATGTGCATGAAGGTCACTGGATTGCACAGATATTAAACCAGAGTGTTGTGCAAGATGTAAAGCAGTAAATAAGGCTTCCTAGCAGAGTAAAAAGTGAAACAAAAATATACTTACCAATAGGCTGGGAATGAATCAGGCGTAACTCACAGTGTCAGCGAGGATCTGACAACGGAGAAAGAGATAGACTGGGGACTGAGTAAATAGCCGGCGGCGTGAGGACGTGCGATCCAGCTGCCAAATAGAAATCCTCGATCGGCTGTTACGTCTACGTACTGCATCCCTGGGGGGATACGCGTGACGTATCCTATCTCCTCTTTAATAGGAAAAGCGCGAAGGGGAGGTGAACTGACACACCTTCCCCGTGATTGGGGCACAAGACGTATCCAATCACAGCACGGCCCCTAGACACACACCCTAAGAGGGGAGGTGTATGAGGGCCGTTGAACGCGCCATACAAAGCCGCGTTCGAGCGGAGCCGCGTTTGATCACTAAGCAACGCCGAGACACGGAGCCAACCTCATGATGGATAGCTGCAACCTGCAGCAATTTATAAGGCAGGTTTAGCTCCCACCAGTAGCGTGAGGACGGTGACTCAGTGAAGTGAAAATACGGATAGTAGCCCCATTGTGGTTAGACCCAGACGCTCAGCCTCTAAAAAGAAAAATAAAGTCCACGTGTGACTCTATTTGAAGACTTGTACAATGGCATTAAGGAAAGATTAAAGTGGTGGAATGAATTCCTCATTCAATCCACAGGTGTGAGTGCCTAATCGGAAGATCCACCGGGCCTCTCTGTCTAACAAACATTTTTCATCTTGGTTGTGACCAGTACGGAGAGGTATAATGTCCTTAGGATGCCCCCATTTTGTTAATTTATGGACAACTTGGACACCTGGTGCGTTGTAAGATTAGTTCCATGTTGGTTGCGAATGGTACGGGTAGGTGTATTTCCCTTAGAACATCGATATTATATTGATTACGGCCAGCCCGAGCAGGCACGCTGTCCGCGGACATTTTAACTCTTTTTAAAAAAAAATGTTTGATCCAAATAATTTCACTACATTTACCATAAAAAATGTTCAATACACACGCATACATCAATCAAGAGAAATACTGGGGGAAGCAGATACTGAAACGAATATAGGGGAATTAGGGTTTAACACGGGCTGGTTGTGAGGGGATGAAGGGATGGATGTTTCGTCAAAATGTTTATGTTCCTCTTGAGAGTTTGTGGATGGTTCACTAGGAAATGGAGAAGGGGGACAGGTACAGGTGGGGCAGTGATATCAAACTTTTCCTCTCATGTATTCCTCCACAAATTGCCTTAACCTTTTAAAATTCTCATTCAATATGTCCATTTTCTAATCTGTCCATTTCAGGCTGTCTTGCTCTGTGTCCTTTGGTGGCCTTTCTTCTTTTTTTACCTGGTCTGTTAAAAATAAAAATATATATGTTAAATTCCCTTAAAATACTGACTATTCATTTGCTTATGCAGAGAAGGTGTACCATTATTATCGCTATCTTCCGACATTTACCCATGCGGAAAATTGTCCTCCAGCCACTCCAAAGTACCGCACATTTCTGTGTCAAAACAACAGAAATACATTATTTTTTCTGCACCTCATACAAAAAAGTACATACACATATAAGAAAAATGAAGCACACTTACTATTTTCTTGTAATTTGTTTTTGTTGTACTGTGGGCGTCCACTGTCACTCCTGGCTGCACAGTTTCTGTTAGGTAATTACGTTGGAGGCATATCTTTTCTTGTTATGGTATAATCCATTTAATTCTACTTGGCAATTAAATGCATGGTTAATGTTTGCGACGTGTAGGTTCAATTGGTTACTTATTAGTACTTATAATGTGTTTCTGTGTTCTTTTTTAAACTTGTGCATTTCTCAAATGGCACAGTAGTACAATTTCAAATACCCCCTCAATGTTTGGGTACTGTTGATCTCGTCCGCGCCCGTCCGCAGACAGGCACTCAGTCTGTGCGTTTAAATATCATTAGCGAGGAGGTTCAGTATCTTCTATGTTACATGTATATAAAATAAGGGAATTATAGTACATATCTTAAAAAAATCACATGATGAAAGTGTATATTCTATTCAGTAAAAAAACTGTGTTAACGTGATGTTATGGTTAAGTTGTCCTACTAAAAACCCATAAAATTCACTAAAAAGAATTTTGTTCAGGGGACGTTATGGTTAAGTTATGCTACTAAAAACCTGTGAACTTCACCAAAAACAACTTTCTTAATGTGCCATTATGGTTTGAAGTAAAACCGAAAAACCCATGAAATTCGCCATTTATGGTAGGCTAAGCAACCATAACTGCCCGCACCACTGTGCACTGCTAACACTAACACCCAGGACATCAAAGATGACATCAGAAATGTTATTGATGACATCACTGATGACATCACATGTAAATTTAGTTTTCATGCAGAGGCTCCACAAGAAATTGAAATTATATCATTGGCAGAAAAGTATCAGAGATGATTGAAGAACTAAGATATGCCACGTAGTTCATTAAGCAATGCATTGATGAAAAAAAAACAATTCCATTACTCAGTTCTTTCAGTACATGAAGGAACGCATGAAGACATGTAGCAATTGTCTGCAGCATGCACTACAGAGATGCAATATTTGTGATGTTCCCATGTTGCATACCACATTGATAAATGCTACCTTTACAAATGTTTACATACTGTGAAACATAAGTATCTATGTATGCTTCCTTTACTACTTAATTGCACTATTGCTCACAAAAACATATAGAGAGCACTATGCATACAAATATAACCATATATAGGGAACGTAAAGTGTGTACCAAAAAGTGCTGTTTTAATAGAAAATGTTCATACCCGAACAAATTCACTTCATGAACAGACAACATTCTTGTGTTTCTGGATTTCTTCTTCTATGCACATGTATGATATGATGTAACCGTACCTTAAGGAAAGTATTGTTAGAACAAATGAGAAGGTTAAGGACTACAAATATAGAACTTTTACCTTCTTAAACTCCTGGCTGACAGTGAAGAAAGCCACCTGGCTTACATATGTCAGTGAACAAAAAAAGAATGTAATCCGTTCTGTCACCATAGTACTTTGTACTATGGCATAGTGACTTTTTAGTTCCTGCTTGTTACTGCCCCAAATATATCAGTGAAGGAAAAAGGAGTGAGCCAGACATGTGATGTCATCAGTGATTTCATCAATAACATTTGTGATGTCATCTTTGATGTCCTGGGTGTTAGTGTTAGCAGTGCAGAGTGATGCGGGAAGTTATGGTTGCTTAGCCTACCATAACTGGCGAATTTCAGGGGTTTTTCGGTTTTACTTCAAACCATAATGGCACATTTAGAAAGTTGTTTTTGATGAAGGTCACAGGTTTTTAGTAGCGCAACTTAACCATAACGTCCCCTTAACAAAGTTTTTTTTTGTGAATATTATTATAGTTATCCTTATGCCCATCACTCAACCACCATCATCATCATCGCTGTGTGATGAGGGTAGATGCTGTACAGCACTTCTTATCGAACCTCACAATCAGTTGTAAATGTAAGGCGGTTGCTCGATGAGAATAGTCCATTTTAACCTATTTTGGGAGGGTAATAGGTTACCTATTGAAGTGCATGTAGGTACATGGCTCGGTCTGAGGGGAAAGATGGTTCAAAACAGGGTGCTACCCAACATCCAAATGAGGGTTAGAATCACTCACACACATCACATTCAAAGGTCACTCAGTCAAATGAACTTTGTTCAGAGAAGCAAAAGTATTCATCAAAGTACAGTACAAATATTTCAGCATCACAATGTAACCAAGCAGTAATACCTGTATAAAGCCATCACCTATTAAAACAAATGCCAGATAAGACTCATAAAAACGTTCCTTATCCTTAAGGTACTACAAAACAAAATAAATATCAAATACTTACATGTGCCTCTGGTAATATTTTATAATCTTGTTATCTAAATATTCTTGATTTGGTAAATACTGATTCTGCTCCAAATGCTTCCTGACCGCCTCGTCCTGGAAATCCCCCAACTCGGCTGTTTAAAGATATACAAAATATGACTTAGTTTAAGGCATGACAGGGGGAGGCTAAACAGCTGTTAGCAAAATGAGTGACTAATATCAAACAATTCTAATGACATGTTGGGTGAAAGAAATTTAAAACACAATCTATTGTTATCCACAGTAGAAAATAAATATACCCTGTCATGTTTCCACTGGACACATAGATGCCACCTTTCAGTATAGCATTATATGGTGCCCACTATCAGACAATGTCGGAGGCTCCGAGAAAACATGACCCTAAGAACACCAGGGTCAAGAGTGCAAATGTCCTCAGTAAGATGAGATTGCCTGTGTTTAGTTAGAATTCATCTTTGGATATAGGAAGAACACCAGGGTTGTCGAGCTGTGAGGATCATGAAAGTGTTTTTCAGGGGAGAAAACATCCCTATCAGGGCTTTGTCCAGTTGCGAAACGCCTGTTCTTGTGATGCATCAAGCTTCTAAGCGCAATCTAATTGGCGGATTCTGTTTGCGGAAGCAGAGGTGGATGAGAAAACAGCAATCTGGCCTCTGCTGCTGAGGATACAGAATAGACTGAAAGTTCCACACCACAGATTAAAGTATTACCTTTTCAACAGGGACGTCATTTAGGGGTGACCAGGGGTCACAGTTGCGACCCCTGAGGTCTCCTTTGCTACCCCTGAGGTCTCCCTTGCTACCCATAAAAAAGTGTCTATTTCTTTTTTTAATGCAAGCTCCTGGGCTGGGGCCAGCCCCATGTGGCTCTTTGCTTTTGGAGTGGCTGGCTTTCTTGTTCAGGCTCTTCAAATAAAATAAAAAAGAACAGGGGTTCCACAGTTCTAACACTTTCAGCAGTGACACTAAATAAGAAGGAATAGGTATTTCAAATAATGTGTCTTTCTAGAATTCTATACAATAATTGCTACACTCATTAAAGGTTTATTTCAGGCACACTTCACTTGAGTCACTGATTTAGTCTGTTCTTAAACACCTCAACTCAGCCTTTCAGTTTTCTGAGGTCGATAAATGAGTACCAACATGGTTGGGAGATATTGTATGTATATTTTTTCTATAGCGTAAATGCTATCTAATAACACATCATTATCATTTGGCCATGGACGTAATTTGATAATATGGGCCTATACACACTGATCTTAACGATACATATGGCAATCCATTCTCATATGAAATGTATATCATATTACAGAGATATCGTAACCATATTTTTCTTATTGTACTTGGGAACAATGCTATGTGATACCACTTCCTGTTTTGTCAAGGGGTGAAAGGTCGTGTTCCATCCCTTCCCACAATATCACTTCGGGGTAGGGGTCAAATGTCATCACTTTGTGTGATGTCACTAGAGATCAAGGGTCATGTGATGTCACTTCCGCTACCCCAGGCATTTTGGTGAATTGACGTTGCTGCTTTTCAATGTGATATGTATCAACCTCGACTCAAAGTCAGTTTCGTGACAATTACTATGGGCTCTGCAAGGCTCTGTTCTTGGCACTGTCTTATTCTCATTGTACACTATCTCTGTATTTTCTCTTATTTATTCATTTAATCTTTCCTGCCATTTCTATGCTGATGACTCTTCAATCTTCTTCTCTTTCTCTGAGTTTTCTTAGACTCTTCACTCTAAAGTCTCTGCTTGTCTGTCTTCCAACCAGTTCTGGATGACCTCTCACTTTGTTCATCCCAATGCATCGAAAATGGAAGTTTTTTTCTTTCCTCCCTCTTCCCCATCTCCTCTTTCTCCTCCATCCTATCTTTTCTTCCCCACTTCTCAGCTCCCTTTTACCCCTTCTGCTCGGAACTTAGGGGTTTTCTTTGATTGTTCTCTTTCCTGTTCTTCTCATATTTCTCTTACTGCTCGTAACTGTCGCTTTCTCCTCTTTAATCTTCGTCATACTGGTCCATTTCTTTCTTTTCATGCTACCAAACTCCTTATACTTGCCCTATTTTTTCCCTGTATTGATTACTGGTTTTCTCTTTTGGTTGGAAAACCTGCTGCTCATCTTGCCTCTCTATGTTCTATCTATAAATCTGCTATTTATCTACTTTTTGGTCTATCTACATGATCCTCTAGTCCATCTGCATGTTCAACGGCAGCTTTTGAGTCCCCCATGGCCTAGGCCCACCTTATCTTGCTTCTCTTGTTTCTCTCTATTCATCTGCCTGAGCCCTTCATTCCCAGTCCACTTATCGCTTGGTTGTCCTCAAACCCCCTTGTGCATCTTCTAATTTTTGTTCCTTTTCTCGTCTTATGATATGATATTATATGATGTGGTATTTATAACATGCATATACACAAGTGTTACTAGGCGCAACAAGACAAGGAGGGGCATCAAAGGGAGGACAAAATAACGATCTTACTAGGCCTTGTGTCATTCAGATTGTCAAGTGCGGGCAAGAGGGAAGGGAAGAAGTCCCAGGGTGGAGAGAAAAGGGGAAGTGCAGTTAACTCACAAGTGCAGCCAGCGGGTGGCCTCATAAGTGCAGAGAGAAAGGATTGTAGGGTTGCAGATACAGAATCTTAAGTGCTGGGGAGCCCAGAGGTAGTGCAAGGGCAACTGGACATTCAGGAGCCTGGGCCCGAGTTCAGAGGGTGACCAGGTGACCAGTGGAGCAATCAAGTGCATCAGCAGGGGAGAGGAAGAGAGAAAGCAGAAGCAAAAAGGAAGGTCTTGAGTTGCTTCCAGAACTGGAGGTGTTCCGCTCAAGTTTGAGAGAGGCACAGAGGCTGTTCCAGAGGGAGGCCCCAGCTGACGAGATAGGCCTGCCCCCAACTTTATGCTTGGAGAAGCATCTGACCCTCAGAGAGTTGGAGGTGAATGAGTGTAGAGCTCGAGAAGGAAGATGTCTTGGAAGATAAAGATGGAGGTAGAGCGGGCCCAGGCCCCAGAAAGCCTTGTAGATAATGCAGAGGGTCTTGAACTTGATCCTTGCAGCCACAGGAGCCAGTGAAGAGATTTCAGAGCTGGAGAGATACGATCCCTGGGCTTGAGGCCAAGGACAAGTCTCACAGTACTGTTCTGGATAAGTTGTAAAGGTCGAAGAGTAGAGGCAGGAAGGTTTAGAAAGAGGCTGTTGCAATAGTCCAGCCTAGAGAGGACCATTCCATTGAAATTCTCTGCCTCTTTTTATTTGTTCTTCCTCTACTTTCTTCTTTTGTACAGTCGCTTAAAGTCCTATTTCTTATCCTTGCCATCTGCCTCGTGATCAACTGGTATTTACCTCCCATTCTATCATTGTCTGCTGTACCGTTTTTGTTCTTTTAATTGTAATGGCGCTTTGGCGATAGAATTTCATTTGTTCCAAAACCGCATATTATATGCAAATAAAGGGGACGGTAATGGGGGCAGCTTTCACCCCTACTTCTGCTACCCTTTATATGTAGAAATATGTACAATTATGTATTCTAGTAGACACCAATCCTAAGACAGGCAATGAAATTCTATTGGCGTTATATTGATGACGTGATCATTTGGGACACTAAAATAGGAGATGACAATCAGTTTCTAGAATTGATTAATTCCCTCAATTCTAACTTATGGTTTACTATGCAATTTGACAGCAGAGAGATATCTTTTTGAAGATAATGGTCACTTCATTGTTGATCTATTTCATAAGGAATCAGACAAAAATACAATTCTGAAATATGATAGATTACACTCTCAAGCCCTTCGAAATAACATTCCATCTGGTCCTTTTTTACGAGCCATGCATAATTGTACGAAATTAGAAGACTTTACTACCCAGTCTAATATAATACAGACTTGTTTATCTGAACGGGGCTATCCGGCTAGATTGTTTAGACAGTCTAAGAAAAGAGCAAAAAATCAGTCTCGAGAGAACCTTTTGAATAAAGAGGGAAGGATAAATAGGCGGAATATGACATACAATAAACACCACAATGAAATAAGAAAAGCAATCTTGAGACATTAATCCTCATCGGAAGTTTAGAAACTGTAGACACTGCACAGGATAATGGGAAAGGATCAGAAATATATAAGGAATCGTCCTATGGTATCTTAACATCCTGACGAAGATGGGCATCAGCTCGAATAGCGAACTAGATGTATTTCCATCGAAACAAAAAAATAGGGAAGTTTATATTGAGGAGTTTATTTGTCTGCTCTATAATCACCTTTAGTTGAGGAATATTGAGAATAGGCTTAGTGTGTATTTTAGCTGAACAGTTTAGTATTCTGTTCAGGTCTTGAACAGGCTTGGATTGCACTTCAAATGAACAGCGTATTATTTTGTTCAGTATATTATATCATATGTATTATGATGTGTGTACCACCATTCGATGCAAGTTGATGTCATAATTTGAAGACTGGTACTATATGTCATCTGCGGATTTGCACAAATTATATTGCTTTATTACACACATTCTTAATGTCTTTTATATGAACTGTGTATTGTTTAATTGTTTTTTGTACATTTTTTTCAAACAAAATATATTAATAAATGATTTTTATTGATACGTTTTGCTTGCCACAATCCTCTGTGATTCCTTGAACCTGTGTTGAAATAATAACGATTTGTTTACGCAAGGTATCAATTTTCTGTATTTTTCAAGCATTGCTCCCCAGATACAAGTGAGGAAGGGGATACTCACCTTTTGGTTCTATCTCTCATCCCACACACCATGGGGACACCAAAAGAGAAATGGCACATTGGGCCTCATTACAAGTTCGGCGGTAGCCTTGCCGGTAAAACTGGCAGGCTGCCGTGAACGTGCAAATTTTTCCAGTTCCCAGGAATGGGCAATTACCAGGGTATTACAACCCCAGCGCACCGGGTAATTGCCCATTCCTGGGCGCCAGAAAATATTCTTCACCATTCCCATTTGCGCCCCATAGAATAGATGGCGAGACAGACAAAACAAAACATATTATTCTAGAATACCAAACAGAAGGCCAGAGAAGGAGGAGCAGCTATTGACCACACAGCACACTCTCTCGTGTGAATGATACAGGACACCATTTACCATGGTGCAGGATGCGGCCCCAGATGCACATAGAGAGCTCAGTGTTCCACAATGAGCAGTGGATGGAAGGGCTAATAGGATGTAGGGAAGAGGGATTGGTGGATTAGCAGAAGGCATAATGCTGATGATGAATGATGAATGTCACACTATTTGGAATGATCACATCCAGGCCCTCATCTGGATAGATGATGAACAGCAGCCATTACACACAAAGGCACTCACACAATATTCTTTATGTTTCAGATGTCTGGAACAAAAGGTTTGATCAAATTGGGGACCAATATTGCCTGCCAGAGGACACTTGAGTTGCCGAATATACGGGTCAGAACCGTTGCCCTTATGGACTATTTTTGGGCCTGTGGGTTCCAAGCATATGCCCAATTACCACCAAACCAGAGTAGCCAGTGCTCCCTGCTCACCCTACACTCCCCAGCCCTTGTAGTGCCACATTCCAACATTGTGCCATTGAATGATCATCGAGCCCTACCAAAAGGGCCCTTCACTCGAGTTAAGAGATATATGAATACTAAAAATTTGAGGTCCATGGATACTGCAAATATTGAAAAAGAGACGAATTCATGCGTTACTGAAAATAAGAGAAATCTACGCATAAGACGGTCAATGAATTTGCAGAGGAGGAAAAGAAATAACAATTACTGGTTCCAGTACCGTGCGGACCAACTGGATGTTATCCCAATGGAATTTAGGCTATTTAGTAAAACAGCCATATTTGTTACCTTGTTGCTCGCCCCTAGTGTTCAGACTGCAGCCAACACCAACTGGCTGCAAATTACGAGGTAAGAGCTGCTACATTGGCAAATGGGACAGAGAAGTGGCTGAATGCAGTAAGGGAGGAATAAATGTCCTCAAGGTTGGTCCTTCTAGGGAACTGGTATGTACTAGATTTGTTAACTGCCATGTAGGGTGGCGTTTGTGCCAAGATAGGGAGCAGTTGCTGAATGTATGTGCCTGCAAAAATTATGCTTCAAAAGGCACATTTTCAGAAGCAATAATTGCCTTGCATGCACTCCACGAGACTATGCTTCACAAAACGAGCGGAGTGATCAAATAAAAATGGTTTGAGTGAATGTTTGCTTGGGTACCCACGTAGTTATCAGTGCTGATGAAAATAGTGCTTTCGAGTGTCGTATTGGCTCTCAGTGCCTTTTGTGCATGTCAGTTGGGATTGAGATGGTGTCGAGGGAGTAGGAAGGGGGGAAATAAATTATGACAATGGTGACAGCCAAAATTAGGGATGTGATACCACTGACCCGGCACATCCAAGCACAAACCATTCCTGGAAGTAATGTGGTTCAGGAAGAGGAGCATTGTGGCCTCAGGGGATACTTTCCAAGGCACCTTCTGATTTAGAAAATGATATCGCCCACTGGGTCGATTGTTATGGAGATGGAGGGTGCTGCTTTTTGGGATGCACTCCAGTTGAATATGTTGCTGCGGGAGGGAACTTGCGGGGGATCCCTATAATTTGCATAGCACAGGAGAAGTTGGGCAGGAAGGGCAAAGAAGTGTAGATCAATACATTGATCTAACGGGGGAATGTGAATATGCAGATCCAACGCTCACAAGGGAAAGAAGCAATGTGAAGGGTGACATCACGATGCACGTATATCATACCTACATTACACGAGTGCGCCACACATTAGGGGGTAGAGTAGGGCACTGCACAAGGAATTCCACGTGCTAAAATACACAGAAAGTATAGGTATTTATAAGTAGTAGGTAACTAGGGATAGGTAAGCATGGTGGCCATGATGAAGAGTACACATGCAGAAATAGTAATATTTGTATATTTTTGTAATGTAAGAAGTGTAATGAGTTTATGGGTTAGGTATATTAATTAATTACAGTTTGGCCATATTTCAGTAGATCCAGGGCAGACTAGGCGGAAGCCAATTTTTTTATTGTTTGAAAGGCCACAGCTCACAGTAGAAAGGCATTCTGCTGACATTCACAGAAACATTAGATCAGCTAACCAAGAGTGAGACACCAAGAAGCCCACAGTCTATAATTAATTGTTGCTGAAGGAAAAGTTTCTCATGGGAAGAGAACTGCAGCCGAATACCAGGTGCAGCCTGTGAGCAACCAGAAGGGTCCTCACCCACTAGTCCCCGTGGATACCTCTCTCATGTGGTCAGGGCACGGCCATCGCCTTTGGATACAGGCCATGGAGTGGACCAGTGCGGGAGGATCACCTGGGTGAGGGGCCTTTGGGGAGTGGGAGTGGGACACCGGATGGGGAGACGCAGTATCCCTCCCTGTAACACCTGTACCACATCCTACCAGGTAGGATACATGGGAACTTTACCCCCCCTTTCCCTTCACAAACACTTCCACATGGACAGCCCACTCTGGGAGAAAACAGACTCACACCTGAGCAGTGTACCTGACATGTCCCGCAACTGTGGTCAGGCAAAGTCAGGAAATTACTGACAATCATTCACACTTGACTTCCATTAAACGTCCCCATATGGATAAAAGACGGAGCACGACAGCACACTCTGAGCAAGGCAAAGCACATGAAGGAACAGCAGTTTTGAGTTGGCAGCTGAACAACGGGAGAAAGACAGCAAACCAAGAAGGGTTTGCAAGGAGGGAAATACTCTTTGGCAAGAAACCGTTACTTCCAAGAAACCTTTGAGTCAGAAAGTGTAAGGCCAGGAAACAAGACTGAAGAATTCCACATTGTGTGTTGGAGATACTGGAGGCCCTCCCGGGTAACTGACCAAGGCATGAAGGAGGAGCAGGTGCCGTGGTATTGTCCTTGGTTTCAAGAACTAAGGACGGCCAGAGAGATCAACATAGCCGGTGAGTTGGGGAGATCGATGAATGAACGGTCTGTGTTGAATTCAAGGTTGCAAGCGGCAATATTGTATAACCAGTGCTGGAAAGAACATTGTGAAACGCGTGTGATGAAAGTCGCAAGTAAAGCTAAACGACTGATGAATATTTGAACTTGAGAAGGAAAGATACAATACCATTGACAGAGTGATCCTGTGAATGTGCTCAATCGAAAGGTCTCTGTAAGGTATCCCCCCAAGAGGTAGTAGAAACGAAAGTAGATGATTTATCAGAACATTGTACAAAGTGAATTGAAGTGGTCATGCAACGGTTTAAAAAAAATCGCACATACGAAAGTCTTCGATTTTGATATCAAGAGGAAACCATAGAAAGTGAGACTACATGGTCCGAGCCCTAATGAGGGAGACCAAATGTGGATATTGTGGGGATCCGGGTCCATATGAGGGAGATCCATGATGAATACTGGAAGCAAGAACTTGTGCATGTGAAGATCCTGATAAGAGTGTAACTTGATATTTGTTTGTTACGACAGGCCCTCTGCAGTAAGAGACTGTTATTGGAAAAGATGCTTTGGCAGAAGACCCTGATACCTTTTCTTTGCACTGTATCCTCATGGCAGAGAAGCCAGAGTGTGTGCAAAGCTCAAATGTGCCACCTTGCCCCCTACTGAAAACGTGGGGCAGGGAAGCCAAATGCTCAACCAGCCTGAGATATTGTTTCTTGAATACCTTTCTTTTTGCATGCACAATTGTCCCACACCCTTTTGTATATAGCAGTAAGTATTGGCAATTGGTTTATTAGTATAGGCCCTTTTATTTTGACAGAGACATGACTAGGACTGTATTATTATTATGTGAGGATGGTAGCATGCTCCTAGCCTTAGATTTAGGTTAGGTAGGCATTCAACTAACCCATTGAAGTTCAATAAACACCCTTGAACTGTGATCACGTGTGTCTGTCTTTACTGTTTGATAGCATGCCTTCCTTACAAGTCCCACACAGCAATTTGAAGGACATCAGGCTTGGTACCAAAGGCCCAGGCAGCCAGTACAGTAGCAAAAGAGAAATAAATAGAAGAAATTAAGTTTCCCCAATGGTGTCGAGCACAGTTTTTTCTTTCTAGAGCTGGCACAATACAAGAGAGGAAACAGGGAGTGAACTGGTGCAAGGGGGCAAGGGAAGAGGGGAACCAATCAGGGGACTGGTATATGGTGTTTCATAGGCTGTAACAATATCACTGACCTTGGTGCTGTTCCCTCATAATTCTATTGGATAGACTGGGTGGAATACTGTTGCTCGCGCTGTCTCCAACAAAGGGGCCCAATCCCCATTGAGGTATGTATCAACTTGTATCTTAGCGGATGCCAACCAATGTCAGGCCAGTGTTTGTGCAGTTCAGCAGATAATGATGTAATTGAGGGGAGGGATGCTTGAGGGTCATGACATCATGAAGGGGTGTTGAGGGTGATGTTTCAGGAAATGTGTTTATCCAATCAGGGCATGTACTATATATGAACATATAGGGGTCCCTTATCGACCCACCAATTATGTATTAGCACATCCCCAAAATTGCAACAATTGACACATTATGCTAATATGAGATTTCCTTGTATAACTATTGTAGTCCTTTTGGGTGGAGTTGAGAATGTATTAAAGTTCAGTTCCATGGAGCTGTTTGTTCTCCCAGTCGACTGTTCAATTAAGCTGGATTTTTTTCTTGCACGGTGTACTCTTCTTTTGGATTACTTTTATATTTTTCTTGGATCGCCCCTGGAGATCCCTGGTCTACATGGCTATCAAGAATCTTTTGGTGCAATGCAAAAGTTTGGGAAAATTTAAAAACTTGTGCTAGTATGTCATTATTTGACTGCTTTATAAAGCAATTTTGAAGACCTGTAGCAACAGGTTATTAATTTTGTTGGAATCATTTGTAGAACATTGTAGCATATCAAAGTTTCAATTTTAACAATATATGAATATGTTTGCCTACAGAAAAAGTTAATCCTGTTGCCAATTCCTGTTATATGTGGACAAATGCTTTGCAAAAATGACAAATATGCCCCTGTTACTTTTGTGAATGACAACACTGTTTGTAAATATAGTCATTTATTCAAGCCCGTTTTTCCATTATGTTCTTTTACAGAACTCAGAAGTTTAAGGGCATGGATCTCTAATGTTAAAATACTGAAAATAATATAATGATTCCCTCTTATCAATAATGGTAAATGTTTTGAGGACACCCCTCACTGATTCCAATCAGTAGAGAAATTGAGACATTGATGGGGCTCATTATAAGTTGGCCCATGTGGAATTAACGTGCCGGTATTAATATACACCGGCACGTTACCGCACCAGCCAACTACGAGATGCCTGTAATACCGGCAAACTCCCCCATGGAGTCATATGGTACTCCATGAAATGGGGAGTTACACCATCAACCGGCACTCGTAATCCAGTGGACATACAGTTTGCCGGTATCCTGGCGGATTTACCGCCAAGATACCGGCAAACTTATAATGAGTCCCGTTGTGCCATATTGCTGAGGGAGGCAACAGTCATTTATATCTTTTTTGGGCTGCTTCGAAAATGTCCATTTGTAGAATGGGGCACAGGTGTTGGTCTGGCCCTTTCTGTTTGTTTTGTACAATGTCCAAGCACTCACCTTGAATGCCCTCATTAACAAGAATGTGTTCTTTAATTTTTGTCGAGTGTTTCTGAAGCAAATACTGGAATCCTTGTGTTTGCCTAGCCCATTAACAAAGCAGGCAGATGCACAAACAGTCCTCCAAGCGAGTTCTCTGGTGAAAGCAGCCACAGGATGCCAACTTTAGAAGAGGGGATAG
Organism: Ambystoma mexicanum; assembly: GCF_040938575.1. NCBI lineage: Eukaryota > Metazoa > Chordata > Amphibia > Caudata > Ambystomatidae > Ambystoma > Ambystoma mexicanum. The sequence continues at coordinate 441,775,713 of NC_090930.1, read as the reverse complement.
AGGATTTTAAGGACACTATTGAGCGAGCCAGTGGGGAAAGGAGGGTGAAATTCCATGATAAAACAGAGGTTGCCTTATGATGAAGCTGTCTGTGGGTCCAGCATGCTGAAAGCATCCCCAATGGGAAGCATGGGAAGCATTGAGGAGCACAGGAGGGTATAGCCTGCAATTGAAACTTTCCATGTGGGGCCTTTTCTCCATTTTTGTTGGTGGAGCACCTGGAAAACCTACTGCTCCATCAGGGTCAGTGGAGTAACTTTGCTGAAAATGTTGGGGGGGGACATGACATCTGAAGAAAAGGTTCCCCAGCCAAATGATTGGGGACAAACCGGTGTGCCATGAAAGTTGGGGATGACAAACAACCTTGCCCTCCTAAAATTACGCAATTACGCCCATGATCAGGGTAAAACACAAAGGGTTGCCACACAGTCCCAAATAACATAAGGTTGAGGCGGCATGGCATGTCAGATATTTACCTATTAATCCAGCACAAGGAGTTGGTTTGGTCATAACACAAACAGCTTCCGATCCTGAAAACTGTCACCTTCTATCTGATGAGATAGTATGGGCCATCATTGTGTTCGAAATTCAATTGTTTCCCAGCTGGAATACTTTGCTGTACGAATAGCTTGGACGAGCATTGATTATCAAGCTTATGGATAGACGATTTACTCGTACATCAGTCTTTTTCATTGATCAATTTCTTCTCTGTCTCAAACTCTTCTGGCCACCCATGGCTACACGCATTTATCCCTCCTCGTCTTTCTTTGCTTTCAATGTATTTTCTTCTTTCATGATTTGATTCACTATTGCAGGATCCTCTCTAGTTCTGCAGCCCGTCTTCGTGATGATGCATTATTGCAACACATAGAAACATCACACAGCAGTTCCTTCAGCTGAAGGTATTATTGTTTCAAGGACTTTCTGCAATAATGGTGTGCATAAGTGAAGGTGAAGGCTTTTGTTTGAAGGTAATTTGTCAGTTTGGTGAAGAACACGTTTGTCAGCTTTATGAGAAATGGCTCAAACCTTCTTGAGTCCTTATCTGGCTAATATAGTCCTGCTGTTCACAGCCATTTATTTAGACTGGAAAACACTCAGCCATTGCCCTCATATTTTATTATTGCACCACTTGATTGGGGGGTGATTTCATTCTCGCTCAGAAACCATTGATGGAAGCTCGTGATAATTTCCATCCTTCTAAACCCCTTTCTCATGATGTGAAAAATGTGATGATTGATCCTGGTTTCTCAATGATACAATGGCGGTGTAGCATATTTTCTCACACACAAGTCTCCTAAAAATATCTTATCGGCCCGTTTCAATGTAATAGTGTGACTGGAAACCAATAATTATTTCAACATGCAGACCATCTAGGCGTAAAATCTCTGAGCCACCAGGTACTTATTTCCCGGTTACTTACATTGTAGAAGATGTGACACGAGTAAAGCTGCACTGTTATCGTTGCAAGAAAGTCTTCCTATTGCCAAATCCTTTTTTATTTGGAGGCTGAACAAATATCTGAAAAACAAAGAAAAAGCGTTTTTTGTGGATTATTTGCATTGTTTTCAAATTATTATGTTATGATCTGATAGGCCTAGTTTTTTCACTGCTTAAATAAATTAATAACCCAGCACATCTCAGTCACTCCTTTGCAAAAAGTAAGGATTCACGCCTGCCATGTTACTTATTGCATGGCATTCGTTCACTGCTGAATTAAGTTGACAATGTGCATTTTGCCTCTTCTTTTATATCATATTATAGCCTTATGGACCGAGCAAGGTGGCATTATTGTGGGATAATGACTCACCACCAAGAAATGGCCAGAGGCAAGCTGAGGGTCATAAGTTGGGGAAGGGTGATTATTCCAAACAACATTAACCACTCCAGAGGTCTATAGGTCTAATAATACACAATAGTATTAGCAATACCCGTTTTGGAACTTTGGTGCTGCAGTAAACAACGTTAGTTAATAATGAGAAAGTACTTCGACACACTGAGTTAATTAAATGCGGTTTTATTTTGGAGTATTTAAATAGCCAGCTTGTCTTCATTCGTTAAGCATTTCAATTGCAAACTCTGTTGAACTGGTGCAGGTTAACTTGAGCGAGGGTCGTGTAAAATTAAAGAGTTTCTCCATACGAAAGTGAAAGCATTTTCCCCCGTTTTAGTTTTCTTGTTGGTGTGCTAAATATAATGTTTCATTAAAGAAAAGGTTCCCTTAGGGAAGAAGTGTCTTGTTGAAAGACAACTTGTCTGGGAATTGCTATTTTGTTTCCCTGTCTGCTTTTCAAGTTAGAATGTTTTGAATGCAGTCAATGTCAGTAGGTATTGTTTGCACTCTGAATATTCTGATTGGCTGCAACGATTTCCATGTGTTACCCGGCAATCCAGGTGAGTGTGGTGGCGTGCAGACCCTCCTGGACCTTTCTTTTTGTAATTTGGAGCGAGCGTTGAAGACCCCAGGCCCTGCGTGCACCCTAGAATCACTGTGCTGCGTCTGCTTCCTCTCCCTCTCTCCTCCCGACTCCCAGCCTTACCACCTCCCCTGATAGTCTAATCATCCAGATTGCCATGTGTTTGTTGCCGTGCCAGCCCCTGATCGTCTCTTTAGTTACCCGGTGATATAGGTGAGCGTGGTGGCGTGCAGACCCTCCTGAACTTTGCTTTTTGTAATTTTCAGCAAGCGGTGAAGCCCCCAGGCCCTGCGTGTACCTTTGATTCACTGTGCTGCATCCGCATCCTCTCCCTCCCCCCTCCCGCCTCCCAGCCCTCCCACCTCCCCTGATAGGGTAATCATCCAGCTTGCTGTGTGTTTGTTGCTGTACCAGCCTCTGATCGCCTCTTTCGTTACCCGGCGATCCAGGTGAGCGTGGTGGCATGCAGACCCTCCTGGGCCTTGCTTTTTGTAATTTGCAGCGAGCGTTGAAGACCCCAGGCCCTACTTGCACCCTAGATTCACTGCAATGCTTCTGCTTCCTCTCCCGCCCTCTTCCCACCTTCCAGCCCTCCCACCTCCCCTCATAGGCTAATCTTCCACCTGGTCATAACTGACCTTCCCAGGGCAGCCCACTGCCTGGCCGCCCCTGCAGCTAAGGGCCCCTAGGCAAAGGGAGACTTCAACAGAGGCGGCACCAGGTTGTGTCTGCAGGTGTTAGCATGGGAAGCCAGTAGCCAGGCGTCAGCCAGCAGCGACAAATAAGGTATGGTTGTTCAGGGTCGGGAGTAGAGCAATCACTCTACTCTGGAAGCCCTGCCACATAACAGACCTACTAACATTGTGATAATACTGTGATTGTTGGCTTGTGCCCTCTAGGATCACACTGTGATTATTAGCTTGTGCCCCAAGGATAGTATTATGATTATTAGCTTGTGCCCTCTAGGATAGCACTGTGATTATTAGCCTGTGCCCTCTAAGATAGCCCTGTGATTATTAGCTTGTGCCCTCTACGATAGCACTATGATTATTAGCGTGTGCCCTCTAGGATAGTACTGTGATTACTAGCTTGTGCCCTTTAGGATAGCACTGTGATTATTAGCTTGTGCCCTCTAGGATAGCACTGTGATTATTAGCCTGCACCATCTTGGATAGCACTGTGATTATTAGCTTGTGCCCTCTAGGACAGCATTGTGATTTTTAACTTGTGCCCTCTAGGATAGCTCTGTGATTATTAGCTTGTGCCCTCTAGGATAGCACTATTAATATTAGCTTGTGACCTCTAGGATATTACTGTGGTTATTAGCTTGTACCCTCTAGGATAGCACTGTGATTTTTAGCCTGTGTCCTCTTGGATAGCACTGTGATTATTAGCCTGTGCCCTCTAGGATAGCACTGTGATTATTAGCCTGCACCCTCTAGGATATCACTGTGATTATTAGCTTGTGCCCTCTAGGATAGCACTGTGATTATAAGCTTGTGCCCTCTAGGATAGCACTGTGATTATTAGCATGTTCCCTCTAGGATATAACTGTGATTATTAGCTTGTGCCCTCTAGGGTAGCACTATGATAATTTGCACTGTGATTATTAGTGTGTGCCCTCTGGATAGCACTATGATTATTAGCTTGTGCCCTCTAGGATAGTACTGTGATTACTAGCTTGTGCCCTCTAGGATAGCACTGTGATTATTAGCTTGTACCCTCTAGGATAATGCTGTGATTATTAGCTTGTGTCCTCTAGGATAGCACTATGATTATTAGCCTGTGACCTCTCGGATAGGACTGTGATTATTATCATGTGCCCTCTAGAATAGCACTGTGATTATGTGCTTGTGCCCTCTAGGATAGCACTGTGATTATTACCTTGTGCTCTCTAGGATACCACTGTGATTATTGGCTAGTGCCCTCTAGGATAGCACTGTGATTATTAGCTTATGTCGTCTAGGATAGTAATGTGATTATTAGCTTGTGCCCTCTAGGATAGCAATTTGATTATTAGCTTGTGCCCTCTAGGATAGCACTGTGATTACTAGCTTGTGCCCTCTAGGATAGCACTGTGATTATTAGCTTGTGCCCTCTTGGATAGCACTCTTGATTATTAGCTTGTGCCCTCTAGGATAGTACTGTGATTATTAGCTTGCACCCTCTAGGATAGTAATGTGATTATTAGCTTGCGCCTTCTAGGATAGTACTGTGATTATTGGCCAGTTCCTTAGGATAATACTGTGATTGTTAGAGTGCCCCCTACCCTTAGAGATTAACACAAATTGCCCTGATTCGCATCTAGAAAGCACTGCTTTAGAATAGTACTGTGATTACTAGATTGTGCCCTCCAGGATGGCATTGTGATTATTAGCTTGTGCCCCCTAGGATAGTACTGTGATCATTAGACTGTGCACCACCGTTAGAGTTCACCACTTGCTGACTTGAACCACATTTAGAAGGCACCACAATAGAATAGTACAGTGATTATTAGCCTCTGCCTTCTAGGATAGTACCGTGATTATTAGACTACGCCACACCCTTAGAGTTTACCATTAGCTAACTTGAATCACATCTAGAAAGCAACGCAATAGAATAGTACTACAATTATTGAATTGTGCCTTCCAGGATAGTACTGTGATTATGAGCCTGTTGCTCTAGGATAATACTGTGATTATTAGCTTGTGCCCTCTAGGATAGTACTGTGATTATCAGACTGCACCCTACCCTTGGAGATTGGCACTTATTGACCTGAATCACATCTAGAAAGCACCACAATAGAATAGTAATGTGATTATTGACTTACCTTCTGGTATATTAGCCTTCTGGGACGGTACTTTGACTATTAGACTGCACCGCACCCTTGGGGTATACCTCATACTGACTTGAATCACATCTAGAAAGCACCGCAATAGAACTGTATTGTGAGTACAAACTTGTGCCTTTCTAGGATATTACCAGGATTATTAGCTGGTGCCTCTCTGGGATAGTACTGTAATTAACAGCCTCTGCAGCACACGTATAGATTTGTGGATATTAGTTTAAAGCACATGAAGGAAACACCATAATAAGAACAGTATTGGTATTACTAACCTGCGCCTCCCGAGGATAACAGTGATTTTCACCCTGTCCCACACTGGGATAGTACTGTGACTATTAACCTGGACCACAATGGGACAGCTCTGTGAATATTGGCCTACATCACACCCTAGAGAATTGACGAGAAGGCCTTTAAACCACTTCTAGAGGGTGCCACATTGGGACAACGCTGTAAGTATTAGCCCTACCTGCCGAGATGGCACTGTGATCATTGGCCCTGACATTCGAAGATGGTGCTGTTAACAGTACCCTACGTCACACCACAGAGATATGTTTGTTGCTGGAAGTCTCTTCCAGGGAGAGCCACATTAGGAACAGCCACTGGAATACCATAGCAATATAACCCTAGTAGACCTCGCGAACGGGACAGCCCAAACTTGAGACAGCGACTGAACTACCCTAGCGATATCACCTGACTAGACCACCCCAACAGACAGAGCCCAAGCTTGTATCAGACAATCCCCCACACCCAGTCCTATACCACAAGACAACCGGACTGAAAACAGAGCAACTCAGCAACACAACTGTACCAAGACTTCAACTAGAAATCGACCTGGAAGGAAACCTTAACAACAGCAGAAGACAACGCCAACAATAAAACACAAAGCAAACTATACCTTTAAGAGCCACTGCAACCTAATAAATGCAAGATCCATATCAAAACACTCAACAGAGATCTTTGACCTTCTCTACAGCATCAGCATCATATTCATCACAGAAATATGGCTGGGTGACAACTACAAAATCACACTCCAAAGCTGCATCCCACCAAATTCAAATGCCTTCAGTTAAACAGGAAAAATGAAAAAGGAGGAGGCTTAGCAATAGCATTCAAAGAATACATGAAAGTAAAAACAGACAAACCTCTTAACACCATGAACTGCAAACGCATGGTCATACACCTATCGCCGAATCCAAAAATTCATACTGGTTTACAGACCACAGACATACGATGCAACCTTCGTTGACAACTTCATAGAAGCCATCACCAACATAGCCATCGAACACGAACATCTAATAATCTTGGGGGACTTCAAAATTTGGTTAGAAAAAAAACACGCCAACTCTCAAAACTCACTAATTGGGCAGCTAACAACCATGAAACTGCAACAGTTGGTCAAAGCGGCAACACACTCGGCAGGACACACCCTTGACTCAATCTTCGCCAGGAAAAAACTTATCACCACAGCACCACCAATACAAATACTTTGGAGCGACCATCTCATCATTCTATTGGTGATCACACTACCAACTCAAATCACCATCCAGCCACTCAAGATCCCAACCACCACAAACTGGAAAACCGTCAAAGCAAGCAACCTAATGGAACAACTGGATACAACCAAACTTTCAACAACTGGAGAAGGCAGACCTAGATGGGAAAGTGGCATTACTTCACAAATGGATTGCTGATAAAATCAAAAACATTGCCCTGGAAAAACCATATACCCCCTCAAGAAAAAGAGCAATGGCCAAATGGTTCACTCCACTACTAAGCACCATGAAAAAGAACAACAAGAAGCTGGAATTGGAATGGAGGAAAGAATATGACCAAGATAAGAAAAACCAGTTCCAGAAACAGATCCGATCATATCAGAAGGAAATTCAAAAGGCAAAGAGAAGACATTATGATGACAGAATCACCAATGCCACCAACACATAAAAAGAAATGTTCAACATCATTAAAGAAATGAGAAAACCACCAGATGATTGTGACAACACTCCAATACCCTCACAGAAACTATGCAACGACTTGACAGACCATTTCAAAAACAAAATCAATGACATCCGACAAATCATACAAAACAGACCGACCAACCCTAACACTCAACCAACCGGACCTGACGAGTCACCACAGCACAAACTCCAAGACTTCCTGGAAATATCAGTAGAGACCTTCATCAAGCTGGTAAAACACAGCAAGAAAGCGGGATCACTCATGGATCCCTGCCCCCCTGACATCTACAAATCAATCCTTGCACAAGAAACGCCATCAGAATATTACGGAAACCTCTTAAATCTATTGCTCACAACAGGGACTGTTCCACGATCGTTCAAATCAGCATATATTAAGCCACCTTTAAAAAACACAAGTGACGATGTGGAAGCCCTCTCCAGCTACAGACCGATTTCAAACATTCCCTACCTGGCAAAAGCCCTAGAAACATACGTATACAAATTAACCCAAGAACATGTAGAAAAACACCACTTGCTAGACCAAGCACAAGTCGGCTTCAGACCCGGAAGAGGAACAGAATCGGCACTACCATCCATCTGGGATGACTTAAAAAAACCAGAGACTCCAACACAACCAAGGCTCTGATTCTGCTCGACCTCTTCACAGCCTTTGACACAGTAAGCCATGACACCCTAATCAAATGATTGGAAGATATAGGTGTAACGGACATGGCACTACTCTGGATTAAATCATTCCTAGCAGACAGAACAGAAACCTTATGGATAAAACCCTTCAAATATACTCCACGAGTTAACGACAGTGGAGTACCACAAGGATCCTCACTGTCATCACTATACTTCAACATCTACCAGACTCCAGTATTCAGGATCTTCAAAAACTACATTACATGCTACAACTACGCAGATGACACTCAAATCATCTACAAAATCGAAGATACTCAAGCCGATCACTGAACGCTAATAGAATGTCTAAAAGAAATCTTTGACTGGATGAACGCCAACAGCTTGAAAATCAACCTAGGAAAGACAGAAATCATGATTATATCCAAGAACCAAGAGAACAACACCTACATTCCTGGCCGACGGAAATGGGAACCACGCCCACACCATCTAAGGTAGGAAAAAACCTTGGCATCCTAACCTTAGAACTACAAGTAAACGCAATAATTAAGAAATGTTTCTTCCTCCTTCACACAACAAGAAGAATCATACCTTTCCTCTCCTTCACCCACAAAGCACTGACAATCATCGCCCTCATCATGTCTAGAATAGACTATGCAAACAGCCTCTACCTCGGGATGCCGGAATACCTCCTGAAGAAATTACAACGCATCCAAAATACAGCAGCCAGACTCCTCCTCAAACTATCCAAAAGAGACCACATCAGTCCAGCGCTAAAAATACTACATTGACTCCCAATCAAACATCGTATCACGTTTAGAACAATGTGCATAAGACACAGGGCAATCGGTGGACAGGGAGCAGAATTCCTACAAAAGAAAATAACAATCTACAAGCCAACAAGACTCCTCAGATCAAGCAGTGAAATCCGCCCGGAACTAAAACCATGCGTCAAGAAAAAGCTCCTCTTTCTCCCACCTAGCCACAAAAACCTGGAACAACATCCCGAAAGAAATAAGAAACATCAAAGACCACCTAAAATTTAGAAAACTTCTAAAAACATGGCTCTTCAACAACTCAGAACAAAATTGAAAAACACTAAAACAATTAAACAGGAAACACAAAGAACTGATTGACAGAATATATGATGGCACAGACAACTCCCAACACTGACTAAGGGAAACTCCTACAAAAACAAGAGAGCCAACGCTAGGTCTAATAGGACACAAGCAACCACCCCATGAGGACAGAATATAGCATACATGACCAACACTACCAACAACCTTACCCACTCAGAAAGGATGTAGGGTATGTGCGTATCTTGCAAGTAAATCAATCCAAAAACAAGGTTACTGCAAAGTCAAATGGGGATAAAAAGGCTGACCAAATACAAAGACAGAAACATGAAAGTAGCTGGCTTAGCCTAATGACAGAGAGATGAGACAGCCTTATTGCGCTGAAACTTAATCGCCAAAAGGAAACAACCTTCCCTTAATCATGAAGGAGACACATTAGAAATATGCATCTCTCCTAACAACAAGGATACTAACCAACCCAAAAAAACAAAAACTACTAAAAACCTCACCATTCCTCACACACCTCTCACCCTCTAACCAAACACAACCACACCTCTTAAAGCCACAGCAACCTACACACACTTCACCACACCGCAAAAACAACCACACCACACAGACCCCCAAACAACAGCACACGATGGACTCCGAACCGAATAACACACCAGTATGCTCGGCGAACGGTATTAACTGAACTAAAGCTGCCAGCAGTACTTCACAGCTCCCTTGCTCTTCTCCGAACTTTGCCCTACTAACACGCCTAACTTACCCCCCTGTGTTTCAGATCCATCAGAACGCCAAGGGACCACTCCGGTGGTGATAGTGCACGGTACAAATATCCTTTAACATTAACATGTGCTAATAGGAGAGGATCTTTGTAAATGCCAATAGTTTCCCTTTCCACTTGGCCTTTACCACTTAGCACCAATGGCTGAATAGGTGGGTGAGATAATGATCTGTCCAGAGTGAGTTCCTGTCAAGAGCTATTTTCCCAAGTGAGCTGTGGTCTGTAGCACATCCTAAAATAGAGTGGTTTTGCCATGTATTTTCTTTTTTAACCCCACTGTTTTGGCTGCAGTGTGGGTTAGTTTCCTCAGGGTGGCCCAGCTGTCCAATCCTCTGCGAAAACCGAGTGTGATTTCAGTGCATTCCCTAATGTTAGTCTAGCTTTCACCCTATCACAACACGGCAGTGGGATTGCCAGCGTGTAATCGCTCCTTCTAAATGCTCCAGTTTTGCAATTTCAATGACACATGAATGATATTTGCCTGTGTGGGTCACTTTCTCCTGGTGGTAGGTACGCATTTCAATCTTCCAGGACACTCTGGAGTGATTGTCATTCTATGTCAGATCCATTATTGCAGTTGACTCTGTAACCCTTCAAGACTTTGTAGTGTAGCCTGTCAATGTGTGTGTCGAAAATTGCCCTTTGATTAAAATAAATAAAACCGTATTCTGATATATTATTACCAATTGACTTTCTAGGCCAGTAATAAACAGGTATACCTTACCTGAGATATGATATGATATGTTATTTCAAACGCGCTTAATACTCAGAGGTTTCTTTTTTTTTTTAAATACGTTTTATTGGCATTTCTTAAACATTAACATAGGGACACAACATTGTCCCCAACCTCCCTTTCCCACCCCCCTCCCTCCCTACCGGTATTAGCGTCTCTGCAGTCCTTAGTGTCCCATGTGTGCTTCGGGCTCAGCTTCTAAACATATCTAGGATACGTTTGTTATGTGGGCACCATTGAGGCATGTAGTCACTTTGCAGGAATTCTATGGTGTCTCCCCAGTCTGTAGCGAATCGCTGTCTGTCCCCTTGGAGGTTTTATGTTAGTCTTTCCATCGCTACATATGCCCATATCCTGTGGAGCCATTCTTGTGTGGTTGGGGGGGACTTTTGTTTCCATTTTTGTGCTATTGCCAGCCAGGCTGCTATGAGGAACCACATAAAGTTTCGCTTTTGTGTCTTATTGAGAGTTTTATCTCTGGGAGCCCACATACCGCACATCCAAATTTCTTCTTCTAGATTGTCCGCTCTTTGAACATTTCCTGCATCTTGTTTTTCACTTCCGCCCAGAACTGTTGTAGTTCCCCGCAGTCCCACCAGATATGTCTCCAGGTGCCCACCGTGTCACATGCCCTCCAGCAGCTATCTTGGGTTGTCGGGAACATTTTGTGCAACCTTTCCAGGGTATAGTGCCATTGAATCATCACTTTGGTCCATGCTTCCCTTGTTTGTATTGCTCGTGTCCACTTGGGAATTTTATGCCACAGATATGTCCATTTCGTCCTCGGGATTTGTTTTCCTAATGTGATTTCCCATTTTTTCATGTAAAACCATGTGATGTTTTCTTCTTGGACGTTGATGAATTTGTAAAGAGAGGAGACAAATGTATTTTCTCCCATTTGGGTTAGTATGTAGATCTCAAAAGGGGTTGGAACTCTTGTCAGAGCCTTCATAATTCTAGGCGTTGTGAGCCAGTGGTGGATTTGCTCATACTGATATCTGTCCTTCTCAGTGAGGCCTAGTAAATCCTGGCAGTCTGTAAAGGATCTAATCTGCCGGCCCTCAAACATGTCGCCCACTTTCCTGCACTCGCCATCCCTCCACTTCTGGAATGAGCCTTTTTCTACCCCTGGGGGGAAGTCTGGGTTGTCAAACATTGGGATGAATGGAGCGGGGTCTATCGTGAGGGTTTCTCTTTTGGTAGCTCTGTCCCAGATTTCCATTGTGGTGCTCATGACTTTGCTTATCTCAATATTTTGATGCCTATGTACAGATCTCTTCCACAATAGGTGACGCAGGTTGGACCTCGCCACCGCTCGATCTTGTGCCATCCACCATTTATCTGATGTATCTGTGATCCATTCGTGTAGTGCCCACAGTTGAGCCGCCTCATAATACTTCCTGAAGTGGGGGAGCGCCATCCCTCCATCTGATTTTTGTGCTGTAGGCGCCTGTTGTGAAAGTCTTGGTGTCTTGTTTTGCCATATATATTTGGTGATTATTTTTGTGAGTGATTTACAGAAAGATGCTGGAACCCTTATGGGGAGTGCTTGGAAATAGTAAAGCAATCTGGGCAAAATCGTCATCTTAATGACCGTTATTCTGCCCCACCAGGATATTTTTAGGGGGTTCCATCTGCTCAGGTCTGATTTGACGTGTTCCATGAGCTTTGTGTAGTTCCCCAAGTATAGGTCTCTTATCGTAGGTGTCAGGGTCACTCCAAGGTATCTCACTCCTTCCTCTGCCGTTTGAAGACTTAGATCTTTCGTTAGCTTGTGGATCTCGTCCTTGTTTCCTGCCATAGTCATTACCGACGATTTCTGCTTGTTAATTTTCAGGCCCGATATTTCCCCGTAATCATCTATCAGCTGGATAAGATGCGGGAGCGTCCTACTCGGTTCTGTGATGGTCATCATCATATCATCGGCGTAAGCTGCTGTCTTATGTGTTTGACCTCCCATTTCTATTCCCTTTATTTCTGGAGTCGCTCTGATTTTTGCCAATAGGGGTTCAAGAAAGATTGCGTAGAGCAGGGGCGACAAGGGGCATGCCTGTTTCGTGCCCCTTCCTATTCTGATGGGATTCGAGAGCTCCTGATTGACTGCTATCCTGGCGGTCGGTGCGTTGTAGTTGGCTCGGATCATGTTGATATAGTCGTTCCCCATTCCCATTTTCTTTAGGCTTGCGAATAACATTGTCCATTCGACTCGATCAAATGCTTTTTCGGCATCTAGCGAAATTATTGCTGATGGAAATTTCATGATGACTGCCTTCTCAATGAGATGTATTATTCTTCTTATGTTGTCGTGGCTTTTCCTGTTAGGGATGAATCCCCCTTGTTCCTGGTGAATTAGTTTGAGTAGTGGCGCCAGCCAGTTCACAAGAACCTTTGTATAGAGTTTGGCATCTACATTAATTAGGGCTATTGGGCGGTATGAGCTCGGGTTTTCTGGGTCTTTCCCCTTTTTATGGAAGACAAGAATCTTTGCTTCGTTCATAGAAGGAGTGATGTTATTCCATGTCTTGAAGGTATTGAATAATGTGGTCAAATGTGGAACCAGAGTTTCCGCATATAGTTTGTAAAATCCCGCGGTGAAACCGTCCGGGCCCGGGGCTTTATTCTTAGGAAGATCTCTAATTGCCTTCCCCACCTCCTCTGGCGTTATTGGCGCGTCCAGGGCTTCTTTTTCAGAAGGGGATACTTTCGGCAGAGTGATGTCTTTGAGGAAGGCCGCTTGTTCTTGCTCTTTCGGGTGCTGTGAGGAATATAGGTTCTGGTAGAAATTTCGGAATACTTCTTTGATGTCTATCGTTTGTGTTTTCTTTGCTCCTTGTTCGTCTTTTATGGTTTGCACCGTTTGCTCCTGCCATCTGCCTTTTAATTGTCTTGCTAATAATTTGTCTGCTTTATTTGATTTCATCGCGTACCAGTGTTTTGTGTAAAGCAGCTGTGTTTCTGCTCTTTTAGTTCTAATCAGGTCTATTTGGCTCTGTATGTGTCTGTATGTTTTCTTGATTTTCCTGGAGGTGTTCTTAGTCAATTCTTCTCTTATTTCTTCCAATTTCATTTCCAGTTCTTCTTCCCATTTGTATGAGATCCTGTCTTTTTGCGCTTTTAAGGCTATTATCTGCCCCCTCATCACCGCTTTGAAGGCTTCCCATGTTGTGGTAGGTGAGACTTCCGGGGTGATGTTGTCCTCGAAGTATTCCTCCATTTTCTCTCCGATAGTTTCTTTTGCCACTGGATCTTGTATTACTTCTCTAGGAAGTGTCCATCTCCAGAGGTTCGATCTTTTCGTGAATTTGGGGAGTGTGATCCACACCGGAGCATGGTCTGAAAGTGAGATATGGCCTTTTTTCGATGTGCTGTATTTCCCCGACTAGGGTCCCAGTTGTCCATATATAGTCTATCCTGGAACTTGTATCATGTACGTGCAAATGGTATGTATATCCTTCTGTTGTTCCTTTGAGTCTTCTCCAGACGTCCTCTAGAGCTAGGTTTTGCATTGCCTTCTTCAGCACCGGCGAGGGAGACCCTAGCTGGTTGCTTTTGGGGTTCGATTGGTCTTCCGTGCGACTCCATGCCAGGTTGAAGTCTCCAGTCAGGACTATCTCCCCCTCCGTGAAGGATTCTAATTTGTTTATCGTGTCCTTGATGAAACCCTTCTGACCTGTGTTTGGAGCATACAAAGTGGCTAGAGTTAAATGACGGTTATCTATCTGGGCCTTCGCGAATACGTAGCGACTGTCCTTGTCTGTTTTTATCTCTTTGATTCTGACCTGTAAATGGTTTGCAAAGGCAAGGAGTACTCCTTTCCTTTATCCTTCGTCGTTTGATTGTAGGACTAGGTTGTAGCCTCTTAACCTGAACTGCCCTCTCATTTTTTTCTGTATATGAGTTTCTTGAAGCGAGATTATGTCATATTTTTCTTTGTGCAGAAAGTGTTCTATTTTCTTCCGTTTCACTGGTGAGTTCAGTCCTCTAACATTGTACGTTAGAATTTTCAGCCCCATTCTTTTAGGTTGGTCTGTAGTTTCGTATTGTTTCCTCCTTGTGGGACTCTGTTGCGCGCATTAATACCGGTATTGGAGTCTCTCCCCCTTCGAACTTTCCCCTCCGCTTTCCCCCGTCCCCCCTCCCTCCTTCCCCCCCAACTTTGTCCCTGAGGAGGGCACTGGGCCCTATGGTTGCTCCAGCGTAGTGCCTTTGCTCCATGCCCTCTAACTTCTCAGGAGTAACAGTTCGCAGGGAGTCCTAAACCCTGCTTGTGGTGCAGTTTCAAAGGCCGTCCCCCGGCGCAGCCGCGCTTGAGATCGCCATCTGCCCTGGTTGTCTTGTCTATGCGGATATAGCCTTTCCCTCCGAGCGCGCCCACTCTCGCGAAGAATGTCTCTGGTACCTTAGCATTTCTCTGGTTTGCGGGATTGGAGTCTTGTTTTCCGTTTCTCCATTTGTCAGCCCTTCGGTTGTCTCCTTTGTCTTCGGGGTGCGCTATCGTTCGAGGTCTCTGGTTCCTAGCATCCCAGGATCTTAAGGCCATGCTCGCAATTACTTACTCAGTGTTGTCTTTCTTCCCATGTGAATAGGAAACCAAATGGGAATGTCCATTTATATCGAATTTGTTTTTCGGAGAGGATTTTTGTTAGCTGGCTCATTTCTCTTCTTTTTCTGAGCGTTGATTGGGCCAGGTCCTGGAACAGCAGGATTTCTTTTCCGTTCATTCTTATTTGCCCCATTGTTCTGGCCTTCCTTAGAATTTGTTCTTTTTGTGTGTATCTCGTCATGTCCACTAGTACGTCCCTTGGGCGTGATCCGGGCTCCGCTGTTCTGCGGGGACCTACTCTGTGTATCCTGCAAAATTTCTTGGAACACTTGCTGTACTGCCGTACGGAGGTCTTTGTCTTCTACTGTTTCCGACATATTTTTAATTCTGATGTTCGATCTTCTAGACCTGTTTTCCAAATCTTCGCATTGGGAATCCAGTTCCAGCGCCAAGCGAGCGAGTTTGTCTTGTGCCTCAGCTTGTTGTATGCTTCATCGTCCATGTTCTGGACCGCCCTTTCCAGATTGTCTGTTCTCTCTCTGAGGTTTTCTATATCCTTTTTTAGTTCATGTACTGCTTGCTTCAATTCGCCCTTCATATTGTCAAATTGCGCCTGGGTAGATGCGATGAACTGGTCTTGGAATTCCTTGAACCAGGATTTCATATCGTCCCTCGAGGCCATGTCTGACCTTTCTATCTGTTCTGGTGGGTCACCTCCTTTATTTTTCTGTTTGTTTGTTCGCTTGGATCGTGTTTCCTATTCCCCGAATTTGGGTCAGGTCTTGGTCTTGCCTGGATCCGCCTTTATCCACCACCGTTGCCTGTGACCCACTCTTCGTTTTGATTTTTGACATGTGTTTGAGCCTCTTCCCTTGTGTTTCTAGTCTAGGTCCTCTCTTCGGAGTTTACGGACCTATCAGAGTTGTGGTTATTTTCTGAAGTCTCCTGATTTTGGGCAGTCGCTTTAAGTCTTTTGGCGAGCTTTGTGGGGCTAATGATTCGCTTCTGTGTTCCCTTTGGCAAGTTCTTCCTTAGCTAATGTCCATTTGCTGGGGGTCTGTGCTTGTGGTGCTCTGAGGGCTCTCACGTACTTCCCAGTGGTCCCTGCTTCAATTCTCTTGGGAGCTTGCATTCTCAGTTGCTTGTTTCTTGCCAGGTCCCGAGTTAGCCTCTGACTTAAGGCCTCCCCTTTCCGTGTGTGCCTTCTACTGCTGCTTCAGCGCTCCCCGGCCCGGCCCATCCCCACGCCACCTGGAGTGCCCCGATCCCAGTTTTGTGCTCAGAATGGGGGGGGTCTGCCGTTGTGGAGGCATCAAATCTCCCACGGACTTGGTTGTGGCGCGGGGTTATATGTCCACTAATTATTTTGGGGGGGATCTCCCCATCCTCCACTTTCCCCCGTGTGCTTTCTCTCTTCTCCACGCTGGGAGGGGGGGCCTCGCTTCCAATGTCTAGTGGGGGGATATCTCTTTCCCGCTTGTCACATAGTCTTTCCCCCGCCTTGTACCTTTGTTTCGTATGCTGCTCCGATGTCTTCCTCGAGACCCTGCAGCCCGCCTCCTTCAAGCCGCGGGCCCCTCGTTCTCTTCACGGGGCTCGCTTGACACCTGGAGTGTGGATGGCTCTCGCCGTCTGGTCCCGTCCTTCTTGCGGCCTCATTTTCCGATGTCCTTCTCCTCGCCCGTGGGTACGGCGCCGTCTCCGGGCCCGGAACGCCTCCTCCCGCTCGGGGTCCTCCTTGGTGTCGCTCTCCGCTCACACTCTCTCCGCCGCCGGCAGCTTAATTGGAGAGCCCGCTTCACTCTGACAGGGCTTCTTCTCGGCTACTTCACGGTCCCAATTGACCTCCCTCGTTCTGCCCGATCCGGTACTTTCAGCGGGAGTCGAGCCCCGGAGCGAGCGTGGCACGAATCCCGCCTCTGCACGGGGAGGGGCAGCCCGGACCGGCGCCCAATCTCTTTCTATCTTCCCCAAGTACCGGCGCTCATCGGAGGGGGGTTGTCTCCCCTTCCTCCCAATCTGGGGGAAAGGCGCTTCTCGGATGGCTCGGTGGGCTCTCAAAATATGGTGCTTTATTGTTGCGGCCCGAGCTGGGGGACGGAGCTACGCTCATGCACGTCTACCCGGCTCGGCCGCCATCTTGGAATCTCCTACTCAGAGGTTTCTAAGCGCAGACCTGCTACACAAAGGCTAGCAAAGCTGCTGAAAAAAGAGCCCTATCACTCAGTGGATGTCAAATCTCATTCCATCCATCCGGGTCCTCTTAAGGGCTCAAACACAGGAGATCCCAGCAGGAGCTTGTAGACTCTGCCTGCTGTACACATGTTGTCATCGGTGCTGTCAAAGAGCCATGGGACCAAGAGACATTAGAGCTACCTCCCCCCAACCGAGTCCTGAGTAGTAAATTGCCAGATGCTCATAAGCAAAAGATCACAGCACAAGTTGGGACAACCTGCCTTGCTATACAAGCACTGTAAATGTTGCTGGAAAAGAGCCCTAACAGCTGTTTTAAGGCTTTGGGGGGACTTCCGGAACGTGCAGCAATAAGTGATGAGATGAAGGAACAACGGACACCGACATGGCGCCATTCCTATTTATCTTTTCCCCCTGATGGTTCTCTATGCGTCATCACATACACAACATGATGTGATAACATGCAAACATTAATTTTACCCCCAGCATACCTCCTCAAAATAACAATTCCCCCTTGTTTGTTTCTTAACGACAAAGCAGTGTATCTACATCATATGTTAAACATTTAACACATATTCTTAAAACATTTTTTCAATATTCCTACTTGCTCTTTAGGTGTGCCGTGCCCTTCTGTGCAACTGGTGGGACTGTCATCATGTCTCTTTTCCGTTAGATTGTGATGTGCATGTGTGTTTTGTACCAGAACTGAGTCTCCCACTGTGAGATCCGGTAGTTCCCTCTTCCATCTGGTGCTCTCTTGGCTGGTGGGAGTGTCATCCTGTCTCTTTTCCCTTAGATTGTGATGTCCATGCCGGTTTTGTTCACCACTCAGTCTCCCACTGTGAGATTCTGTAGTTCCCTCTTTCATCTGGTGCTCTCTTGGCTGGTGGGACTGTCACCCTGTCTCTTTTCCCTTAGATTGTGATGTGCATGCCGGTTTTGCACACCGCTCAGTCTCCCACTGTGAGATCTTGTAGTTCCCTCTTCCATCTGGTGCTCTCTTGGCTGGTGGGAGCATCATCCTGTCACTTTTCCCTTAGATTGTGATGTGCACACCTGTTTTGTACCAGCACTCAGTCTCCCACTGTGAGATCCTGTAGTTCCCCCTTCTATCTGGTGCTCTCTTGGATTGGCTGGTGGGAATGTCATCCTGTTCCTTTTCCTTTGGATTGTGATGTGCAGGCCTGTTTTGTAGCAGCAGCACTCAGTCTCCCACAGTGAGATTCTGCAGTTCCTCTTTCAATCTGGTGTTCTCTTGGCTGGTGGAAAAAAGCAGTGGATACCTCACTGGACACTGTGAACTTCTAAACAACTGACAACTGGGTGTGAAGGTTTCCAACCACACCAGTACCACAAACAGCGTGCAGACAGTGCACTGGCCCACACCTGATAAACCTACCCAACAACCACAAAGGACTACTATTCTCACCTGTACCCATAACATCATCCACCAAATAACATGAATGGGTCACTAATCTCATCCATGCTAAACTAGCATGAGCACGCACCTCACTGCTACCCAACATCAATGGGCTCTTTACTTACCCATACTCGCCCATACTGGGGTTTAAAAAAACATACGACTCACTGCATCCGAAAACATCAATGGGAAAACAATGCGCACCCATACTGGAACTCCAAAAACATGCAACTCACTGCCACTAACATAGATGGGTTACTCTACTTACCCATACTCAAATAATTCATCCAGTCATCAATGGGGAATCACACTCACCCATAGGCCAAACTTCCTTGTATCTAAGATACCCACGGACAAAATCACTGCACTACCTAGAAGTTTGTTCTTTATACGTCCTATGGCAGTGCACCCAGAACCTCCAGCATTGCATGTTCACGTGAGAGCACTTGCTTCCTGGTCACGTGAGAGCACGGTCAAAAGTGCTTTACTCAAACTTATTGTTGATGCTCAGCCTCGTACTAACGATCTCCGAAGCCCTGAAAACTGATGCACCCAAGGTTCTGATACTGTCGCCAGCTCCCTCAGCGGACCCGCTGATGTTACCACTTCTACACTGAAAGCGGAGCCGCACAGAGCTCTGCAGCCCCAACCGCTGCAGCGGCTGGTCTCCATCACCAAACGTGATTGCTCCAGCTCACTCTCCTTTGGGCCACACAGCACCCTGAACAAGCCTCACGGGAAAGGCTTTTCATCACAGTCTTCACCCAAACGGACTACTTTCCAATACCGAAACTCGGCACACTTTTCAGCAGAATGAGAAGCTTACACAATTCTCCACGCCATCACGCAAACTGAACCAAGGCATCTTGACACTGCTCCCTGTGCCTGGCTCAAGTCGGATTCATCTTTTGCACTCGTGACCTTGAAGACACTCCCAAAGGCCTTCCATGGAGACCCACCCGACAACTGGTCACCCTAGATATGGAACTAGAACTCTGTTTCTGGGAAGTCCAACAGTTCAGTCACTCATGGTATCAAGTCTACTGGCGTTCTGCTGAGTTGCTGAAAGACAAACAGTCTTTGGTATGTCTGCTTCCCCAGGACCAACCACAACAGTAACTTGCTCTGCTACATTAATCTTTGGCACTCTTACTTCACCTGAGTGCCTTCCAAACAGTCTTTTATTTCCCCCTGGGTGGTGGGACTCATCATAAGGGGCAGTGGGCTCCCTCTCCTTTCTTTTGGTCTCTCTACTTCCTGCTCTGCACACCCCACAGCAGTCTCCTTTCTCCTCTCCCTGGCTCTCATTCACACAGGTACCTGTCTTCTCATGGGTTCTCACTAAGATCAGCTCGTTGCCAATTGTTATGTCCAGTAGTCAGCGTAATTATAAAGGATACTCTGGTGGCCAGCTGTGATCTTCAGGTTACTTCAAAAAAGGTAGCAGGCGCTCCTCTCCAGAAAGAACATGGCATGATAACCTGTTCTTAGATGAGAGTTTGCAGCACACACTTTTTGCTCACTGTACCTTTCACAGATGGGAAATATCCATTTGAACATCAGTCTTTGTCCCGCCACATAGGCAGTCCAGCACTGAAATGCTATGGCAATTCATCTCTGAACAAGAGTACCAACAGCAACCTCATACATGTGTTTCAGCCTTGTTGGGCCTCATCAGTGAGGTGAAGCTGTGCCTCTCTGAGCACAGTGAGCAAAAAGTGTGTGCTGCAAACTCTCATCTCAGAACAGGTTATCATGCCATGTTCCTTCTGGAGTGAGCGCCTGCTACCTTTTTGCTGATCTTCAGGTTACTTTAATCAGGTTTCATCACAAGGAGATTAGTACCAGTGAAAACCCACTGGCTCCCACCACCCAGGCTACCTGCCGACACACATCATGCATTCAGGGGGAAAGCTAAAGCAGGGGAATAAACATATAAATAGGAATACCATTCCTAACACACAGGTATTTGAAATATTTTATAGACCTGTATTTCTGTCACCAGGCTGGAAATGATCCAAGAAGCAAAACTGTACATGTTATGGGGTAATGAGTCTAAGGTCGGTGTTATCCTAAACCAACTGCTGTTTCCAATTTGTGTGAAAAGTGAATTTGTAGGTGAGAAAAGAGGTTTGGCCACAGAGTGAGGTGGCGTGTGTTGTGATTTGTGCAAATATACATTTTTCCTATTCATTCTACACACCGGCCTGATTATTGGCTTATCCATGGCACAGGTGTGAGGCATCAACATGGTATGATATGGTTCAAAGACAGAACTAGATTGAGTTATATCAACAGATATGTTGGTGTGGCGCTTTTGATGGAGGGGGAAACGGACTCCCTGTATTAATTGTTGCCCTATAAATATACTCCACAGTATTAACAGGCTACTTTTGTCTTTCATGAGAGCTTGTGCTAGATTGGTACAGCACTATATTAGCTCCCCTTGTTTTAAAAGAGTACTTGCACAGTCCATAACTGGAGGGATACATACGCACTTTGCTACCATCATGTTAGACGAAAATAACTATTGGTTATACGCCAATGAACAGTTCATACAAATCTTTAATAGTCCCTCAACTTTTGGTTCACAGAAGTTGAGTGACAAACCCACAGATGAGTGGGAATTGTTAACACAAAAGAAAAACAAACACATTCTTACTGTATAACTTGGAAACCTGATGTTGGAATATTTTAAGGCAAAAACTATCCCAGACGGGCTTCAGGTGCATAATATTCCAAGGGGCTTTATTGACAACCCAGAATTCATCACTTCTTTCAGCCACATGGGCAATAAATGCACACGAGACTGGATGATATTGATTATTGAATCCGCACAGAAGATAGGAGATGCATTGAAAGGGGATATCCCGAAAAAGATTAATTTGGAAATGTAAAAGTTCAGAAATATCTGCATCAACAGAAACCTTTAGAAGCTTCAAAAAGGCTGCATGCAGAACATTTACTAATGAGTATGGGTAACCGTATTTGCAATCTGTTGACTAGACATAACATACCCGTGAAGTGGCAGGTACACTGCTAAATATCTGAAATTCTTTGATACAGCGGAAGTGTAGGGGGTCCAGCGACGAAGAACCGGTAAAATCCGGTCAGTCAACTTTTTAATCTAGCAGGGAGAGAAGCTTTGACTCCTTTTTTCTCCAGGAGAAGCGCCAGAGGCAGGAGACAAAACTATCAAAGGAAGGATCCATTACAACTGTGAGACATGCAAACACAACAACGCAATTACAGGTAGCCATAAAACCACAATGATCTGAGTGGAGATACAATCCCAGTTTTAATCTATCCTCACAAAACGTATCTTCTGACAAACAGTCATGTGTGACTAAGGGTTTACATTTTGTAACATGTACGTGGGTGGACTTTTTTGAATTGCGTGTCGAATTGACATTTTATTTTAGATCCATAAGACTTAAAGCATTTTTTAAGAATAAAACCTGGGCACACCCACCAGACAGTAAATGAGTCCTTGTCAAATCTAATTTCACACCTCCATTCACAATAATCGACCATGAAATTCTAACATTTGAATATCTAATAATTGTATTGTAATGTATTATGCTTGTCATTTGTATAGCACAATTTTACCATTATTATAAACTCAATGCACTGTTAGTGAGAACGCCATCAGAGGATCGAAGTAAGCTACATTGGCAAATGCAATTTACTAGCACACAAACATGGATAAAGGATCCACTTCCGCCACAAACCCCATTTGACACAAGTAAAATCTCTTAATGCACTTAGAACAGCACTAGATACCCACAAAAGACCACATAGAACACCAACTGTATTTTTATTGAACTTGCTGAACTAGTACTAACAAAAAGAAAATCAGTTTGAAGACTATTACTTCTGGTTAAGAAAGGGCACACGTATCGGCTTTACATTTTCCCCTAACGTTGCCAATATCTACATCGCAAATTATGAACAGCACTTTGTGTATAATGAATTCAACGCTCTCAATGATTGCATATTAAAGTGGTATTGTTATATTGATGACATATTCAGGATCTGGCGTGGTAGTGTTCAGCAAGTCAGAAATTTTCAAATGCGGCTATACATTCGTCTGGCGTCTGTGCGTGCTGAAGGCTGGGTTTTCTGATGGAGGGAACCCGAAAGGACTCAATTAGGTTTGAATATTAGATTTAAAGGAAACAGGACAGATATTATATAGAGGAGCCAATGACGGTTAATCATGTATGTTCTGTGGCAGTGTTCAGCATTAAGGACAAACTGTAACAAATAAGTCATTGATATCTAAGGGAAGACGCTATTCACTTTGAAGTAGGACTGATAAGGACTTTGAGGAAGTTGTTAAACTGAACTTGGCCTTGAAGAGGACCATGTTGGTCGAAAAACATGTTGGCAATGTATGCAACTCTTGTATTGATCTTTGACAATTGGCAATTTATGGCAACTCATGTATTGATCTTTGACATTTAAAAACTAAGAATTTTGATACTGATTCATTGAGGTTTTGTTGGGATAATATCTCATCAAATAGTAAGGTGGCCTTTTTAGAGGAGCGCATTAGATGAAGGCACACCATGTTTACTCTGTTTTGTTAACTCATTTGTTAACTCATTAGGTGGTGGCTTAGCCTAGAAATGCCAGAATCTGCAGCTATCTAATATTACACTATTTTCTTGTCATCAGGAGGGAACCTCTTCATTTATCTGTACAGCCTAAGCCCTCTCATTCACTTGGTTAAGCCTTGTCAATTCTTGTAGTTTAAAACTAACTATGCAGTGGTATAAGAATCAAATCAACCTTTTAGATTTGGTTATTAAAGATCAAGGAGGAAGTCTGACAACTGATCTCTACAACAAGACCACAGATCGAAATACTTTATTGCATTTGGACAGCTGACATCCCATGAGTCTCAAATTTAATTTAACGGTGGGACAATTCTTTAGAATTGGGCATAAATATTCTCCTAAAGAAGACTACCATAAGCACTCCTGCATACTCAAAAGAACTAAAAGCGTGTGGGTACCCAAAAATATCAATACATCGGGCGTACCCCAAAAAACAAATGGAGGTTGAACGTCTGATTTACGGCACTATCTTTTTCAGTGTGAGCAACAGCATTAAACAAGCCATTAAAAAATACTGGCATCTTGTTAGAGTACAAGAAACAATTTGCCTAAATCGCTTTTCATGTTCAAGAAAGGTTCTAGCATCCAGTAAAGTTTCGTTAAAACCCAAGTCATCTGACAAATAAGCTCTTTCTAGTCCTGCTTCCCTGAACATGTAACACTTAACTGTACACCATGCATGTGGACATTGCATTAATTGCAAATATACTAGTGTGACAAAATACTTTATAAACAATGGTTTTATGTGACAATCTTTCAACCTGTCAGACTAAACAGGTAGTCCATGCCATTAAATGCCATTACATTTTGCGTATGCCTTTGTTATTGATTTTCCCTTCCGACCAGGACCCATTTGACTTCAATGTTGTTTTGAAACCAATGTAATGTCCTGATGACCGCTGCAAGTTCCTTCTAGTGCAATGCCCCCATGGGAGACTGCCGGTCACAAGTCAATATATATCTCCCAAAGTAGCACCCTAGCTTTTAATGATCGCTTTTAATGATCGCATCATTTGCATCCTGGATGACTACCATGATTGGAATAAGTATCTGTTGGTTCTTGAAGGTTGGGACACATTGATCCAATATAAGATGGAAAAGAGATTTCAGATGGTAGTGAACCCATCCTACTGTGCTCTGCATGCTGCCATGTATCCTTGAAGGTGCAACCATATTTGTACTGACGATAATGTGCTGGTTAGGACCCTTTCCAGGTAAGAGTTCCCATTTGTAATGTAGTCATATTCTTTCTCAAGGTTCTACTCTGAATGAGACAATGTGCAAAAGCAGTTCTTTGCAAGGTATTTACGGAAAACAGGCATTGCCAAAGCCGACTCACAGTTCTGGCTTTTGTGTACTTATGGGACAGGCATTTGCCAGTCACTGCCATAAATATACTACCCAATCATAAGATGGCAACAGCTGGAAAATGGTGTGAGTACCTAGGCGTATGATTTTGGTGTCTGGCAAATGCAAACCCATACAAAAGCAAAAACTGCTAGTTTTGTCAATGCTTGCTTTTAACAGGACTATGGGACTTCAGTGGCACGCATTGGTATACATCCAGTGGCTGAAGGCACACATGGTTATATCATTTTGAGTAAACCAGGAGATCAATCACAGTGCAATCAAGCCATTAACTCTCAGAGGAATGTTTAGAAATAATGAGGGCAGGCAGCAACAGACAAAGTTGCACAACCTTTTAGGTACACTTCAACCCCTGATTAAAGGTGTGCTTCTGCCCATTTCAGTAGTGCCTCCTGAAATGGGATGCACTTTGGCATGGTCAGAAAACAGACGCATAACCCTGCACCTGTTTGAAAAAGGTGCAAGAGGATACACAGTGTATGAGATGGTCATTTCTGTCCCTTTCATACGTTTTCTTTTATAGTTAGCCAACAGCGTTATGAGCCGCTGCTGGCCCAGTTGTACGTCTATCCATCAAGTTGGGATAGAAATACTTTTTTTGACCTTTTACACATTTCACCTCAACAGGCCTTTCATGATGAAATGTTATGTCAGCATCGATTGGTGCTCTATGACCCTATCATATATTAGTGTTTGGATCACACATCCAACACTAACATAAGCAAGGGGTCTAGCCAGTGCATGATGTGTGCCAATGTACAGCCCATCAGAAATGACAGGTCACTGGGGTGAATAATGTGGCATGCGCATTGCCAAGAATTGGGCATCTAAAAATGGTGTATCTTTAGTTCTATCTTTGATACATGATTATTTGTGAATCAGACTCTAAATGTCACGGTGGACACTTCCCTTATGCTGATAAGGTGTTACTCTGTTGGTTTGCCTTTGTTGAGCCAGCCCCTTGCATGATGGCCAATTGAGGACATTTTCTGATCACATTCAGCGATGCAGCTCCAAAGCGAGTATAGCAGGAACTCTACCATTGCTTACACCACGAACATACATGCTTGCGAGACCTGGCAATGTGTGCACTCATGCAATTTGTCATGGGGTGAGGGAAGTGTTTCTTTCCTGCATACTGTAGTCCCACCGGAAAGACAGTATAGATTTAATGAATGGTGAATGTGTACAGGAGGAAGCATGTCATATTAGGATCTTCCAACAGAAGTTAGAGAAGAATCACTGGTTTACATGTTTCTAGATCCCTGAATGAGGGCATGATTAAAGAGAATGACACTTTACAAGTTTCCACACAACAATGATACTTTACAACAGTTGCCAATCAAGGGAAATAAACATTACCGTGTTAATTCTTCGCGCAGTTGTCCAGGGTCGACCGGGAAAAACTTCACTATAAATTTGAAAATTACTTCCTTGGGGTCTTAAAAAACAAGGCCCTTGTTAGTAAATATTGAACTTTTACACTGTAAAATCATGCAAACATTGTATTCATTTCACAATATTATTCTACAGCTATGCATCTCAGATTGTTGACTGTCTCTCAATTCCACACATGCACTTGGATAGTTCAACTTTCTTTTGGTTCATTTTCATCATGTCCTATTTTAAAGAATGTAAAATTGAATCAAGCACTATGGGTGAAAGCTGGGCAGTTGGGCAGTGCGTCTACTGGTCAGAACTTCCAGTTTTATTTATTTATTTATTTGACATTTGTATGGCGCCTATACACAAGTGTTTCAAGGTGGAACAAGACAAGAAATGGGGGAGGGTGCAGGCATAGGGAAAAATAACAGTAACATTGTACTAGACCTTGTGAAGTTCTTACCTTTTCAAGTGCAGAGAACAAAAGTGTGAGGTAGGGAAAGCAAGTAGGGGGCAGGGCTGGAGAGGGGGAAGGTGGGGAGAGGGAGAAGTGCAGGAATAAGGGGCCGAGGGGGCTGAGCAAGTGCTGGGGGAGTCATGAGGGGCAAGTGTGGGGAAGTGGGAAAGGGAGAAGTGCAAAGCATGGGGCAGACCAGAATAAGGCTTGTCCGGGAAGGGTGCCAGAGGGCAAGTGCTGTATGTATGCTGAGGGGGACTGGTCAAGCAGTGCCTGGCCCACTGTAAACTCATAAGGGGCCAGGCACCAGTTGCAGCAGCAGGGAGGAGTAATGGAAAGTCTTGAGCAGTTTCCGGAACTTAAGAAGATCTGGATTAGGTCTGAGGGGGACAGAGAGGACATTCCAGAGGGAGGTTCCTTCCAAGGAAAGGAATCTACCTCCCACTCTCTGCTTGGAGAAGCGTCTGACCAGCTGAGAGTTGGAGCTAGAGCAATGAAGAACCCTAGCAGGGAGGTATTTAGGTAGGGAAAGCTGGATGTAAAGAAGCCCCAGGCCCCAGACAGCCCTGTGGATGATGCAGAGGGTCTTGAATTTGATCCTTGCATTTTACCAGGAGTAAGTGGAGAGATTTTAGGGCTTGGCTTGCGTCCAAGGACAAGTCTTTCAGCCCTATTCTGGATTAGTTGGAGAGGGCGAAGGGAAGAAAGGGGCAGATTGAGATATAGGCTGTTGCGGTAGTCCAGCCTAGCGAGAACCAGAGCTATGGAGACATTGAGCTTCTGGGGGAATTCTATGAGGAGATGGAGCTGAAGGTTGGGCTTCTTGGCAAGGTCTGTGATGTGCTCAGAGAAGGAGAGAAAGGAGTAAAAGATGACCCCAAGTTTCTAAGCCTCACTAGAGGGTGAGGGGTGGGGACCCAAGGAGGATGGCCAGAGAGTGGGGTAAACAGGTAGCAGGTGTCCCAATGAGAAGGGTCTCTGTTCTGCTGGCATTAAGGCAGAGATCGTTAGCAGAGCACCATGCCTGAACAGCAGTCCGGCAGTCAGGTATGAGAGAGGAAGGGGAGGAAGTAGAAGAAGGAAGCTTAAAGGAAAGCTGAGTGTCATCAGTATAGCTCTGGAAGTGAGGAGAGAAGGTGGAGATCAAGTGGGCCAGGGGGGAAAGGTCGATGTTGAAAAGCCATGGAGTAGGATAGAGCCCTGAGGGTCGCCACAGGTAGAGAGTGAGGTCGAGGAAAGGAAAGTGCCCAATTGCACTTGGGTGGGTCGTTTTGAAATGAAGGCGGTCAGCCACGCCAGTGCACGGTCCACGATGCCAAGGTTATCATGGTAAAAATTTGTGAGGATGACATGATTGACAGTGTCAAAGTCAGAGGAAAGATTGAGAAGGATCAAAACAGAGGGTGAGTTAGAGTCCAGCTTTAGGAGCAAGTCATCACGGGTGTTCAGGAGAGCAGTTTCCGTGGTCCTGGATGCTTGGACGCCACTGGTGGTCGTGGAGGCAGCCAACCAATTCGGATTGGGGAGTCAGTAGGGGGTTGACAAACTTCTCCATGAGTTTACCCAAGCAAGGGGTGACAGAGATAGGGCGGTAGTTAGCCAGGCAAGAAACGTCTGTAGACGTTTTTTTTTAGGAGAGCGTGCACAAGGGAGTACTTGAAGGGTTAAGGGAAAGAGCCAGTAGCAAATGAGTGGTTACAGAGGTCAGCCAAGGAAGAGGCAAGAGATGTTGTCCTCAATAGTTCTGGAAGAGCAAGGGAGCACCTGATTGGAGAGACATTCATAGAGAAGACTACTCTAGAGACCTGATCCAGTGCAATGGTGGGGAAGGAGGAGAGAATGGGTGGGCGGACAGGGGAGCCAAGTGAGGCAGGACAAGAGGGGGGTTGGTAGGGTGTAGATGATATGGAGGGCAGGATATCCTGAGTTTGGTGGAGAAGTGGGAGGCAAGTGCAGTGCACACGGCCTGGGAGGGAAGAGGAGGAAACTGCAGTAAGATTGGCAAGTTCCTTTAAGGTAACACAATACTTTCATAGGTGCCACTCTGTTGTAACATAGAATTTTTGAGAAAAATTGTAAGGACGTTTTTTATTGCCTCAGAAAAATTTAGCTAGATAGCATGTAGTTATAATGCATACAAAACAATATTTTGCACCACAAAAAAATAACTGCATTGCATTAACTAGAGCAAAGGACTCCAGTGTCGGAGCACGCACCTTGAACTGGTAAGCCCTTCTCATGTAGCTGTTTGCCCGTTGCGTGGTTTCCCCTCTTTTTACATCAAAATTGCTGGTAATCCACTAAGGCAGATGGGGATTTCTAATACTTCTATTCCCTGTCCTGCCTTTCATTACATCTTGGATTTCTTTCTCATTTGGCCTCATTGTTCCACGGCCATTCCAAAATGCCCGAGTGCGGAGTCAAGGGCGGTGCTTCATGTTTTTTCTCTACGCTGTTGAGTCGCTGTGGCTCTGGTCTCCTGGTCTACTCTTTGTCCCTCCGTGGATTGTGGCTTTGTGTGGCAGCATTTTGGCTCGTTCAGAGCATCCAGCATGTATTTTGCTGGTGTTGGGCATTGACTGCTATGGAGGCAGTGAACTGGAGGGCTGGTGCCTTTACCTTTAAAACTCACAGAGCACTTGGCCATGCCCTCTCGGAGCCGGAAACAAAACACAGTGCACTGCACCCTTGCAGCGTTAAGCCCGAGTGCGGAGTCAAGGGCGGTACTTTGTCTTTTTTCTCTACGCTGTTGAGCCGCTGTTTGGCTCTGGTTGGAGCAGGGGACACTCAAATTTCATCGTGGGAAACGACCTTTACAAATTGTGCTTCCTTGTCTCGTGGCGGAGATCATTAGCGGCTGCAAAAGGAGATGCATGTTCATGCCAGACCATCTCTCGACGCCGCCCATAGGAAGAGCCCACATTAAAGGTAACTCTTTTCCTGTGACCGTCAATCTCTGCCAAAAGTACTATGAAACTGTGTTATCTGGGAACTCCAAACTAGTATAAAGATATCAGTGTGGTGTGCTAGCAGTGTGAAGCCGTTTCATATTTAAAAAATCCATCCTCAAGTAAGCTGGCAACTTTTTATCTTTCTTTGAAGAGGTCCCAAGCTGCCATGACACTTTGAATTTCCAAACATTTGTCGACTTATACTGACTGCGAGGGACTTTAACCTCGTGTGTGTTGAGGCTGCGACTGCGGGGCCAAGCCCTTTGAGAATCTTGAAGAATTAATTCAAACATAACCCACGTGAGGTAGCTGCGACTGCGGGGCCCAGCCCTTTGAGCAGCTTGAAGAGTTAATTCAAACATAACCCACGTGAGGTAGCTGCGACTGCGGGGCCAAGCCGTTTGAGCAGCTCAAAAAATTAAATCAAACATAACCCAAGTGGGGCAACTGCAGCTGTGGGGCTATCCCCTTTGAGCAGTTTATTGGAGGAACTGATAACATACTGTGAAAAGTGTTATTCATGCTACACAGAGGATATTATTTAAGATCAAAGATGGCAAAAAATCTGAAAACCTCCAGCACATCACTAACATTAAAATCAACGCCTATTAGACCTCTGTTGGTTCCCACCCTGAAAAGAAAGATACAAAATCAATCTCTTGATTATTGTGGCAAAAAACTTGTGAAGGAGACATACGTGAATTCTGCAAAGTAAAGTCTTCTAGCAACATCCTAACAGCCAAAAGTACTGAGAATGAGAAGGTTGCCTCAACTGTTGCAACTGTTGGAACTAACAACTCAATAACGGATACTCAGCTACTGTCAGCTGATAGCCAGTCTAAATCGAACAGTGCCATAAATGCAGAAGCCCAAACCAAAGTCTTAACTTTATCAGAGGTGCAAAGAAGCCCAAACATTGCAGACACAATAAACTTAGAAAATCTGGAAAAAGAACAAACCTCACCAGCTGAAGATCTGAAGCATGAACCAGCATTAAAACAACCTGCTGGTGAGGTATATGATATACCGGCCTCCCCAGTAACTATTGATCTAGAACATTGAATTGAGGGATCAAGTACAAACTTAGAAGAAATATCGTTCATAGCATCCTCCTCTATGATCTCGTCGAGGGATAACAGTTTGTATCAATCACCGAGTCTTTTTGACAATTCTGCCCACACTGTACACATGTCATTGGCGGGCTTAGTGACGGAAGGTCAATTGTCACGTAGACAAACTAATATACCAACCCCAAACTCAGATTTAGCAGAGAAGACCCAGTCACAAAACAAATTACTGGAAATCACATTGAACTCTATGCATATGACTGTGGTCACCTTAACAAAACTGTTCGAGACACTAGACCATAAAATATCTTTACAGGCAAAACAACTTGATCAGATGCAAGTGCAATGGATGAATCAATTGTCATCGACATAAGGTTCTACCAACTGTTGCAATGGAATGGCACCAGTTAAAGGTTGTATGATGGAGAGAGACTATCTGAATTTACCAGAAATAAGTAATGTGATTGAGGATAATCCTCTCGCTAATGGTGTTGATAAGTCTGCACAAAACATCGATAACAGGCTGTAAAGAGACCAATCTGAGATTCTGGACGTCATTCACTTATCACGACATGATATGGGTGCAAATGCAGATATGAGTACACTGGGTAAGGCGGACAAGGCGCAGAACGTGACAAAGGAGGTGGTGGGTCAATCTGTTGATAAACCAATCATGTATGACTTATTTCAACATGCAAATGCGAAGAAAAAAGGCAAGACTGATGCCTAAATTAAAAGGGGTCAACAAACCATGTCTAATGCAAAAGAAAACAACAAAAAGGGGAGAAAGAAATGTCTGCAACAATAACCTAGATCAACCAACTGATTGTTGATGATTAACCACAATTAAATGAACTCATTGCAACAATTGATGTAGCAACATCCCCAATCAACAATACGAGTCTGGCAGTTCCCAGACTAACGTGCCCTACCACGGTGTCACATCTCCCGTTGCTCACACGATCACACGCCCCACACCACACCTACCCACAAGAGCAGTCCCTGCACACAGAAAGAACCAGCAGTTCGCCTGGTGTAGGAGGACACCAGCCTATAGCCCCGGCGTCTACCGTCCTTCGTTTCGTTGGTAGTTGCCATGGAAGCACACTCACGGCTGGCCATGCCCACGGAGACTCCCATAGCAACCCCGAACATCTGGCGTCTCGTGACCACGTGATCACACCAAGTCTCGCACGTCCGTGGGACAACATCGCGGGACACATCACGTGACTGCTTAACCAGTTTAAAAGCATCTTGACAAGGCAGGTACAGCGCTTCACAGCTCATCTCTTGAGGATTGTTTAGCGCTCTGGTTTACCTGCTTTTGATCACAGACTTTGCGACCTCGGACTGTTCTACGGATTTGTCTTGCCTGCTCCTCGGATTTCTGCCTCTTGGATCCCGCCTTGTTTCCCCGGCTCCTCGACCTTGGAACTCTCTCTTGGACTGCCTTTGGATTATCCCCTCTGAACCTTGAAACTCGGTTTTGACCTTTCTTGCCTTACTGGTCCATCCACATCAGACCGAGGTGTGATTCACCCAAGAGCCGGGTAGAACGCCTCTTTCACCACCATCAGCAGTTTGTGGCCCTCGCTATGCTTAGGACCCCACATACAGCACTCTTGGGTAAGCCTTGTTACTACTGATTGTTACCTGTACCAATTGCATTGCTCCTGTTTAACCATCACCCATTGTCTTACAGTGGTCAGGGGGTCCTTCCGGCGTTCCTCTACCTGATTGACGGCTCAACACACCTGTGGCCTCAAAGATTGCGCAGGCAGTGTATCATTTCTGTCTGTGCGGTACTTGGGGACGGAGGTACAATAATCTGCACGACCATCAAGATCAGAACACACGGACCAAATGGAGATGCGACAGGAAGATCCTGCATATAAAATTGGCTCAAAGACAGACGGAACACAAATGGTGAAACCTAGTAGTGATATAACAAATGAGCTATCGGAAAAATCAGATGACAAGTTAGTTACTCTCAGTGGCAACAATATGGAGAAACGAGTGCAGAAACAAAACGAAGAAGAATTTTCAATATTGACAGATGTGAGAATCCAAATTGAGAATTCGATAAAGAAGTATCTTGAAATACAACAACCTGCTAAAATGCCACCTCAAAGCCATCTCCATAATAGAAATATTGCTCTAGAGTCGGCAAGAATTTCACAAATGCAATCTAACAACGAAGAAAGTGCAACACAAAAATTGCAAGCTCAAAACAATAACAAGGCTCAGATAGCACTGTATGATCAAGAAGTGCAGCGATTGCAGCAAGATCAGCCGCATGCATCTAAAAAACATGAACAGAACATGCATTTAAGACACAACACTATCAACAGACAAACACATCATGAGACCTTTGACCATATGGAAATGTTAAGAGGTGCCAGCAATCAACAACAAACTAAAGAGAAATAGAGTGTTTTGTATACAACAGCTCAACAGCCAAAATCTGTTGGAATCGAAGATCAAATTGCCAGAGCGATTGAGAACTATTTTAAACTCAACATGACTAAGTTTCTTTCACCGAATAAAGACAATCCAAAGGTGGACTATGGCCCAGTAAATGCCCACAAAATGGATCTAATATCTCTAGCATACCACAAAACAAAGACAAAAAATGTAAGAGTAATTCCAAAGGGCCTGTACAAGGCAATACAATCGCCAACAACTTGAAAAAAAATGGAATATGTACCATAGATTCATCTTAAAATGTTGCCCAGCAGCATTTCCAGAGTATGTACTGAATCGTACAAGCGTATTGGCGACTTTTGAAGAAGTGAACACTCTACAAGATATATCCATCACTGATATTGAGCAGATAGAATTTTTCAAGGAAAATGAGCAGTCCATAGTAAGGCTTTGGATCCAATCCAACCTAACTAGAAACGCTTTATGGCAAGCCAGAATGGAGATATTTGTTTTGGGATTCTATGTGTATGGACTCAGAAGGAAATATCATGATGGAAACCAAGGACAGTTATTTTGATAAACAGGGACTGGAATACAATGCTAATGCAAACGGAAATTCAGTGAGACATACTAATTCACATCCACAGAACCAAAAAAGAGTGGGTTCCTAGGTCGTAACCAGTCTTGGAACAAGAGAAAAATGCCATCTCTTTGATTGGCTGGAACACCTGTGGCCATTCCCATCTGTTGGGTTCCAGTGCAAAAGTGTTAGGCTCCCATGAAATCATAATTATCCAAGAAATATGGCTACTAAAAAGTCCAACATGGGAAGATCATACTATTCTGCTGAATCCAGCTCAATCAGCTAATCGGGGTAGACCATCATCCGGCCTAATGGTGGCAATTAAAAATCATAAGAGGTGGCATCTTTCTCCTTGGTTATCTCTGAATCCTTTTTTACAGCTGGTTAAGGGGGAATTTCCAGGGGGATCAATGGCTATACTAAACCTGTATAGAAACCCAAAAGGAATCACTGATGATGCTTTTTTTCTAGATATAGAGTTGCTGTTAAATGCCATCATGGAATCCCCGGAGATTATGACAGTGATTGTGGCAAGGGATATACATTTGCAACTCTTACCAGCTCATAATAAGAGATTCAGTTTAACCTGTTTTAGGTGGATGCATCTGGTAAAAGATCGGAAATTGGTGATGTGTAATGGTTCCCTATCGGGAAATACCACTCCCAATGCAACCTGGGGAAGAGGGGCATCTGCTTCAATAATTGACTATGGGCCTCATTCCGAGGTTTGCGGTAAGTATGGGTTTTTACCGGCATGGCGGAAAGACCGAGTCCGGTCTGGTACGACGCCGCAATTTACAGGCCATTCCGACTTCGCGGGCACAAGCTTTCTGCCATGCCGGTAAATCCCATAGCGGCATACCGCTAAAGGGCCCGTAAAACCCCTTAGCGGCATGAAGCAAAACGGTCATTACAACACCGCCACCGAAGCTCCGCTGTCCGTTATTAGCGGTGACCGTAATTTACGGTATCCGTAAATTACGGTCACCGCTAATTAACGGATTCGGAAATTACGTCATCGCACAGGAGCGGGAAGGAGCGCGGCGGCCATCTTTAAAAACACAATCCACTGCCACCTCTTAATACAGTACCCAGAGGTATATTCCGACCCTCAAAAAAGCCATCAGTGACCAGTATCATGCCAAAAGCACTGAAGAAAGGTGCCGCCCGCATCAGGAAGGAGCGTTTCACGCAGGACGAGCTCCAGGTCCTGGTGGACACCCTGCACGCAAATGCTGAGACAGTATTCAGCAGCGACATGCGTAGGCCGACCATTGCCAGGAAGAAGGTGATCTGGGACTTGGTGGCACAGAGGGAGAGCGCCGTAGGGAACACCCCCCGTACGACGAGGGACTGCAGGAAACGGTGGGATGACCTCCGTCTCAGGGTGCGGGCCATCCTATCGGCCAACCGAACACAGGCCCTGGAGACAGGAAGAGGCCCAGCTTCTCCAATCAAGATGATGGCCTGGGAGCAAACGTGCGCGGACATGATGGGCACTGAAGCCATAGAGGGGGTCGGCGAGATGGAGTGCGGTGCCCCGTCATCCGCAGATGGAGGTGAGTGTCATGAGTGAAGATAGTAAATGCATTCCCAATGTAAGGCACCGCCAAGGGCTGGGCAAGCAGTCACATCACGTATGGGAACCCCCCCCCCCATCAAATCATGCCGTCACAAGTAAGACCCAGGCTGATGCCAGGTGCAAGGCTCCAACCCATATTGGCCAGAGCACACAAAAAGGCAGTCAATGTGAGTCAGCACAGTACTCCACCAACATGAGTGACCCAGACACCTGCATGCATTTACCGTCCAAGCCCAGATCACTGTCCCACTCCCAACCCAAATGTCAACAAAACGCTGAAATCCCATTGTCATACCATAGGCTTGTGGAAATGCTGACCCCCAAATCATAGCTCATGCCATCTCTCTCTTCCCCCCCACAGGCAGCGGCCATGAAAGTGAGGGCCAGGAAGCCACACAGCCCTGTACCTCCAGGGGCACAGCCAGGGGACAGCATAAACCTGCAGGAAGGAAGAAGGCACAGGCAACACCACGTGCACCAGCAACCCCCATGGAGGCTGCACAACCCACACCCACACCCCTACCCATGCCTGCACTGCCGTCGGAGACATGCCCCACGGTGCACCCAGAGGAGTCCAGTGTGGCAGGGGAGAATGCTGCCATGTGCCTCCCCGAGGAGCCAGATAGCCCGACATCAGTTCCCGTATCCGACGTGGAGGAGCCCCATGACATCGTGCACAGCCCAGACACTCCATCCTACAGTCAAGTTGCACACAGCGACTCCGGGGAGAGTGACACCCCAGGCCTCACAGGCCAAGGAGCACCACCTGCCAGTCCTGGATCCACATCTCCGGCAGAAAGCCCCGAAAGGGCTGCAGGCTCAACACCACGGCTGCCTAGCACATCTGCCACACCGGCCATGGATGGATTGCACTCCCAGCACCTCACGGGCCTGATTGAGGACTTCATCCGGGACAACCGTGAATCCTGGTCGGAGAGGCACAATGACCTGCAGGCCCTGGGCGAAGTCATCACTGCCAACACAAACCGGCTCTGTGAGGTGCTGGGCCGGATCGCTGATGCCCTGGAGGCAGCACCCCCCAGACCACAGCCCCAGTGGGAGTGCCCACCCTCACAGTGCTCCTCCACACAGACCAGCCCTGTCCGTTGGTCAATGCGCACACTCCGCCGGCAGAACATGGATAACCCTGGCTCTGGAAGCACACAATTACCATACTGCCACACACAAGTGGCCTATGTTGCACTGATGGAACTATTGTGGGGGTGTTGTGGGGGGAGGGGGAGGAGGGTGAGGGTGTGTGTGGGAGTTGGGGGGGAGGAAGAGGGGGGTGAGGGTGTGTGTGGGAGTTGGGGGGGCGGGGGAGGGGGGTGAGGGTGTGTGTGGGAGTTGGGGGGGAGGGAGAGGGGGGCGAGGGTGTGTGTGGGAGTTGGGGGGGAGGGGGTGAGGGTGGTGGTTTTGTTGTACACGTTCCTACATTAATGTTGAATACATTGGTTGTTCATTCCCAAAAAACAGAGTGGACATTGCTCATTTTGCTTGTGTCTTTTGATGTCGCACATTGCATGGTGTACAAGTATCCCCACACCCAGTGCCCAATGTCCTCTCACCCTCACACCCTCAGCTGACTTGTAAGTCAGAAATATTGTCCAATCAATGATTGACGCACTGAACGTCCCTCCTGTGCATCGGCACGTGCTGCTGTCCTGCCATTCCTTCCTCCTCCCCCTCATCATCATCTGGTGGTAGCAGTTCCACGTCAGGGGGCAGTGGCACGTTCCGACGGATGCACATGTTGTGTAGCATTACACATGCCATGGTGATCTTGGACACCTTCTCGTGGCTGTAGATGAGTGCCCCACCAGACCGGCTGAGGCAACGAAATCGTGCCTTCAACAGGCCGAAGGTCTGCTCTATCACCACCCGTGTACGGGTATGGGATCTATTGTAGTCCTCCTCGTGCCTGTTCTGTGCGTTGCGGACCGGGGTCATGAGCCACGGCTTTAGAGGGTAGCCAGCATCACCTGCATGGAAGTGGAAAGGAGGTAATTGTGTGTGCATTCATGGTGGAGAATTGTACTAGTCTTACATGGCCGCAGATGATTGCTGGGATGAGTGTGCACCCCCCCCCCCCTTTCCCACCCAGGTGGGGTATGCATCCCCCCCTTTCCCACCCAGGTGGGGTATGCATCCCCCCCTATGCATCCCGCCCTTTCCCACCCAGGTGGGGTATGCATCCCCCCCTTTCCCACCCAGGTGGGGTATGCAGGCGACCTACTCACAGCCCCAAAGCACTGCCATGGCCCATTCAGGTTACTCACCAAGCAGCCAGGCACGTCGTCCGGCATGTCGCTCCATGTAGCGTGGTAATGTTGAGTTCCGCAGGACCAAGGAGTCATGAGTTGATCCGTGATATCGGGCATTGCAATGTGTGATGGCTTTACTGCCATTACACACCATCTGGACGTTGATGGAGTGGTATTGCTTGCGGTTGCGATACGGCACCTCCATGGCATGCGGGACCACTAATTCCACGTGGGTGCAGTCGATGGCACCTATGCAATTTGGCATGCCTGCCAGTGCATGGAAGGCAGCTTTGGTGTCATATATCTCCTGGGGAGTACGGGGTAGGGATATGTATTCCCTTGTGTGGGTGAGGAGGGTATCAAGCACTTGGTTGAGTATCCGTGAAAATATGGGCTGTGAAATGCCATGCATGTGCCCCACTGTATGCTGGTAGCTGCCTGTGGCGAGGAAGTGGAGCACAGACACTACCTTCAGTAGAGGGGGGATGGCAGTGTGGATTTCTATGCGGCTCACTGTATCATCATGTATCATGTCCACTATGCTGGTAATGGTGTCCCAGTCAAGCCGGTACAGGGTGTGGATCTGCTCTGGTGTGAGGTTGAAGGGGGTGGCTCTGATGCGGGGGATTGGGGGCTGCCGGCGTGGTAATGGTAGCTGCACCGGTAGGGCATGCTGGGCCTGTCTCACCCTCCTTCTCCTCCTGTGTATCCTCTGTGGTGGGGGTTGTGGTTGTTGTAGTTGCTGTTGTTGTAGTTGCTGCCTTGCAAGCAGGGCCTCCAGCTCCAGGAATGCTGCTACAATTGTTATCATCTTGGTGTGGGAGGGGGTGTGGTGTGTGGGTGTGCTCCTTTTGTGCTGTGCCAGACTCCATTGCCTCCACCTGTGCTGATTGAGTGCACCTGTTCCTCTTGGAAACACTGCTCAGGGTCCTTAACACCTTCTCAGCGATGCCGGTATTTACTCCATGGCGGTAAGGTACTTTGCGGTCTTGTGGAGGCCGTTTTTTCCATGTCCGCTTTACTTGGGATCAGCTCCGGTTTACGCCATGCCGCTAATTACGGCATGGCGTGTCGGGTGCGCGCCACTAGACCGCTATTTACGGCATCGTACTTTACGACGCCATAAATAATGGTCTGGTGGGTCAGAATGGCCCGTAACGGGAAACGATGCCGGTATTCCTTTAACGGCATCATTTTTCCCTTATCACCCAACTCGGAATGAGGCCCTAGGTCTTTCTTGATCCTGACACATTTAACAGAGCCGTGAGCTTACATATTTCTCCACAGCCATACAGTGATCATAACATCTTGAAGCTGAAATGGCACTTGGCAGATTTGGTAATTCAAAAAAAGAGTCAAACCTTTTCACATTCGCTTATAGCAAATAATGCCTGAACGAGACCCAAGTGGAATATGCATACTCTGTCTGACTTCCATAAAAATATAGAATTCAGTATGCATGATGGCAAAGAGTCATCAACCGACTATACATCTTTTCTCCATCTTTACTGTGTACCATACAGTGAGCGCAATTTAGATTTCTCCAAACTATGTCATGAATATGATGTGTTGCTACAAGAAAAAAAAACATTATTAAGGAAAAACAGAAGATTGATTTTGCAGGCAAATGGTCTGAACAAAAGTGAGAGACTAAAATCACTAAACTGCCAATATAAGAACTGGCTCAGAGGTCATCGTATGCACATGCTACAAAAAGATGGTGAGTCCATGTTGAAAAACAGCCTCAATGAAAATACAGGACAGATATGGGCATTGATTAATATTAGTAATCATGCCACCCAAAAAGCAGCACAACACAATGGGGTAAATGAAAAAGAATGGGTCACATACTTTAGTAAAATGTACCAGAAGGAAGACTCCCAGTTGAGTACACCGCCTAGTGAATGTTCAAATTATGAAGGGCTCAAAATTGAAGAAGCGGATGTGTTATGTTTTATAAACAAACTCTCCAATTCACGGGCACCGGGTCCCGATGACATAAGTAATTTTGTGTTCAGACAAAATCCAGTCCAATGGGCTAGGATATTTAAGCAAGTTATAACCACCAATACAATACCAGCTACGTGGAAGTCGGTAATAATTATCCTGATATTTTAAAAAGGCGACAGAAAAATGCCCAATAACTCCAGACCTTATTCATTGCTTGATGTATCAGGAAAGCTGTTTTTAAGATTTATACTCAGGGATTTTACACAATGGACTTTACAATCAGGAGCCAGAGACCCACTCCAAACTGGGTTTGTCTCCGGGATGGGAACATGTGTCAACCTCTTAACGTTAACAGCAATAATTGAACATCATGAGGCCATCAAGCAGCCGTTATATATGACCTATATAGATCTGCAAGCAGCGTTTGATTCGATATCACAGGAGTTACTAATACAATAACTAATAAAACAAGGTTGCCGGAAATATATCGTACATCTTATTAATGATTTACACACAGATAATAGTGTACAGATAAGATTAACAAACGAAGGAAAATTGACTCAACCTATCATGACATTTAGTGGATTCAGACCGGGCTGTACACTTAAGTCAGCATTATTTAATTTTTTCATTTCAGATGTGGGAGAAGCATTTAAAAACATCTATACAGACCCGCCAAAATTATTAAATAAGGGCATTCCATTTCTAATGTATGCTGACGATTTAGTCATTATGTCAAAAACTCCTATGGGTCTACATAAGGCACTTGACGCGGTGGTAGCCTATACCAATGCTAACTACTTAAGTATAAATCTTGATAAAACAAAGATCATGATGTTAAATGTCACCCAAAAGATACTAAAAAAATCTTATACATGCAATCTCAAATCCAGAATGTACAAGTGGTACAGCACTACATATATTTGGGAGCCCAAATTCTAACACAAAAACAAAACCTTGCATTCAAACAAAGGAAACAGGACAAAGTAATAACATTTATCCATCAAACTGGGATTATTCAAAGAAAATATGGGAAGTTTTACGCTGGTGCCAACTTTAACGTTTTACTATCAAAAAGTATCAGCTGTCTTGTACTCCTCAGAAACAAGACCCATTTTGAATGAGACCTTTTGAGACCATCTTGAGGGGAAATATTGGCGGGGAGTTCTCCATCTTCCAGCATCTACCCCATTATCCCTCATTCGTTACGAATTTGGGTTGATTTCCCTTAATATAAGGTATACATGGTTGGTTGTGGCAATGTTTAGAAAATGTTTATTAGCCTGGAATTCCGATACAGTGTTGGGAACTTTGGCTGCTTACACATTTGCATCCAAAGACAAATTTATATGTAAATGGCGGAATCGAGTCATCCATATTCTGGCGTCGATAGAAGCAACTTTAGCAACACTTTTCCAAAACCCAACGCAGATAAAAACTAGGATATTTGCCATGGGCTGTGAAAACATGCTCTCATTATTGTGACTTT
The DNA here is from genome assembly GCF_040938575.1 of Ambystoma mexicanum. Taxonomy (NCBI): domain Eukaryota; kingdom Metazoa; phylum Chordata; class Amphibia; order Caudata; family Ambystomatidae; genus Ambystoma; species Ambystoma mexicanum. The sequence goes on along the minus strand of NC_090930.1, from coordinate 441,734,986 downwards.
GACCCAGATACGATCACAATAAAAAACCACACTTATCCAGAACAATACTTGATCAGGTCTCCGTCTATGCAATACCGGAATGACTTGCTTCGACTTCGATTCAATCTTTGGCCAACAAGACAAGTGATGGCTCGGCGGCTCACAATGGTCAGGGCGGAGAACTCCATGCGGAGGGCCCTGAGGCGGGCCGAGTGCCTCGAGGCAATCCGCAGGGGGTTGGAGGAGGAGACGGCGTCGTCCCTGCGGACCCTCGGGGCCATGGAACAGGACCGCCTCCGGGACATCGAACAGGAGTTGGATGATGCCCTGGCCCGGAACACCACGGAGTGAGCCGCTGGACTTGCCCGCCGCCTTTGTATATAGTTATATAGTTAGTGTTAGGTTTCCTTTATTTTATTTTTTTATTTGGTTGCGATTGGACAATGTGCCACATTTTTGTATGTAGTTCAGTTTTTAGTTAGTTGTCATAGTTAGGTTTCATTTGGTTGGGCTCATGGACCCGGGATTATCTTGTAAATAGTTCTTCAATGGATTTGTCTATTTTTTGGATTTTTTTCATCGCCATGGAGCAATGGTTTTTGTTTATCATTTACACTTGGATTACTTTTCTGACTGTGACTTTGGACACCATTTGTTTGGATTATGCTGTGTTTTTTTCATGGACATTCTTCTTTTGGTTGTTTTGCTTTGTGGTTTTTCTCATTTAATTTCCATTCAAGTTGATTTTAAATACATTTTTATTTTCATCCTTCAATGTGTCGTATCATCTCATTGCTTTCATGCATGTCATGTTGGGTGTCTTAACATTCACTTGCAGCCATTGTGTGTGACAGACATGTGTTCATTTGCATTATTTACATTGGTTGTGTAACATGTCATTGCCTTTGATATGTGGGTGGATGTGATAGTTGGTTGGGCCTTTTGGCAGTGGAGGATGGCCATTACGGACATGATTGGGGATTGGTGGGACCCAGGTGCAGGGGGGCATGGATGGGACATGGGTGGGGGCCTGCTGGCAGGTGCCCCACAGTGCTGGGGGGTGGGGGTGGTGGGAGACATGAGTTGGACATGGGTGGGGGCCTGCTGGCAGGTGCCCCACAGTGCTGGGGGGTGGGGGTGCTGGGAGACATGGGTGGGGGCCTGGTGGAGGCTGCCCCTGATGGCTGGGGGGTGGGGGTGGTGGGAGACATGGGTGGGGGCCTGGTGGTGGTTGCCCCTGCACTGCTGGGGGGTGGGGGTGCTGGGAGACATGGGTGGGGGCCTGGTGGAGGCTGCCCCTGGTGGCTGGGGGGTGGGGGTGGTGGGAGACATGGGTGGGGCCTGGTGGAGGGTGCCCCTGGTGACTGGGGGTGCAGGGGGACATGCGTTGGTGGGCAGTAGTGCAAGTTGACATGTAGGTTGGCTGGGGGTCATGGCCATGGTGGATGGTGTGCCTGCAGGACATGTGCAAGGTAGGCCCCTGTGGTGTGAGCCACCTGCAGGGGCCGTGGAGGGTGTAAAGGGAACACCTGGGAGGACCCACACGTGCAATTCATGTGTGCTGCTCCCCGCGCACCCCTGTAATACACGTACCCTGATGGAATCGCGTGTGGAACTTCCCGCGCACCCCTGGAATACACGTACCCTGCTGAAATCGCGTGTGGCACTTCCCGCGCACCCCTGGAATACACGTACCCTGATGGAATCGCGTGTGGGACTTCCCGCGCACCCCTGGAATACACGTACCCTGCTGATTTCGCGTGTGAAACTTCCCCCGCACCCTGAAATACACGTACCCTGATGGAATCGCCTGTGGAACTTCCCGCGCACCCCTGAGATACGCGTACCCTGCTCGCACGGGCCCAGTCGCGTGTGGAAATTCCAGCGCACCCCTGTAATACACGTACCCTGATGGAATCGCGTGTGGGACTTCCCGCGCACCCCTGGAATACACGTACCCTGCTGATTTCACGTGTGGAACTTCCCCCGCACCCTGAAATACACGTACCCTGATGGAATCGCATGTGGAACTTCCCGCGCACCCCTGAGATACTCGTACCCTGCTCGCACGGGCCCAATCGCGTGTGGAAATTCCCGCGCACCCCTGAAATACACGTACCCTGCAGAAATCGCGTGTGTAACTTCCCCTGCACCCTGAAATACACGTGCCCTGCTGATATCGCGTGTGGAACTTCACGCGCACCCCTGATATACACGTACCCTGCGGAAATCGCGTGTGTAACTTCCCCTGCACCCTGAAATACACGTACCCTGCTCGCACGGGCCCATTCGCGTATGGTAATTCCCGCGCACCCCTGAAATACACGTACCCTGATGGAATCGCGTGTGGAACTTCCCGCGCACCCCTGAGATACGCGTACCCTGCTCGCACGGGCCCAGTCCCGTGTGGAAATTCCTGCGCACCCCTGTAATACACGTACCCTGATGGAATCGCATGTGGGACTTCCCGCGCACCCCTAGAATACACGTACCCTGCTGATATCGCGTGTGGAACTTCACGCGCACCCCGACATACACGTACCCTGATGGAATCGCATGTGGAACTTCCCGCGCACCCCTGAGATACGCGTACCCTGCTCGCACGGGCCCATTCGCGTGTGGTAATTCCGGCGCACCCCTGAAATACACATACCATGATGAAATCGCGTGTGGAACTTCCCGCGCACCCCTGAAATATGCGTACCCTGCTCGCACGGGGCCAATCGCGTGAGGTACTTCCCGCGCACCCCAGTGATACACGTAGCCCGCTTGCTGTGCTGGTACAGGGTTAGCGCAGCCCTTTGCGCTGGATTGGGTATATTGATGGCTTTTCCCTGCGCGAGAGGCATTCTTGGGGGCGTAACTGGTGCTGCTGCAGGGTCGCTGCGCCACTGTGCGCCACGGCTGGTTTTGGTGGCTGGAATCCATGAATACGCTGTGCGCGGAAATGGATTTTAGCACACGCGGCTGGCGCAGGGATTCGCACGCGCACACTGTGCGCCAGCCGCGTGCGCCACTTGTGCGCTGAATTCTATGAATTACCCAGTGTAGTCAAAACAGTGGTTTTGAATCCCTGATTAATTACTTTGCAACAGGGTGCAACATGCCAAGCCAGAAGGTTTATTAACCGTTATAGTTCTGCAATTGTACAAAAACTCTAAAATCTGTCCTGAGCGTTAGTGAAAGTCAAACTGTCCATTTAACTACCAATATATGGACCAGATCCAAAACAGTAGGTTACATGTGCATCACTTGACATTGGGTGTAATTGCAACCTCCAGGAAAATAAATCTCCTCTTCTAATGCCTTCACTCCTAAAAACTCCTCCACCGGTAGGATGTGGTATGTAGAAAAGGGCAGCTCTTTGCATCTGTTCATTTGAATTGTTATTATTATTATTGTAATATTTACATAGCGCAAACTTAGCCCAGAAGCAGCTAACATTCACAGTCAAGAGTGTTAAGGGGCAGACAGTAACACAGTAATGTGTGTGTACACAAAACAATTGTGGATAGACACCCTGTTGCTGTTGATTAGCCTTAGAGTCCAGATAATGCCATGCAGCCAGGTTTTTAACTCTTTCTAAAACACGAGGCAGGAGTGGAGAAGTCTGGGTTGCTAATGGGATGGAATTCTATAGGTCCATAGCGGAGCAAGAAAATTAATGTTTCCTAGTTTCCTCCTTGTGGACCCATATTGGCTCAAGTCTGGTGAAGGTGTCAAAAGCATGTTGGGCATGGGAGACTAGCTGGGGCCCAAGCTGGGGCACAAGAGTCCTTGCCACCCCTGTTCAACTTCATCACTATAAGGCATGACTCTTGACAATATTTCAAAGAGCACCTTTCATACAAGAGATGACCCTTCATTTTTAAAGGAGTGACTTCACTATAAGGGATTACCCTTTACAATTTTCTGAGGAGTGGCTTCTCTACAAGATGACCCTTACACATTTTTAGGGAGCTGATTTTATGCAAGAGATGACCTTTAGCACATTTTTAAAGAGCTGTTTTGCAGCAAAGGTCGCCTCTTAATTTTTCAAGTATCAGCTTTCGTACAAGGGATGACCCGTAGAAAGTTTCCAAGAAATTGCTTCACTACATGCAATAGCCCTTAATCTTTCAAAAAGAAGCTTTCATACAAGGGATGACCCATAACTATGTTTCACACTTCAACGTTGCTACAAGTAATAGCCCTTAACTATTTTCCATTTTAGAGCTTCCTGAACCGATCTGTGATCTGGACGGTGTTTAGAGCTGCAGTAGGCCGGTAAAAGCAGGTCCTGCTGCTCCATCCAGGTCAAGGTCGAGGTAAATGGCCCCCTCTTGGTCCCTCCATTTTCACTTTTCTGCCCCTTTCTCTGTTTTTCCACTCTTTTTCTTGCGCCTGCTACGCTGTGCTGTGCTGGGCCACTCCCTTTTCAATGTTCTGCCCCTTTCTCTCTGTTCTTTCCCTCTTTTCTTGCACCTGTGGTGCTGCATTACCTGTTTCTCACCCTTCCTTAGCATCCTCCCTTCCCCTCTGATTGGCTGCTCCCCTTTGTGGCCGCTGTTTTAACAGAAGGACCCAAGGCAGCCTTGCTTGTGCAGCCATCGGCTAAGGGTCAGAGGCGAAGGGCAGCTCCTTCATAAGCAACTCCATTTCCTATTTGGCCCTGTTCGCCTCAGGACCCCTGACACAGACAACCTACAGTGACAGAAACGGTAAGTGTGGTGTGGGCAGGGAGCACAGTCGTTACTGTACCCCAGTAAAGCCCACCACTCTTTTTACCCAATATTACTTAATATCATATACTTATCTGTATTTACACCTATTTGTGTAAGTTAGCCATATGCTGCACTTAGATGAATTGCTGGGGATAAGAAATGCACCGAACTGAGATGAATGGTTGAGGGTGGAAAATGTCGCTTAGCTGGATTGCCGGGGGCAGGAAATGTATTGCACTTAGATGGCTTGTTGGGGTAGGAAAGGTGTCACACTTAAATAGATTGTTCGGGGTAGGATATTTGTCACACTTAGATGGATTGCTGGGGGTAGGAAATGTACCGCACTTAGATGGATTGTTGGGGGGAAATGTATTACACTCAGATGGATTGGTGGGGACAGGACATGTATTGCACTTAGATGGATTGTTGGGGTGGGAAATGTATCCCACTTAGATGGATTGCTGGGGGTAGGAAATGTGTTACACTTAGATGGATTGCTGGGGATAAGAAATGTGTCACACTTAGATGGATTGGCGGGGGTAGCAAATATGTCACACTTAGATGGATTGCTGGGGGTAGGAAATGCACCACACTGAGATGGATTGTTGGGGGTAGGAAATATGTTGCACTTAGAATGAATGGTGGGGGCAGGAAATGTATTGCAGTTAGATGGATTGTTGTGGGTGGGAAATGTGTCACACTTAGATGGATTTTATGGGAGTAGAAAATGTGTTGCACTTAGATGGAGTGCTGGGGGTATCAAATGTACCAAACTTAGATGGATTGCTGGGGTAGGAAATGCACCGCACTGAGATTAACTGTTGGGGGTGGGAAATGCATCACACGTAGATGGATTGTTGGAGGTTGGAAATGTATCGCTCTTAGATGGATTATTTGGGGGTAGGAAATGTGTCAGACTTAGATGGATTTTTGGGTGTATGAAATATGTCGCACTTAGATGTTTTGCTGGGGGTAGGAAATGTGCTGCACTTAGATGGATTGCTGGGGATAAGAAATGTGTCACACATAGATGGATTGGCGGGGTAGCAAATATGTCACACTTAGATGGATTGCTGAGGGTAGGAAATGCACCACACTGAGATGGATTGTTGGGGGTAGGAAATATATTGCACTTAGAGGGATTGGTGGGGGTAGGAAATGTATTGCAGTTAGATGGATTGTTGTGTGTGGGAAATGTGTCACACTTAGATGGATGTTATGGGCGTAGAAAATGTGTTGCACTTAGATGGAGTGCTGGGGGTATGAAATGTACCAAACTTAGATTTACTGGGGTAAGAAATGCACCACACTGAGATGAACTGTTGGGGGTGGGAAATGCATCACACTTAGATGGATTATTTGGGGGTAGGAAATGTGTCACACATAGATGGACTTTTGGGTGTATGAAATATGTTGCACTTAGATAGATTGCTGGGGTAGGAAATGTACTGTACTTAGATGGAATGCTGGGGGTAGGAAATGCACCGCTCTTAGATGGATTATTTGGGGGTAGGAAATGTGTCACACTTAGATGGATTTTTGGGTGTAGGAAATATGTCACACTTAAATGGATTGCTGGGGTAGGAAATCTACTGCACATAGATGTAATGCTGGGGGTAGGAAATGTACCGCAATGAGATGGATTTTTGGGGTAGGAAATGTATAGCTCTTAGATGGATTATTTGGGGGTAGGAAATGTGTTGCGCTTAAATGGATTGCTGGGGTAGGAAATGTACTGCACCTAGATGGAATGCTGGGGGTAGGAAATGCACCGCACTGCGATGGATTTTTGGGGGTAGGAAACATGTCACACTTAGATGGAATGCTGTGGGTAGGAAATGCATCGCTCTTAGATGGATTATTTGGGGGTAGGAAATGTGTCACACTTAGATGGATTTTTGGGTGTAGGAAATATGTCACACTTAAATGGATTGCTGGGGTAGGAAATTTACTGCACCTAGATGGAATGCTGGGGGTAGGAAATGCACCACACTGAGATGGATTTTTGGGGGTAGGAAATATGTCACACTTAGATGGATTGCTGGGTTAGGAAATGCACTGTACTTCGATGGAAAGCTGGGGCTAGGAAATGCACCTCACTGAGATGGATTTTTGGGGGTAGGAAATATATTGCACTTAGAGGGATTGGTGGGGGTAGGAAATGTATTGCAGTTAGATGGATTGTTGTGTGTGGGAAATGTGTCACACTTAGATGGATGTTATGGGCGTAGAAAATGTGTTGCACTTAGATGGAGTGCTGGGGGTATGAAATGTACCAAACTTAGATTTACTGGGGTAAGAAATGCACCACACTGAGATGAACTGTTGGGGGTGGGAAATGCATCACACTTAGATGGATTATTTGGGGGTAGGAAATGTGTCACACATAGATGGACTTTTGGGTGTATGAAATATGTTGCACTTAGATAGATTGCTGGGGTAGGAAATGTACTGTACTTAGATGGAATGCTGGGGGTAGGAAATGCACCGCTCTTAGATGGATTATTTGGGGGTAGGAAATGTGTCACACTTAGATGGATTTTTGGGTGTAGGAAATATGTCACACTTAAATGGATTGCTGGGGTAGGAAATCTACTGCACATAGATGTAATGCTGGGGGTAGGAAATGTACCGCAATGAGATGGATTTTTGGGGTAGGAAATGTATAGCTCTTAGATGGATTATTTGGGGGTAGGAAATGTGTTGCGCTTAAATGGATTGCTGGGGTAGGAAATGTACTGCACCTAGATGGAATGCTGGGGGTAGGAAATGCACCGCACTGCGATGGATTTTTGGGGGTAGGAAACATGTCACACTTAGATGGAATGCTGTGGGTAGGAAATGCATCGCTCTTAGATGGATTATTTGGGGGTAGGAAATGTGTCACACTTAGATGGATTTTTGGGTGTAGGAAATATGTCACACTTAAATGGATTGCTGGGGTAGGAAATTTACTGCACCTAGATGGAATGCTGGGGGTAGGAAATGCACCACCCTGAGATGGATTTTTGGGGGTAGGAAATATGTCACACTTAGATGGATTGCTGGGTTAGGAAATGTACTGTACTTCGATGGAAAGCTGGGGCTAGGAAATGCACCTCACTGAGATGGATTTTTGGGGTAGGAAATGTATCGCTCTTAGATGAATTATTTGGGGGTAGAAAATGTATTGCGCTGAAATGGATTGCTGTGGGTAGGAAATGTGTCGCACCTAGATGGATTTTTGGGTGTAGTAAATATGTCGCACTTAGATGGAATGCTGGTGGTAGGAAATGCACAGCACTGAGAGGGATTTTTGGGGGTAGGAAATGTGTTGCACCTAGATAGATTTTGGGGCTAGGAAATGTGTCTCCACTTAGATGTTTTGCTGGGGGTAGGAAATGTGTTGCACTCAGCCCAGCAGAGAGCATTGACACCCAGTTAGAGACGATCAAATGACACAGCGACACCAAAAACAATGCTCCATCTGAGCTTTAGGTATGCATAAACACACCACTTTGGTGGACATCTGCTGCAGGCACAGCTATCCATCCACACAATTTAGAATGCAGCTACGACCTACTACTAATACGGGCTAGTTAGACACATAATGTTTTTAAGCCTACTTATACCAGACTTGCCTCAACACCTCTGCCATTAGAATACACCGACAACCTCAGACTAAATTTGGTCTAGCTGGTTATACTTAGAATCTCCTGCACTAGTGCACTGTCTTGACCTCCCTCAGCAACCACCCATATGCCTGTACTCTAGGGTTACTTACTGGAGCCTAGCTAGCCCACCTAATTCCTTATCTTGGCCAAGTGCACACAAACTTTCTCTTGAAATGGTCCCATATCTGGACTCTGGTCCCGAGGGTGTCCCCACCACAAGTGAATTGAGACTATAATAATGGTAAAAGGCGCTGTATGACTACCAATAACAATACAATACAATTTGTCAAGGATCGGCTTTCATACAAGGGTTGAGTGGCTTTTGTAGGAGGAAACATCCTTAACAACTTTTCACAGAACAGCTTTGCTACAAGGGATCATCCTTAACTATTTCTCAAGGCATAAATTTGCTACAAGGTATGACTCCTAACATGTTGGGGGTGGGAAATGTATCGCACTTAGGTGGATTGTTAGTGGTCAGAAATATATCGCTTTTTCATGAAGCAGCTTTAATAAAAGGGATGCTTCTTAACATTATTTCTATGAACAGTTTCGTACAAGGGATAACCGTTACCAATTTTTTCAGCGAGCGACTTTGTTACAAAGGAAGACGCTTAACAATTTTTTCAAGGAGCAGCTTCACTCTAAGGGTGTTCATGGAGCGGCTAAAATAGAAAGGATGACCTTAAACTATTTTTTAAGCAGCGACTTTTGTACCAGGTATGACTCTGAAGCCTTTACTACAAAGGATGATTTTTAGCAATATTTCAAGGAGTGACATTCGTAAAAGGGATGATGCTTAATTTTTCAAGGAATGTCTTCTTTACAAGGGATGACCAATAATAATTTGTCAAGGAACGGTTTCTCCCCAAGAGATTACCCTTAACAATTGTTAAGGTGTGGCTTTCGTGCAGGGGAAAACACTCAATGACTTTTCAAGGAGTGGATTTCATACAAGAGATGCCGCTTAATTTTCCAAGGAGCGGCTTTCGTACAGGGGATGACATGTAATAATTTTTCAAGGTGCTGTTTCACTACAAGGTATGACTCTTACTTTTTCAAGACCTGCTTCTATACAATGGATAGCCATAAACAATTGTTCAAGTAGCCTCATCACCAGTTTTTGACAGGGGTGGCTGTCATACAAGGGATGATCCATAACAACTTTTCATGAAGCAGCTTTGTTACCAGCGATGTACCTTGACAATTTCTGCAGGAGCGGCTTTGCTACAAGGGATTACCCTTGACAATTTTTTAATGACCCCCTTTTGTACAATGTATGACCCTTACATTTTTTTCAAGTAAAAGCTTTGCTATAGAGGATGGCCCTTTACTATTTTTGGAGGAGCAAATTCACTACAGGAGGTGACCGTTAACAATTTTCAAGGTGCATCTTTTGTACACAGGCTGTCATTTTATGGAATATACCTATATGAGTGAATATTTTTAGAAATATAATGGAATATACCTACACAGGATAATCTCTATTGATTGTTTGCAGAAAATCAACTTGTGGGTAAGACCCCTGATGAAGAGATTTCTATTTATTTGTATGTTTGTAGGGCACCAAAAGCACTCAGGCATCAGGGCGCTGACATATAACATACTCATAACAATACACAACACAGACATTAAAGTGGACAATCCACACACACGCAGTACAATAATAACAATGATTAAGTTAAGAGGGCACATTCGCTAAAGCTAAAGAAACCAGGGCAACGACAAGGCCATCAAAGACCAGGAGCTGTAGGGTAAAAATCCAACATAAATCTATCAATTCAGTACGATTCCCAGTTTAGTGGGGGAAAACGTGAGCTGTGCTAATGAAAGTCTGTTCATGTATTGAGGTAAGGTGCTGGAGCCATATCCCAGGATAATGCAATCTGTATTATCACTGTGACACCACTTATCCATCTGGGTTCTACACAAAACCTTTGGGTTTTGAGTTTGCATACAGTTGAGGCCTAAATTGGCATTAAACCAGGCCAGGATTTTGTTCTTCAAGGCTTGGTAATAATAAAGTTTCTGGGGTCAAGGGCAAATCTCCTTAAACTGGGATCCACGATATTGGCCTTTTCAGTTTTCCTTTGTCGTATATCCTTGCGAGGAGGAAGAGTCGCCGGGAGGCATACTGTAGCGGGCAGCCTATGAGACTCACTCGAGGCATCAACTCCCCTGCCGAGCACAGGAACGGGAGTGACAATCGTCACCTGCGAAGACAAGTCTGCTTGCGGGGGCTCTATCAGATCTGTTTGACTGCACTGGTGAGTCACATTCAATGAGGGGGAAGTTTGTGCGGCAATCTCCATTCTTTTCGGCTGTGAAGATTGACTTTATCGGCATGGGCGCTGGTGAAGTAGGCATAATGGAGTTAACAGATTTAATCCATAACTGGAAGTCTCCTGCATTTGTACAGGCCGCAAGGTCCCACAGTAGTTGCTCTTGGAGAGGTCTCCACATCTCTGGTAACCCTGTGTCTGCCGTGCCCCTGTCTGAACTCACAGCAGAATTAAGTCCTAACTGATCCCCCGTGGATTTAACTGGGTTAGCATGGAATGGATCCCCTTCAATGTATAACCTTCTGCATTTTCTGCTTCTTGGATCGTGTTGGCGCCCCAATTTATCCCTCCTTTCTCAGTTAAGGAATTCACTAACATTAACTGCACAGGCATAGAGGTTGTTCACCGAGGGCCTGCGTTATTGACCACAACCTTAGAATCATCAAGGAGCTCTTTGCTACTAAGCAGCAGTTTGGAGCAGACAAGCAGTTCTTGCTGGAGCTTCAATCTTTTTCTAGCACTCAGAGCTAGCACATCAGATATACGATTGCTATTCCTGGACGGTGTCAGAAATGAAGATTCAGTACAAAGTTTCTCCCTACTCATGCCACTGGGATGGGTACATGAGGAGCCTCGCCCTTAACTATGCATAGTTTCCATTTCCGTAGTTAGAGCTGTGCAATTGATCACGCCTGCCACCTACTGCAAACTTGTCACTGGCATAGCCTGAAGCTAGTTTCCAAGACCGCTAGGCATGGTGACCTGCCCAAATGGGCCCCTGAGATAACTGGAATAACAACACTAACGTCATCCATTTACCCACCCGAGTAACTCGTTGCCGGCTGGAATAGCCCAATACCTTAATCCTCTTTGTTCCGTTCTCTGAACTCCGCTTGGTCAGCCCATCAACGTGTAGAGGAGTACGAGAACCGTAAGAAACAATCAATGGGCTGGAATCAATCCAGGGGCAGCGGGGGGGGTCAAGAAAGCACAGAGGCGTTATGAACGGAGCAGCAGTCCCCACAGTAGGACTTCGCTCATCGCTGCCATCCACGCTACGATCCTCACTGCCATGACTGCAAACCCTCTGTAGATCAGAGTAAAGCACCCTACCCTACGCGTGTAGAAACCACGACAGCAGTCTGCCGATAATTTTTAAATATGTATCTTTACTGGAGTGTAGGATGTTTATGTTTTACTGAAATGTTCCATATTAACAATATGAATCCAAATTATCTATGAGATTAAGTCACAAAATCATTTTGGACATTACGTAGCAAAGGTTTGGCACATTATTTGACCAGTGAAAGTGTGCAGGGGATGGGAGTTCCATACTTTTGGGAACTTATCTTTTTTTGTGGTACCAAACTAACCCAAGTCTCAATGAACCACATAAGTTGACACATTATATATATTTTTGCAACTGTTAAAACACTCCCAGATACTTTATTACAATCCACCCCCACATGTAATTGGACAAAACCTCTTCAAAGAAATCCCATCTTTCTCCAATTCCTTTATTTGCATTGGTAGCTGTTATCTTAGCTTCCATATTCATCTCATGTGCAGAACACACCTCCGTTTAAAGGATTTGTCAGCAGTAGGTCATGCCATTAACCAGTTAAACATTTTTATTTAAAAAAAAATCATTACTATTAATAACTGGCCTAAGCCCTTTTAATTGTACTCTTAATTGCACATGGTTCGCATAAATACTTTAAGGATGAGTAAACAGGTTCTCTTTGCACTAGCGATAACTATCTCATCCCCCGGTTCACCGGCCTCCATTGGAACATACTAATCTAAATAACTGCCATTTCATCATGCACAGCACATCTGAAAATACAATTGAAACTCCTGGGTTTCAATCACTTTAACCTCGAGCATTGATTCACCCCTTGGTTTATTGATGGTCAGAACAAATAGCTGCCTTTAGCAATTCTTATCAGAACATAAAAACCATGGCCGGATCCTTTAGCTGAGTTGGCCATTGCGTAGATTGAAGTTACTTATTTACCCTCTGGCTTCTGAAACTCTGCAGAACCAGTTTCTCAAAAGTCAACCCCTGACTGCTCTGTTTCAATCTGTTTATAAAAAGCCCACTACATGTATATCCATAAATCCCCTTTATATGTTTTCTCAGTGTGCATACATGTTTAATAAATACTATTTTTCCTTTACAGTCAATTCTTCAGGACAGGCTCCCTTTCTCGCATGCACCTTATAAAAACTCCTCATTGTGTCTGAATTACATTTAAATTTCATTTGGCAGTTTTAACATTTGTCTTTGTACATGCATGCAAAGCTAATATGTATCAGTTTAACGAAAAAGTAACACTAAGTAACATATCCCATTCATATTTAACTATACTGGATACATATGAAATTGTAATATCGCACCCATTTTGCCACAGCACGCCCAGTCAAAAACATGGCACGTGCAACAAAAACATATCTTTATTGTGGGTAACTATCCTGTTCAGACAAACAACAATGATGGTGATATAGTGCCAAAGAGAGGAAGTCAAGAATACTGTTATATACAAAGATGGGCACTTATCAACTACAGGGATATAGACCGCCCAGTGGTCCAGAGTGCATCTGAAAAGTCAAGGAGAGTGAAGCTTAAGGTGAATATGATGTGACTCAGAACTTCGTGTTGCAATACACCCTGTAGTTAAAATCTACCTCACTATAATGTTATGTTGTGTATGGCCGCTCTGCATCCTTTTTCCATCCCCTACCACGTCCACATGCACCGATATTGCAAGAGGTGTAGAGGGGAGGCACAATTGTGTTATATCAAACATAAACAATATCAAGTCCCCTCTCCCTCCGCCCTGCAGGAACCCAAATGTGGGGGGAATACGTCCAGAAGAGAAGATACTGTATTCCCTTGCTGTGATGTGATTATGTCATTTCATAATCAACTGCCATGACATTACATCAGGAGGATACAGAATTCAGAAAGGGAAATAGTTGCCAATGGCTTGCTTTATTCATCAGATATATAGGAAATGCCACGAGGCAGACAGCAAACACTGGAAGACACCAGGACCAGGGAGACAGGAGGGAAGAGGAGAGAGAAGGGGCACTGCACTCTTCTTCTATGGTAGTGCTCCCTCTGCCATTAGGTCACTTCATCTGTCTGACTGTGCCCTGGGAGAAGATATGATTAGCAGAGGAGATCCCGTTAAAAAAGACATGACGGGTGGTTTGTTCAATGCTTGTTTTTACTAATCTAAATGATTTGCCTCACAAGCCTAGCTGGAGGCCACAATCCTGTTTCATTTTCAGGTTCTACCCTAAATAATTTGACTGTTTTGTCACCAGTGTAAATGTATCATCTCTCCTTGCACACCTCGAAGCTTTTCAGATCATGTTGCTGTGCGCCATACATAAACATAGCGACATAAATAAACATATTGCAGTGACAATGGGCAGTTTTACAAAAGTGGTTGACAATGCCGCACCTCCATTGGAAAACGCTTTGTAAATCAGGCCCAAAAAGTACAATGCCACCTTTACTGTTCTGATATTAGAAAGGAGGCACAGCATGACATATGCAAGCACATGTAGTTTTCAAGGGCATTTATATATGCACACTGTATGTTAACATGATTCTTTATACATTTTAAAATACTTACTTTTGATTTGTTTTGTTATTGGTTTAAGAAGTCCCAGCCAAACCTGCAAAAACATGAACACGTTTATAAAATGAGTGTCTACAAACATTTGTCTACTTCAAAAACAGTCAATAGTTTTTATTTTATTGTGTACTTTTTTATAATCACACAGGGGGATCTCTATCAGAAGACAAGGACACATTAGAGATGGTCAGTTGAGGGGAAGTCGATCTCCCCAGGTCATGAGGACTGAAGTTCAGGCCACTGTGACTTTGATCCTTTGTCAATGTCTCTGGTCTGAGGATATAACATTCTCATATCCCCCCAACCCCCCTCCCCCGCAAGCCCCCACCATAGATGTGGCCCTTCCAGAGATGACAAGTAGTTATAAAACAAACCCATGCACCTACTCCAAGGGTTCCTTGCCCACGGCACCTACGCTACAGAGATGGACAGACAATGCCCAAACACTGGCGGAAGAACCACCTCTTCTAGGCATAATCAGTGAGAGGAAACACTGAAGGCCCAATGTGGCCTAGAGGTCGGAAGGAAAATCCAATATCAATCCCCAGGTGGAGGATATTGATACTGGCTTGACCATTTGGCATATTGGTAGCACGCAGAAGGAATACCGATTAACCAGCTCTCAAGAAGAGCTGGACGCTTCACTGCCGCAAAGTGCACTTTACGAAAACACTCAAGTAAATAAATAATGCTTCCTGGTTCCCAGTAGGACACTGCCCATCTGTAATTCAGGCCAATAAGCTCCAATACCTCTTAACAAGCAAAATGCGCTGATTATCAAAAATTTCAAATATTCTAGTTAATAGTTTTTTTTGTATAATGCCGAATTATATTCATGACGCATCATTTCCATAATTTTTTGCTCTCTTATCCGTTAATTAAAAAAAACAAAAAACGTTGCAACCTTTCCCCCGCCCAGATGTCTAAATATATATTTAAATTAAATTGGTCTAAAATAATATGCATATTTATCATTTCAAAATATTACTGGTGATAGGTAGGCAACATATACAATAAAAAGTGACTTTCAGGCCAGGTTCTCCGTGCTCACAAGGTATTTTCGAGCTCTGGGAATGTCACCAAGCCAGTGGCAAGGGCAGCAGATGAACATTTATGTCTCAGTTGCTTGGATGCCAGGTAATTACATTGCTGGGCGATGCGGGAAGCAATTCTTACACGCAAAAAAATATATGGGTACAACAGGATAGCCAACCAGCAGTGCACAAAAGCACTTAAAAGCATTTTTGCTAAAGGTTTGTCATTGGGGCAACGCAAACGTGGCGACGCGTTCATGAACTGGTGAGTGGAGGCAGAAACTTTGTTGGGAGCGTCTAAGGATAGACAGCGACAGTAATGTAGTTTAGAGGATTTGGAACAAAATATACATTCCTTGGTTATCACCTCCTCAGTGGTTTAGGAGAGAATGTGAATTTGAGAGAACCTTATGCCCAAATGCTGAAGTTCCAGTAGTAGCTCAAAGCCTTCCCTTTCTCCTCCGCTTTCTCTCCCTCCCTCACCTGCGGACCTACCGGTCTGCAGCGCCGACTGGTTGCTTGGTTACCCTCAAAGTCTCACTGGGTTCCTGGCTCCTCTTGGCCGGTCTCCCCCGCACTGCCTCTGGGTATGTCACGCACTAGTGGCTGTAACTGTAACCTCTACAGTCTCCCGCCTCCTTGCACTTACCCAGAGCCGCACTGTCGGGCTGCACTTACTCAGAGCAATGCTGCCCGGATTGAACTTTCCACTCCCCCCCCTCTGCACTTCCCCCGCCCCCTTACCCTGCTGTTTGCGTTAACGCAATTGCACGATCTGAATGACACAAGCCCTAGTAAGATCGTTGTCCTGTCCTCCCTCCGTATCCTGCCTTGTTTTGCCTAAAAATACATGTGTACAGGTGCGTTATAAATGACATCATATCATAACAGCAAGTGCCTGATTTAAATGGAGTTTTTGCCAGGCTAGGCACCAGGACTTTCTATCTGGGAGGGCAAGGGTTGCAATCAGGAGGGCCCAATTCCTATTGGGTGTGGTTGTAGGCATACATTCAAAACAAGTCCCACAATACACATGCTAGAGTTTGTTTGCCTACAGACTGTTAATAGTTACTCAAATAGTTTGAGGTTATCAAGTCAGTATTTATCAGTGTGAATCATGACAAGTTCTGGTAGGATAGGACAGGCTATACTTCGCTACAGAAATAGATATATTCTCTTGAGGTAAAAATCCCACCGGTGAGTACGCATGACAGGAAGAGCTGTAAATGGTCCATACTTTCCATCCGTGCCTTGGCATTTTCAGGTATGGTCTTGTTGGACCATGAGGTGCTGCCAGATTCCCAAGGTATAACAAGCGGGGCACCCACATCTGAACATATACAAAGTCACTTAGGGCAGACAAACTGAAATCAACACGCATTGGCAAAGACAGCAGTTTTGGTTTCTGAGCAGGCATGGGATATGCATTTGCCAGGCACTGCCACAAGGGGCCTAACAATAAAATAGTTATAGCTGGTAAATTGTGTAAGTCCCTGGGCATATGATGTCATTGTCTGGCGAATGCTTGTCTAATAAGTTTACAGAAGCCAAAACTGTTGGCTTTGTAAATGTTTGTTTTGGACAGGACTTCAGTAAAAGGAACAGACTGAGGACACACATATTGCTCATTAATTAAGTGGCTGAAGACACACAATGGTAAGATATTCTTATTTCACCGTGAGCTCATTTACAATTGTAATTAAGCAACTAAGTCTCAGAAGAATGCTTAGAACTAACAGTTACAGGCCCTATACAGCACAATGTTTGGTGATACCTTGGGAAAAAGCTAGCTAAAAGAGTTCCCAGGTGGGTATACGTTAGGTGGGGAGGGGCAGTTAGTTGGTGGGAATGGCCATAGGAATTAAAATGACCCTGGGCAGAAAATGGGTGGCTAATTTACCAAACAAGACCACCATAGGCTATGTGTTCCTGCTCACATACCATCTCCCTCCTATCATTATTCCAATGTGATAGCTTTGGCTTATACCTAATAACCATATAGCCTAATAGCCATAACTAAAACCGGCTGGATGTAAGGCTTTGAATCAATTATAACCACTCGTATTGCTCTAATCAGCCTTCCATACCATTGTTAGCAAATCTTCCTAGGTCCTGCCACTAATGTTAGCAGTCTTGTCCAAACTGGTAAACCACAAGGTCTAAAAAAGCATGTGGTGGCATGTGTTCCATTGCAGAGGACACATGGCGAAGCAGCTGAGCTACACATTGTGGTGACAGAACCAACACTCATTTGCCGAAAGCTAGACTGTCTG
Source organism: Ambystoma mexicanum (assembly GCF_040938575.1). Classification (NCBI taxonomy): domain Eukaryota; kingdom Metazoa; phylum Chordata; class Amphibia; order Caudata; family Ambystomatidae; genus Ambystoma; species Ambystoma mexicanum. Next base: position 441,717,412 of record NC_090930.1, on the reverse strand, counting down.
TAATGTCACAGACATACTAAAGAATTATGGCATGGAAGGCGCTCCCAGAGCAATGATAGTGGTAAGGATTAATTTGAAGCCTTGAATCGATCCCTTTTCAATTGTATTACACTCGCCCGTCCAGAATTTGTTTTCTTGTGCCAACCTTATTTTTTTCACTTATACTCCAGTAGTTAATCCTGCAGAATATATATTTGAATGTAATTTGTAAGGGTCTTCAGTCGGTTAATGCACCTGCTCCATATATATGTGAGTCAGCAAACAATGTCCTTCCATACTGATAAAATGAATAACATTGACATGGATAATGCCCACCTGTTTTAGGGTGGGCACAGTAAACAGATCTGCAGCTCTCAATGGTGGAAGAGGGGAGACAAATGTATGGCATGTGGGAAGCATCATCCCTGACCAACACAAGTTTGTGTCACCAGCACCCCATACAGAAGCTGAGTAGAAGGTGGAGACCACAAGGCCAAGAAACCACAGTGTTGCTTTTGGCACTTCTTTGACCCATATCGACCACCAAAATGTCACCTTTCAAGTACAAACACGAGCTCACTGCTGCAGACAATTCCGAACTGCTGTCTCTTCAAACTCTGTATAGGACAACCAGTACCAGAGCCTCGAACCTCCTACAAATGGGCTCAAACCGATGGAAGCCTCCTGTCACTCTCTGACCCGACCCAGTGGTTAACAATGTCTCATACCAGCTCAGGCTTGACCTTTGAACCAGCCCAGGTGAGCCCTGCAAACTGCACTGTAGAATGTCAGATTTGAACCAGAAAGAGCTCCACTTCGAACTGAGTTGCACCCGTCTCACTAGCATGATTATTCGCATCCAAACCTGGTTCCACCAGGATTTACATCATCCAGAAGCCTGATTCGATGTCAAGATCTAAAAGAGATATTGTTGTGGGGGGGCGCTGTTGCGCACAAAGCTGATGGCTGCTTGAAGCAGAGTGCTCCGACCCTAACAACATCCTTACGGATATAAATCCTTCCTGGGGCCACCACATTGCTAAAATCATTGTGAAATTGATGGTGGAAGACTTGCAGATGAGAATGAAAAAAACACGGTAGAAATCCGTGACATACCCGCTGAGAAATCCAGCCCAACATCCACAGCGGAAAGGCGGCATGGAGGAAGCCGAGCCTGAGCTCCACGTGGAAACTACAGTAGAGGGGAGGCGGAATCCGAAGGATGGTCTAGTGGGGGAGGGGCTGAGACAGCGCCGTAGCACCATTGCGCCCAGCGTGCTGTGGCTGCACCCCCTATGGACTTACCGCCATATACATCCTGAAGAGACAGTGACTGCTGGTTACCGAGGATGAGCCAAAAATCCCTACAAAACACTGCTGGACAATACCAACAGGGAGTGAGGACCCGTGCCAACCTCCGACAGCCGCCGGCCCCACGGACTTGTGAATGGTCCGAGTGGGCATCCTGGCACAGCCCCGGCCTCCCAACGCCCAGAGCGGGCCGCAACCCAGTGAGGACCGAAAAGCTGAAGGACGTATTAGAAACACAGCAGGCAATTGCGATCGCTGCGCTGGGGGCGGTGTGGTTTACACAAGGGCTGGAAATACCATTACCACCTTGCGCTCTACAAACTTGGCGAGTCGGGGTACGGGGCCCCGAGGCGTGACTTGAGCTGCACGCATTATACAGTGTGGGACAGCCGCACAGCGGGCTGTTTTAGCCAGGGGTAGGCTGAGCGGAAAACCTTAACCGCATTACCCTGGCGAGCGAATATCCCATACACAAACTACCTGCGCTGGGCAGGATGATGAGGACACCCCGGGGGCCTCCTAAGCACTAAACGCTGACTACACTGGTGGAAGGGGAGCTCTGACACCCGAATTATGATCGCAAAAGAAACTGAAGTTAGGGCAAATACATGCAATGTGAAGTTCCACACCGGCCCCCAGTAACGCTGTTCCAGGAGGGAATTCCCCAAACCAGATTCACAAGATCAGTGTGATCCAATATACCCAGAGAGCCCTTGAAATTCAATTTACATCGTACAGAAAGAACGTACATCAACAGGAGGGCTACATTCCCCAGTGCCCCAAGCCCCCTACCGGGTTGCTCGGCAGATTCTTGTATTGGCAAAGACTGGCCTCATATTCGGATCACGTTAGCCCTGGAACACCCACGGTGCACAGAAGGCGCTTAAACTCCCGGTGCAAGGGCAAACAGACCTCACACCTGAGCCTAGAGGAGCTGACAAACCCCAGAGGGCACCCTTAAAAACCAGAAACAAGGGGGCACGAGGCACGTGGCCTGCTATCGCCTTACCTACCCCTCTGCGACAAACTACATTCTTGCACTACTAAGGGAAGGAATCTGAATCCCTTACATGTATATGGGCTAGCACTGCCCCCCCACTGCAGGCAATCCTATAACATAACAGCTCACTACGTATTCAACACGATCTACCAGTGGACACTGTACCCAAGGCTGCACATCGAGACTCTGGCCCCTGCCTATGCAGCACAGGCCACAGTGTAGCAAAGCCACATATTGAAACTAAACCCAAGCGGCGGCCCAAAACCCAGTGGAGTCTACATAATAATAACAGTGAGTGGCCCTGAAGACACAGCTTAGGCCAGTCCATTTCGGTCACTACAGACAGTCTTACAGGTGCGGCAGAAAGGGGCACTGGCCCCACGAACCAGAAGATCCCAATCCATCCAGAAACCATCAAAGCAACACTGTCCCTTACAGCCAAGAGACGTGGGAGAACATAACCCATTCTGTGACCTGGCTGCGCCATATGGGCCGTTATGAGAACAGGGGTTTAGGAGCCAAGAAAACTGGCCCAATGGACTCCTTTGCCAGCTCCCAGCCTCATGGGTCGACCACAACACCACTGATGACGACAGACAGCCAACCCGAGACCCCTACGGACGAGAGGGAGGACTGACTAACGACAATTGTACAAAACGGCTTTCTCGCAGTAAATGTCAAATTAGATGACAGTGTGGCAATGATCAGCTCCCTGAAGGCAAGTGTGGACAAGGGGAGTACACGAATTACTGACGCAGAAAACAGGATCAGTACAAATGAAGACATGATAACACAGCACAGTCGTGACATCATGCAAATGAAGAGGGAACTCCAAACAACTCAAAATAAATGTGAGGATCTTGAATCGAGATCCAGAAGAAATAACATCCGGATTGTCGGGATCTCAGAGTCCTTTGGTAAAGGCTCTATGGAACGTCAAATAGAAAACCTCCTGAAAACCCTCTTAGGCGCGGAATACTTTTCAGATCCTTTTCTCATTGAAAGGGCCCACCACACCTTGGCATCGCTTCCCAGACCCGGAGCACCGCCCCGTACGATAATAGCCCGTCTCCTTAACTACAGAAACAGGTATCCAGGGAAAAAGGCACCCTAGGTAAGCATAATACATATTTATCCAGACTTTTTGACCTATGTGCAAACACTGAGAAGATCCTATGAACCGGTCAAGAGGCAGCTCAGGCTACGCCACGTCCCCTATGCCCTTAACTTCGAGGCAAAGATGAGAATCCACCATGAGGGCAGGGCACACTTCTTTGAAAATCCTACGGAAGCCATGGCGTATATTGAGGCCTCCATCCCCATGCCCCCCAGAGACCGGGCAAGGGACCAAAACATGTGACCACAACCTGGTGAGGAGAGAAAGGGCCCCGCTGACTGAAAAGGTTTTCAAATCATATCCTTTACAAAGTTTGACGTCCAAGGGAAGGAAGAGTGGCCCCGACCAATAGTTGTTAAAGTTGGGGTTGTGAGCCTCTGTAGACAGCAGCCATGTGAATGCAACCTGCGACCCTCAGGAGAATTCCACAAGTTATGAGAAATGGGATACATCATCGTTTTGGGGTTCATGGTGCGGGTGGGGAGTTCAGGGGGTACTCGGGGAATGGTTTCCCCTGGCAATTGGCCAGGCCTCTCTGGAGATGTTACAAGTTTAAAATCAGAGAGTTGTGTTGTGGCGGGTGCCGTGCAGTGGACGGGAGCACATCGATATATGGGACATAGAGACAAGTCCAGTTACGGCTGTGACACAGACTAGTGGGGGGCTAAAAATTAAACTACTATCCTGGAACATCCGAGGTCTCAACAACCCGGTCAAAGCCAGGAAGATTGCAGCCTTTGTGACAAGACATAGCCCTCAGATCCTTCTTATACAAGAAACACACGCGCTCAACAATGCTAACACCAAGTTTCTGCCACGATGGGGGCCCCATAGATATTATTTGATTTTTTATTTTTATTTTTTACATTTGTAGCACGCACCAAAGGAAATAAACAGTATATTGGCGCAGATGACACAACCAGAGGTAGACGAGGAAAATCGAGACAGGCTCCCAGATGACATGGGGCCGTCTACCTGAAAAGGAAGGTCTTCAGTGCCTGGCGAAATTGAAGAAGTGAGCTCATTGTTCTTAGCGGTAGCGGCAAGGAATTCCACAACCTGGGACCAAAAACTGAGAATCTTCTGTCACTGGAGGAATGGTGATAGATGGTCAGTTTTCCCTAACTTAAATATTAGTCTAACATCTGGTGTTGTGCTTTCTGAAGCCGCTGAAGCTGTTTGGCAGGAATAACCAACAGTTGACTATTGCAATAGTCTAAGTGGGCACTAGTTAGTGCTCCTACCACAGATCCATGATCTTTGGTTGGTATATAGGGGAGTGCTTGTCATAGCATTCGCAGGACAAAATATACTGCTTTGGTCTTAGCTCCCACCTGGGCTTCCCTGCCCAGGTCTTCTTGTCACATACAACCCAGATTTTTGACTTTGGAGACAAATTTGAGACTCTTGCCCAAAAGTGATGGAATAGGCAGCTTCTTGGCTGCTGACAGCAAATTTTTAGGTCCGAATAGTATAAGTTTGGTTTTGGCAGCGTTGAGTTGCAAATAATTCTTAGACATCCAGCTGCTTATTTCTTCCAGGCAAAGCCCTAGTTGGGTAAATGCTTCCTGGAAATTGGAAATTTGTATGAAAATATGGGTGTCATCAGCATATGAGTGGAAATTCAGCCCATAGCGTCTCAGGATTTCAAGTAGTGGTCAAATATACAAATTGAACAGCAGTGGAGACAGGGAGGATCCCTGTGGAACCCCACAGTTCAAGCAAATAAGGTCTGACAGGAAATCCCCCATTCTCACCTGCTGTTGACGGTTGGTCAGAAAAGACCTGAACCAGTTCAAGGCTGAGTCAGATACTCTTCCTACCTCCTGTAGTCGTTCCAAGATAATTTGATGGTTTAGTGTGTCAAAGGCCACAGACAAGTCTAACATGACCAGGAGTGTGAGCTCCCCTTGGTCCGCAGCCTTTAACAGTTCATCTTATACCACTAACAGGGCAGTCTCGATTCCATATTTTGGTAGGAAACCAGATTGAAATTTATCTAACAATAATTCATGTTCGACAAAGTCCTGAAGCTGGTTGGTTACAAACTTTTCGAAGACCTTGGTTGGCCATGGCAGTCCTGCAATAGGACGGTAGTTTTGTAGTACCTCAGCATCTAATGAAGGCTTTTTCAGTAGATGTGAGACAATTGAGAGTTTCAACCTCTCTGGAACAATCCCTTCCCGTAATTACTTATTAACAAAAGTGGTAATAAATGGGGTGAGATCATGTGCCAGTTTCTTTGCTGCATAGGCCGGCAAGGGAGAGAGAGAATCAATTGTAGGTTTGAGAGCACTAATAAGTGGGAAAATATCTTCTTCAGTGACTGGATGGAAATCAAAAACAGATGGTAAAATCTGATTTTGCAGGTTGTTTACTTCAGTCACTTATGGTCTGACGTGTGCCGATGGATTTGCAGAAGCTGTTTGTTCAATTTCTACCCTTATTCGTTTAATCTTATCTATGAAAAAAGAATTGAAAAGATTAGCTTGTGCTTCAGAAGAATCAGACACTGCATCTATGCAGGTAGTATTACAGAACCTTCATATAATGGAGAATAGTTCTCTCGGTTGATTGTTGGCAGATTGTAGTTTTTTTCCCAAGACGTCTTTATTATACGGAATACTCAGCCCAGTATAGGGGAGTGCTCACGCTGATTCACCCAAAACTGGGTTTCCGACAACTCTCCAGCAAGATAGACCCCCAGGGCAGATACGTATTGGTTTGGGGGGAAGTGCAGGACGACAAATAGTGATAATCAACACCTATGGACACAACAGCGATGACTCAGACTTCGATTCTACAATACTAGATATGCTGATCACATCCCGAGAAGCACAAGTAATTTGGGGAGGGGATTTCAATACAGTACTTGATCTGTTCCTGGATCGCTCTTCAACGGTTTCCCGGGCACCTACTAGGGCTGCACTGGTCCTGAAACAGATAATCGAACAAACAGACACAATAGATATATGGCGCACACTACATCCACAAGAGAAGAAGTTCACTTTCTATTCATCCGTACATGATTCACACTCACGTATAGATTACTGGCTTATTAGTTCATCCCTCTCGGATGCTGCATCCGGCTGTGAGATACATCCTGCACCCTCTCAGATCACTCCCCAATAACACTCACCATCACTTTACATGAATCTGCACCACCAGCTAGACGATGGAGGATGCCCCACTCAATACTTAGAGACTCCCACATTTGTGAGGCACTCCACATCGAAATTGAAGAATTCTTTGAATTGAATGAAGGCTCGGTGGGCAGCTATGCTACCCAGTGGGAGACGTTCAAGGTCTGGGTCCGGGGTGCTATCTTAGCTAAATCCACTGGACTATTAAAGTCTGTTCGGAGGGAACTAGACATAGCCGAAGCCAAAATAGACATACTTCAAATTGAATACAGCACCACTCACACTAAGGACACTTTGTCTGACATACATATAACACTGAACGAATTTAATAAGCTAGCCGACAGGGAAGTCCTATATATGACCACTCCAACCCGGGCCCGCAGATATGTGGAAAGCAATAAAGCAGGCAAGTTCTTAGCCAATATGCTTAAAGCCGAGAGGCACTATGCCCCCATCCCCAGCATCCAGACGACCCAGGGGATGATAGTGAACAGGGAGCAGGATATCAACACCACATTTTCTGATTTCTAGGCTTCCCTGTATTCCAAGCACAATGTAAAATCCAGGGAAGACACAACTAAGTACCTAGATGACCTAGATCTCCCAACTCTAACACCTGAAACACACAGTATACTAGACGTGCCCATCACACTTGAGGAACTCACCAAGGCGATTAAAGCATTAACCGCAGGTAGGCCCTGGTTCAGACTGCCTTGGAGTCAAACTATACAAAGAATTCCATGATGAATTGGCCCCTGTGCTACTAAAGGTTTGGGAAGAAGCAATGGACTGTGGCACTCTCCCTGAATCTATGCAGGAGGCGGTCATCACAGTCCTTCTTAAACCCTGCCGACCTGCACAGGACATGGCCTCTTATAGGTGTGATGGCAGGGATCGACCCTGGGGCAAATGCGGCCATTGCAGCACTAGACACTGAAAAGGCCTTTGATTCAGTCTCCTGGTCATACCTATTCCTGATCCTCAAGCGGTTCGGGCTGGGTCAGTACTTTGTTAAGTGTGTCCGTTTGCTGTACATGAAACTGACAGCTAGAGTCCTTGCCAACAACACCATGTCGCCCACATTCATGTTAAACAGAGGCACCCGAGAGGGCTGCCCCTTCTCTCCCATCCTGTTTGCACTCACCATAGAACCTATGGCAGAATAGGTGTAGGAGAACCATTCCCATAGAGGCCTCAGGATGACAGGACCCCCGCAGATTATATCCCTATATGCCGATTATACCGTTGTACATCCGCAATCCACAAGAGAACATGCAACCTATCATGACTGACATACACATATTCTCTGACTACTCTGGATACAAAATCAACGTGTCAAAATCCGAACTATTCCCATTGACCCCTGGCAACAGAGATTTATCTGGAATAAGTGGGTTTAAAATTGCCCCCACACAGGTCCGCTATTTGGGAGTAATGGTATCCAGAGACAAACACACACTTTATATGCAAAACCATGGGGAACTACTTCAGAATCTGACGGTCAAATTCCAATTATGGGCTAACCTCCCATTGTCCATATACGGTCAAGTGGCCCTTCTCAAGCTGGTAGTACTCCCAAACTGCTATATTACTTTAATAATCTCTCGATCTGGACTGGAAAGACCTTCTTTTCAAAACTCCAGTCACTCGCCACCTCCTTTGTGTAGAGCGGAAAGTCAGCCAGGTTAGGGTGGGCCAAAATGGTGGAACCGTTCTCGTGTGGCGGCATCTCGGCCCCCAATTTTGAGCTATACTACTTAACATCTCAGGAGCAGTTTGCAAGACACTGGTTCGACCCAGAGGATACAGCCACCCACATTCCCCTGGAGAAACATGCGGCTTCCCCCACGGATATACCATCTGTCATTTTTGACTCTAAATACAAAGACACTTGTGAATTTGACCCGGCAAGCACCACCTTACAGGCATGGTCCAAGATATATAAGAGGATTGGACTGGAGACCCCACATGACCCAGAGATCCCCCTATGGAATTTCCCCAATATTGCTCCTACATTTGATAGGGCACTCCAGGAATCATGGACCCGAATAAACTTTTTAAAATGCGTGATATGTTCCCAGATGGTACATACTGTGAACTTACAGACTTTGTTGAGGCAGTGGGGGATGGGCAACTCAAACGCTTTCAATTTCACTGAATGAAGGCTGCATTTGCTACTAGATGGCCGTCATTTCCCCTGGAACCTCCAACCCTTGAATGTATAAGAGCCATGGTGACTGCTGGGGGGCAGAGGAGAGGGGTCTCGATGCTATACTCTCTAGTACAGTCACACTCCACTTCACGCAACACAGGGCATTGAGATAGACGAAACCATGTGGCTCCACTGCTGCCAACTCACTAAAAATGTGTCCATGAACTCGGGGCTACGACTGAGACAGTTTAAAATATTATATCAACTGCACTATACTCCGGCTAAACTAACCAAATTTGTGGAGGGCTGTACAGGGAAATGCCTAAAATGTGATGCACCAAATGCAGATGCCTACCACATGTACTGGGCGTGTCCTCTGGTCATGGAATTCTGGGGGGAAGTTGCAGAACTCCTAGAGGAAATCACGTCAATCCCAGCATCCCTATCTCCATTAAAATATCTGTTTGGGGATATTGCTAAGGTGGCAGAAACCACAAGGAGACTGTTTAATATCTCATGTGCCGTTGCAAAACGATGTATCTTGAAATGCTGGAAATCCGCAGGGAGACCTGGTCGAACCGACTTTCTTAAAGATCTGTCAATGGTGAACGAGCAGGAGGAACAATTTGTATTGACTGTCCGTTCCACCTGCCGACCCAAGGACATATGGACTCCGTTTTGGCTATATTTATGTAATATGCTACCCGATGTAGTCACTACGCCCCCAACATCTCCATAATTCATCATATCTGTTGCCATATGTGTAAATGTACATTATAATTATGTCTGGTGCTCCTGTGAAATATCTATGGAATGGTTCTGCTACAATGTAACTGTCTCTGATAAATAAAAGTTAAAAAAAATAAAAATAAAAAAGATATTGTTATGAATCCCCATAAGTCCACTTTTGGGACACTAGAGACTGCTATTGCCTTTTACATCTACATTCTGCATATTTTGTGTTCTTTACACAGGGGTGGGTTTTCGTTATTGTTTTCATAGTAAAGTTATTGCATATGGTGTGTTTAATTAAAGTATACATACATTTTTATGGAACCTTGATATTGACATTACTTTTTTTGTCTACTGTACCATTGCTGTTGAGGTTGCTAATGTAATCACATCCACACCTCTCTTAAGAGTATAACCTGCCCTCTGCTCACATTACCACAGAAGGGGAGGGAGGAATTTCTCTTTACTGTGGCTGTTTCATGTTTATGATTTGGATTTCTCTTGGTTTGTACTAGTATGAGTGGTGAGAAGGCAGGTAAGCCACTACTCATCCGTGTACTCCTGAAGAGCAGCAGACATTTTGCCACTGTAGCGTAGGCTTTGGATTTGCATGGATTTGCATGCTTTGAGGTGTGTAATAGAGGATGAGTATTGCATATGGCTTATTTCACCACCAGTTGCCATGTGCAACTGGTGAGTGAGAACTCACATATTTGTACCTTCTGCAGAATGTTGCCAGGCGTGTTTATTGTGTATCATTTTCCCTTCTTCTCACTTGAAAAGTTGAGCTGACTGCTGCAACCTCATGCAGGATTCTCCATCTCTAGGCATATGTGTTCCAATCACATGCAGACTGCATTGCAGTAACATAAATACATAGGACTCAATTCACAAAATACTTTTGCAGCCAGAAGTGCACTTCCGGATTCGCAGAAATCTGAAAATGGCCTTTTTGTAGAGAGCCATGAACAATAAATGTCAGGTTATGTCACTGACCGTTTCTAAGGTGGACCGCCACCTCCGATGGAGGCCACATGGCTCTAAGGGATGCTCGCGTAACAACCCTCAGTAGCCTTACATCCTACCACTAAACACTTGTTAGGAACTGTTAAGATCAATGAATCTTAAGCAGTTTCTTAAATGCATAATTATCAAAAGTGGCTCTAGGTGAAAGATCATTCCGCAGAACCTTCTTCTACGCTTCCTTTCTTCCACTTTCATGTCACCGGAGCGGCTGCTACATCGCCTCCTCACTCCATCAGGAGCTCCCTATGGCATGAAAGACATTTGAAATGCAAAGTTAACTCCCCCCTCCCCCCCTGGGCCTTACCGAGCATAGATACGATCGTGCTACTTCTTATCAGATGTTTGTTATTTTTTGTTACTGGATGCTGCCGCAACATTATTACTGGGGTTTCATTTTAAGAACATTTTCCCATTTCTGCTGTTGTTCACGCTTGGGCAATCTCTTTTTATTTGACCCTGCAACATTCTAGTATATGCAATACTAAGATGGCCGCTCCTATTGTTAGCACTGGAGTGTTTTTTGCTATGCTGCATCCCCCTCAGATTGGCTACTGCCCTCCACAAATGGGCCCATCAGAAGGCCAGCCCGCCTACCAAAGGCCCACTCATAAGGCCCCTGTATGCTCCCTGTCTGCTACAGGTAAGCTGCCTGTGATCCTGTGTGCCCCCACGCCTCCTTGGTCACCTGTGATGCTGTGTGCCCCCCCTTGGTCACCTGTGATGCTGTGTGCTCCCCACTGCCCCTTGGTCACCTGTGATTCTGTGTGCCCCCCACACCCTCCCGTTGGTCGTCTGTGATTCTGTGTGCCCTCCCCTTGGTTGCCTGTGATTCTGTGTGACCCCCACTGCCCCCCTTCTTGGTTGCGGTTGCCTGCGGTTCTGTGTGCCCCCCCTTGGTCGCCTGTGATGCTGTGTGTCCCTCGTGGTCACCTGTGATGCTGTGTGACCCCCACCCCGCCCCCCCCTTGGTTGCCTGTGATGCTGTGTGCCCCCCCTGGTCGCCTGTGATGCTGTGTGCCCCCCACGGCCCCTTGGTCGCCTGTGATTCTGTGTGCCCCCCCACACCGTCCCCTTGGTCGCCTGTGATGCTGTGTGCCCCCCACTGCCCCTTGGTCACCTGTGATTCTGTGTGCCCCCCCACACCCTCCCCTTGGTCACCTGTGATTCTGTGTGCCCTCCACTTGGTTGCCTGTGATGCTGTGTGTCTCCCACTGCCCCCCTTTGGTTGCCTGTGATTCTGTGTGCCCCCCTTTTTCGTTTATGATGCTGTGTGCCCCCCCCCTTGGTCACCTGTGATGCTGAGTGCCCCCTATCCTCCCCTTGGTTGCCTGTGATGCTGTGTGCCCCCCCTTGGTTGCCTGTGATGCTATGTTCCCCCCACCACCCCCCGTGGTCGCTTGTGATGCAGTGTGCCCCCCACAGACCCCTTGGTCGCATGTGATGCTGTGTGCCCCCCCCTTGGTCATCTGTGATGCTGTGTGCCCCACACCCCCTTCTTGGTCACCTGTGATGCTGTGTGCCCCCCTCCTTGGTCGCCTGTGATGCTGTATACCCCCTGGCCCCCCTCCCTGAACACCTGTGATGCTGTGTGCCCCACAGCCCCCCTGGTCGCCTGTGATTCTGTGTGCCCCCCTTGGTCGCCTGTGATGCTGTGTGACCCCCCTTGGTTGTCTGTGATGCTTTGTGACCCCCACCCCGCCCCCCCCTTTGTACCCTGTGATGCTGTTTGCCCTCCAGCACCCCCCCCTTGGTCACCTGTGATGTTGAGTGCCCCCTATCCTCCACTTGGTTGCCTGTGATGCTGTGTGCCCCCCCCCCGGTCGCCTGTGATGCAGTGTGCCCCCCCACCTCCGCCCTTGGTCGCTTGTGATGCTGCATGCCCCCCAGCCCTCTCCCTGATAACCTGTGATGCTGTGTGTCCCACAGCCCCCATAGTCGCCTGGGATGTTATGAGCCCCTCTCCCCCGATCCCTCATCCCTCTCCTCCCAGCCTGCTAATGCCCTTTACTTAATTTTGGTATCGTATTTGCATGATGGCGTTGCCCTGCAACACTGGGTAGGCACCATGTATTTGACCACCAACATGACCCTCGCATTTGTGTGCTGATGCCGCCCTGCAACATTAAGTAGACACCATGTATTTGCCCACCAACATGACCTTCACATTTGTGTTCTGCTGCCGCCCTGCAATATGGGGTAGACACCATGTATGTGCCTATTGCTGAACCTTTGGATTTGTGTGTTGCCGCCGCCTTGTAAGATGGGGAAGGCACTATGTATTTGCCCTCTGATTTGACACTTGCTTTTATGTGCTGCGTCGGACCTGCAACATGGGGTAGGCACTATGTACTTGCCCACTGATTTGTCATTTGCATTTATGCGTTGCTGAGGCCCATAATATAGGGTCAGGCTCAATCGGCTGTAATCACTTTATACTTCTTTTTGCACTTTGCGTACGATACCTGTTGCGCTTGCTGTGATGTTGTAATTTGCCCTGTACGCTTCATATTCTGTAACCTGAAGCACAGGAACTATGTTTAATCGCCGAGATACCTTAGGGTTTTGCGCGCTATACAAATAAATAAACAAACAAACAAGCATCCCAGGTGCTGTATAAGTTAACGGTTGGCCGCCGCCAGCCCATCCCACTTGAAGAATCTTGATATTTTGATTAATAACTTAAGTTGCGTGCCGGTTGGGTTGGATTACATTAGTGCTTATAAATTTCGGCCCTGTAACAAAAAAAAGTGGGGCTTTGTACCTCCACTTTGTGCATGCAACGTCGGGATGTCTGGAGGGGTATGAATGGAGCATCATGATCGTTAAACGCAGCAGAAGTCAAATTTGGTACCTGACAAAAGTGCTTGTGCAAGTTTACCTTTTTTTAAAACCCTGTTTCCCTGTGAGTGATTCACTTTCATCAAAGTTTGATACCACTTTCTTTTGTCACTTTTTACCTTTTTTTCAGTTACAGGGAGTTACTCATAGAGATTTTCTTTGCTTTGTTTTACTTTTTTTTTGATTCTGCATATTGTGGACTTATCATTGACAACATGAATGAAGCTGTCTCCCTGTTTGCTCAATGATCTTCCTCTAACCTTGGTATAAGGTTGCATTGCAATCAATGAAGATTAACGTAATTCAAACCCTATTAGTCCTGTGAACACTGTCTGTCTTTTTGTTTTGTCCTTGTCTCCTTGTTTGCACCCTGACGCCTTTGGGCTTTCGGCGCAGTACAAATAAACAAATAAATAAATAAAATGAGATCATGGGGCAATGTCGCAGAAACTCATTTGGTGATACAGGCAAAGCCCTTTCCGGTTGTCAAAGTTAAGATCTTGTGTGTAGAGGAGAACAGTGCTGACAAGAATGACATGATGTATGAATAGTGCTTTAAAATGTATATTTAAATGCAACATGACCTTTGCCTGTGCTGAACATGAGGGTGTGGATCGCTGCATTCACAGCTAGGTGCCCTACTGGATAGGAGTTATAGCGGGCATCTCTGCACATAACACTCTGTGATAAGGACACACTATTCTCCAGTGAGGACAAGCAGTGGCAGGTCATGCTGTACATCAATGCATTTGTAATTTGAGGGACCTCTTGATGTAGAGTTCCTGCTAGACAGTTATGAAGTCTCCAGTTGGTGCCGAGTGTGATTTTGGAATGATTTAACCAATTTGCTCAAACCCAATTATTCGGTTAGCTTTGAGGCATGATGGTTAGATTACATATCCACTTCATGACAGCTCATAAGGACCTCAAGCATGTCTTTGTTTTTAATTATAAATGCAGGACTGGTTCTGACTCCAGTGTGCCCAGTATTCCCTGGAATCCTGACCAGCTTTAAGATTTCAGAGGTTCACTGAAATGTATTGGGTCACAGAGATGGTGGGCAGAGGTAGGATGAGTGTATGCCTTCTACTTTGCAGTTTATAGGATTTTAAACTCCTTCGTTTGCCAAATGTTTTGGCTGCCATAGTGCCATGTGTTAATAAGTGTGGCCTAAAATGTACTTTTTAAATGCTGACTTTTACTCAAAATGTAATAATATTATCATTTAGTGGTGTAATTTTACACTTTGAGTGATTGCTACGCTTCATTGAGTGCCATGAATGAAATGCTGTTAATAGAGTAAATGAATATAATATTGTCTAACTGTCAAATGCAGCATGGCATCCATATTTCACCTTATCCTGCTTCTGTGTCCCAAGCTTGGCTTTCAGTGTTCTTAAACCGCACCTCATTATGGCAGTAACAATCAATAAGAGAATGCAATACATTTAGTGCACACATTCTAATGGAAACCGGTCACATTTGCAAAGGTTATTTTGACAATCCATCCCGTAATTTTATTTCATAAAATACTTCGAAGTTATATTAACTTTTCTTTTTAATTGCTTTTATTGTTTTTCAACTTGCAACATCATCGGGAGTCACAGTTCAAATAAATAGCATTTGCTTGACAACACCACACTCTCTGTACTTTTTGTATATTTCCAAACTAAAACACTTTTTAACCCCTCTGCCCACTCCTCCCCCACCCCTAACCTGCCCGCAACACTCCCCCCCCTTAGGTAACTGCCGGGTATCTTCTGTCTTTTGTTGGGTCAGGGTGCGCTGGTGAGGGCCATATCCATCGCTGCATGTAGGCTGGTTCTGCTGCAACATTAAAGCAAAGAATCTTTAATCATTGTTTTAGGCACCCCAACCAAACATTTCCCACCCCACATATACTTTTACATCTGCCCTGGTGCTATATCTGGCCAGGAAGGTGGACCACTCCATTTCTCTAGATGGTTTGCGCTCATGCAGGGCACCAGTCAGATTTTCCATGTCGTAAATGTCCCTCGCCTTCTGGCGCCACTGTTGCTCCGTTGGCAGCTTAGTAGCTTCCACCTTATCATTACACAAACATGGTCTGCCAGCAGAAGAAAGTGCACCATGTGGGGCAGCCTCCGCCATTCATCCTCCCACACATCAATACCAAAGAGTGCCAGCAGAAGAAAGTGCACCATGTGGGGCAGCCTCCGCCATTCATCCTCCCACACATCAATACCAAAGAGTGCCAGCAGAAGAAAGTGCACCATGTGGGGCAGCCTCCGCCATTCATCCTACCACACATCACTACCAAAGAGTGCCAGCAGAAGAAAGTGCACCATGTGGGGCAGCCTCCGCCATTCATCCTCCCACACATCAATACCAAAGAGTGCCAGCAGAAGAAAGTGCACCATGTGGGGCAGCCTCCGCCATTCATCCTCCCACACATCAATACCAAAGAGTGCCAGCAGAAGGCCCAGCTTCCTTTCAATCCCATCAAGGTTCTTAATCTAGCCCAGAACCTCCCTCCAGAAGAGCTGCACCTTTGGGCAGGTCCACCACATGGGCCATTAATCAGTATTCTGTCCGGATTCATGCCAGCAAAGTAGGTTTACCCCCGGGGTACATCTTGGAGACACAAGTGGGGTCCAACTGCCACCTGTATAACAGCTTAATACCATGTAGGTTGTATTGCCATGCTATCGAAATGTGGCAGGCATTTAGGCATACCGTTTTCAACTGGTCCTCATCTAGGTCCTCCCCATGTCCCTTTCCAAGCTTCCCTGCTTCCCTTGTGGGTCTCTATGTCCACCCGATGCGCAGCGAGCAGTGACTGGTATAGCCTAGAAATTAGACCCCTCATGAACAGTGTGGTGCTGAACACCGATTCGGTAGCGATCCAGGTCGCTTTGGAGTTGCACTTCCGACTTGGGAGACATCAGAACTCATTTCAACTGCAGATATTTAACCCTTTAAGTGTCAGGTTATTATGCAAGTCTATGCAAAAAGGACGAGCATACTCATTCTTGGCACTTAGATGGACAGCGCACCGACATGTAAGCTATCTTCAAGGACTCCAAGTGCAACAAATTCCAATCCCTTCACTACCTGCCCCACCCTTTAAAGTCCTGCCTCATACCAGTCCTGGAATTATAATGGGTCATGTATGTCATCCCTTATCAGCGGCGCCCATATATGGCTCAAAGGGGAGGGCCATGTAGTGACTCCTGCCAAATCTCTTCCTATCATCCATAGCCTCCTAAGCGTGCCAAGGGCCTTATGGTGATGTACCTTGCGTGAGACCGATCTCCATGGCACCCATTACCATTCTTCTACTGTCACTGGGCTAAGCAGGTGGTTCTCAATACGAACCCATTGCTTATCTTTATCTACTCGCAGGTGCGGCACAATTTCTCTAAATTCTACAGCTCTGCCATAAGTAAACATGTCGGGAAGCCCCACTCATCCTTTTTCTTTAGGTTGTATGACACTCTCTGCTTGTGCCCCTCCCAGATAAAGACGTTAATCTTGTGTTTGAGCCCTCAAAAATGTTCCTCAGGTAGTACTACCCGCAACATCTGCTATAGGTAAAGAACTTTTGAAAGAAAGGTCATCTTTGCTCCATTAAGCCTCGCTAGCCAGGATATAGTAGTCGTGACCACGCCTCCATGTCAGAAAAAATGTTGTGTAGCAGTGGAGGAAAGTTTGCTATGTAGAGATCTAACAGGCTCCTGGTGATCTGTGCACCTAAGTATTTTATCATGTGCCTTTCTAAGGGGATCCTGAGTTCCCTCATGTCATCTACCAGAAGTGACTCTTCACGGCTGCAGGGGAAAAGCGACAGCTTCAAGGTGTTTACTTTATACCCTGCCACATGTCGGTTTTCCCCTACAATGTGCAGCGCTCGCCAAACCGAGCTAACTACATCCCGAACATGAAGGCGGTTATCATCTGCGCACATCCCCAGTTTATACTACCATTAGGCCCCTTACTCCGGTGTCACTTCTTAGTTTGATGCCCAGTGGCTCTTTAATTAAGACTAATAATAGAGGGGACAGGTGGCTGCCCTGCCTTGTGCCTCTAAACAGGTAGAATTCTGGGAACGTCTTTCCATTGACTATTACTTGCGCCATGGGGTTGGTGAAAAGTGCATGTATGCCTCTCCTCATTCTGTCCCCAAAACCCATCTTCTCCAATATTGCAAATAGGAACCCCCATTCCACCCAGTCGAAAGCTTTCTCAGCATCTAGGCTAATGAAAGCATAGTCTCCCCATCCCGTTCCATGTGCTTTATGAGGTTCAGCATTTTATGCATTGTGTTTGCATCCTGCCGTCCTGAGATGAACCCCACGTAGTCCAGGTGTATGAGGCGAGGCATCATCGTCTCCAGTCGTGAGGCCAGTACCTGTGCAAACATTTTCTCATCAAGATTGAGCAGGGATATTGGTGGCGCTAGCCTGGGTACCTACCTTCCTTGGGAATAACGGAAATTAGCGGCTTGGTGAAGGACTGCAGGGCCTCGCCATTGACTAGGATGCATTTATAAAGTTTGGCCAAAAATGGCAGGAGTGCGCCTGCAAATTGTATTTAAAATCTTATTATGTACCCGTCTTCGACCTGGGACCTTCCATTCGGGAGTCTGTGTATGACCGCTAATATCTCATCCTCAGTGATAGGGACTTCCATGATTTCTACCTCTGCTTGAGTGAGCTTGGAAATGTTTACATCGATGAGGTATTCCTCAGCTGCTGTAGCGCCCTTTTGGCATTCACTCTTGTAGAGCTTCTCATAATACTTTGCAAAGCAGGTGGCCATCTCCCCAGGCTTTGTTTTGGACTCTCCCCCTTTATCCCATACAGACAGGACGCACCTCTCCTCTCTGCTCTCTGAGCTCTGAGCAACACAGCTAGTAGAGCGTCAGCCTTGTCCTCTTTTTCATAATATTTCTGCTTAAGAAACCTCCGCTCCCCCAATATCTTTCCCGAGGGCCACTTCCACGAGTCTCTGCTCTCTCTTTCTTTGAGCCCCTTCCCTCATTAAGCTTCACCTCAGGGTTGCCTTGCCTGCTTCCCACACAATATTTATGTTCATTCCCCCAGTATCATTGGCTTTAAAATATTCTTCTATGTCGGATTGGCGTTGCTGTGTGTAGATCGGGTCCCTTCAAAGAGAGTCATTACATCCCCCTTGGTGTCCGCCCTACTTATCCCTGCCACATCTACTTCCATTTGCACCATGTCATGGTCTGTCCAGCCCACTGGTCTATGTACACATCCTACAAGCCTCCCAGCCTAGCCACCATTGAGTCTGGTGTATGTGGCATGTAGTGAAGAGTAGAAGGTGTATCCTGTCTTAGTGGGGTGGATCTGCCTCCAAGCATCAATAAGCCCCCTTGTGGCTATAGTTCTTCCAAGAGCCCACACCTGTTCTTCCACATCAACAACTGCCATGTGTCTGGTCTGGGCTCTATCCATTTTCTCATTCATCCAAGAGATAAAGTCCCCCCTTGTTATCATGAGGTCCACCCCTAGTGCCATGCCTATGTCCAGAGCTGCCTCATTGAACGCTGACTGGCCTTGATTGGGGGTGTAAATTGCTGCAAGTACAACCCGCAGCCCTTCCAGGTCTCCTTGCACCATTAACAACTGTCCCTCATGTCACTTTGTGATCACCGCTCCCTTTAGTTGCATGTGCCTGTGTGTGATGATTCTCACTCCCCCCTGCTTGGCTTCTCCAGACGCCCAGTGCACATATCCTATGCCTGCCCCTCTGATTGGCCTCTCCTCAACCATTTTAAGTCTCATATCCTCTGAAAATAGCATGTCCAGCCCTGGGGTACTGAACTCATGGTTGGCCAGAAACCTCTTTGCAGAGGAGTTGAGGCCTTGAACATTGAGACTACCTATCATGAGTGTGGCACCCCCTTTCTGTGCCATTGTCATTCCTCACCCATCACTGCTCCCTAAGCATCTCTAAATATCCTGTCAACCTCTTACCTTCCTTACGCTACAATATGCTCACTGGGGAATGTCAACCCTTCATTTTCCAACCCATTACCCGGCCCTTTCATATCCTAACATACACACAACAGAACATAAAACATACCAGTATAACAACCATTATATAAACCATGAGACGCACTCGCCTCCTCCAAGGCCCACTTGGGGCATGTGATCCACGATCCCATATCAGCTCTCACATAGGATTCTTTGTGTATAGTGCCAAACTATAAAGGTCCAAGACCTATTGTGCGACGTTCCGCACTATCCCCAGCATGTCGTTCACTCATGCACCTTCGAGGAAGGTCCATTGAGTCTCATAAACCTGCAGCCACTTTTCCCTCTCCTTTGGTGCAATAGGCCAGTTCAACTGCCTCCTCAGCTCTGGCCTCCCGCCGAGGCAGCTGGATCCTCTGTCGGTTCCCCGCGGATGAACATAAATGGCACAGCGCTTGCTCTGCCTCAGTTGTCAGCGTTATTCAATAGTCCAATGCTTCCACTACAAATTGCAGGTCAAAGGGGTAGGACCAGTGGTATCTGATTCCATATTCTGTAAGCCATTGGGTCAGTGGGTGGCAGTCTCTCCGGCTGCTCCGCGTCATACTGGAGAGGTCCTGAAAGATTTGTATCTTAGAGCCCTCAAATTCCAGGTCCTGTAGTACCTTGGCCTTTACCAGCATCCCTGCATGGTCCTTGTATCTGAGGAACTTCACTAAGATTGACCATGGTCCATTTCCAAATGGCTTTCCTCCCCTGTGGACTCACTCCAGCTGCACCACTTTCCTGCCTTCAACCTTAAACATGAGGTTGATAATATCCTGTACGTTGCTGTCTACTCGGATGGGCATTTCACCAAACTGTTCATTCAGCCCGATGATCCGTGTATTGTTCCTCCTCTCACGGTTTTCCTAGGTCGTCTAGTTTCAGTGCTACATCATCTTCTCGTACCTCCAGCTTCAACATTCTGACATTCAGTCATATTTCTAGCAGGTCTGCGTTTAGCTGATTAGACTCCAGCCCGTCCATTTTTCCTTCGATCGTGTTAACTCTGTTCTTGAGGTCCGTGAGGGAGGTCTCTATGTCATTTAGAAGGGATCTGATTTCGGCTAGGATACACCCCAAGTCCAACTTCGTGGAGAACTGGGAAATGTCCACTTCTGCTGACTCCACCCCACCACCTTGCGCCCAGACTGATGTTGTTTCAATGTCGCACCAGCCCCTGTTACAGCCTGTGGAGGCACGGCTCTCCTATCTCCAATCCCAGGCTGGATTCTATGCTCTCACTGCCAGCCAGGCCACCTCGTCTCCATGTGAGCCTCAACCAGCCGCCTGCACCTGCTTCAGTGCTCAATCCTGGGCCAGGCTCCGCTCTCTCCTTTGCACACAGTCTTTTGTGTCCTCGCAGGCACATAGACCCACCAGTTGACACACGGCAGCAAGATGGTCTGCTGCTTGCTAGGCCTGTCTGGCACTCCTGGGGGTGACTGAAACATTTGTTCAACCCCAATTTTACCTATTAATGCAGGGACTGCCTTATTTCTGGCCCGCAGCTTCACTCCCACTCAGAGGTGGCTAATGAAGGGCGGAGGGTGCTGCATGTGGCACACTGTCTCTGCTGTGCAGGTCCAGCCAGGCTTATCATTCATAAATTTGAGGGGACACCCTGCACCAACCAGTCTCCTAAGGTCCTGCCCCAGTGCAAGATGTCTTGCCCAGTCTTGCTGCACCCACACGAGTAGCACACTGTTGTGTGTCTTCTGCTCTGTGGGGCGTAGTTCTGATGGGGTCCACAGGTGCTCCCCCAGGGGGTAGCAATCGTACTTCTTCCCGGCGGATGGGCAACCTTCCCTGTTATGCATGCACTGTGTGGGCTCACTGCCCGCTCCCTCACCTTTATGTCTGTAAGGCCTGCGGTAGGGACACCTGATGCCATGCTGCTCTCACCATGGATCCGCTAAGGAGGATTGGCTGCAAACCCACCTGGGCCTTGGCCCAGCTGTCACTGCTGTCCTTGGTCCCTCAAGAGCCCCGTTGGCCTCTGCTGTGCCAATCCACACCTGGCATGGGCGGTTTGTGTCTGTGGCCCCATCCCCTTGGGGATGCAGCGTTTCGCCTCTTGGTGCACCGCCCGTGGCCTCACAGCCCAGTCACAGGTCCCTGCTTTGATTTAGAGTACAGCCTTGACTCTCAGGGCACACATGCAACAGTCAATTGCTGCAGCACCTGTCGGGCTGCGGCCCTCAATTTTCGTTTTCCGTGCCTTTCGATTGCTTCTCGCTTTGCCTCTCCAGCGGTCTCCCTCACAAAAGCCATACACGGGGAGCCGTGGTCCATCCGATTGCAGTTTCTGGGCACAAAATGAGCACCGATCCTGGTATGTTACAGTGCCTCCAGTTCTAAGCACTGGCTCACAAATGATCAGCTCAGTATCATCTCAATGGGCCGACATGAGGGGGAGCTGCCTCTCATGCGGCCATCTTCTTCCGTGCCCCCTTGTGGTCTCCATTTTATTTATTTTTCATTTTAAAAACACCCACAAATATGTGGAGTTGTAAATGAGACATTTATTGGAGGAAGTTTTCACTACGAAGCAGACTATGCATTAAACATTCCCTAACTATCTAAAAGTAAAGTTGTCATGTCCCACTTACAAAATTCACCCTTCTCTGTGCATATGCTTTAACAAAGTCAAAAATAAAGTGTGAATTGCAAAGCAATGACATGGTACTGCTGACACTTACAACGGATAAAAGTTTATGTAGAAACAACATTGATTACATAATCCTGGTTGATACTCTTAAAGCAAATCAATATTTTTCAGCTAGACAGATTCCTTTAGACATTTACAATGGTAGCATGACTATGTCAGATTTCTTCAGAAAATTGAAGGTCTTAATCCCCAAAATATATAGACGAACATTTTGACAGCTTTAATTAAAGCGAAGCCTTTGTCATATTTGTTCATTTGATTAATGATAACATTTTACATTCAAAATGATTTTATGTATGCTTGTTTGCTTCTAATAAAGGGATTTACAGAACTGATGGCTCAGCACTTGTATTCTAGAGAGAGCACAGTATAATAAAAAAGCAGATTCATTTTTATTAGATAATATTGAATAGAGTTTTCTCTTGTTTCTTGTGGTTTCCTGTGGTTTGGCCCTGTTTTTCTTCTACTCGAAGTTATGTGTTGAGGTTGGTGCCTTGGTGTATGGCTCCCATGTGAAAGCTGAGGGACTGCTTTGTGGTTCATTAGACGGGGTGTTGTGTCTTAACTTCCTCAGTAAATCTGGAATTTTGAGTGAGTGATGTAAGTGTGGAATCTATGTGGTTAGAATGCTCCCCCAGTGGCAGGTGGCAGTAGGGATGGTGGGATGAAGGTTCAGCTGGTGGGCATTCCCTCATTTCCTTATCTTCCAATTACCTGATGTTTCTGATGAAACTCCTTGAATAAAGAAGAATCCTTTTAAAATGAAGGCTCCATAATGCGTTCAATGGCCTTCTTTGTCCATCACATCCACTTCCAACTGTTGCTGGTGGAATATTCTCGCGGTATAAGTTGCATGCTTGCATCACTCACTCAACAATCCACATTTACTCAGGAAGGCAAGAGACCACAGTAGTTGTGTGGGAATCCTTTTTTGTCATGAGTTAAAGGAATAGTGCGCTCAGAAATATTATTGTCCCAAGGGTTCGGGAATGTGTTTTTAAGCATATGTTGATCGATCGTACAAACATTTCCTATAGTTTTCCACTTTTGTACACATGCGAAATCAGGCAGCAGAGCGCAGCCATTTTGTGATAAGCTGATCCGTTGTCGCATTGCCCAAGCAGGACTGCCCTGGCGGCACTACATCATATCCCCCGCCCCTGAGGCTGAGATCACTAGACAGGTACCGCACATTTCACAACCCCAAAGCAAGTCTCGTGTCAACATTCTCTGCGCTTCAGCAAATGACGTGTCTCCATGGAAATGGCAGGACGCCTCTTTCCTCAGTAAGTATAAACAGATCACTTCTCATCAGACAAAATCAGATTTGCTTTTCGAATCGTTTCACTTTTTTTTGAGTATTCTGTGCCTCGTTTCTGTACTCTGGTCAGCTACCATTGTTGCTTGTAGCCCATGCGAACAGATACCAGTACCATTTCTATCAATTGTTTTTGTTTCCCCCATAATGGCAACAATACAGCCCTACCAGTACGAGGCAGTACGAGCCAGAGTATTCCGAGGCGGAATTACTCGAAAGAGAAAGATGTGGAAACGATGGGGCTTCGGACGACAGTTGAGAGGACGATTCAACAGATCAAGAGCATGGGCCTAGTCGCATGGATGGCGTCTCCACCTGTTGTACCTGCAATTAGTGTGCGCTATTGCCAACCGAGGAGGAGAACTGCTGTGCGTTACCGAGCTGCCAGACTTCAGGGCAGCCTGCCTCACACGATCCGTGTTAAGGAATATGATGGTGTTTATGCAGGAACTTCGAGCAACAGTTCGCCCTCGGAATCCAAGTAAGGAGTAAGTGTACTTTAGTTGTGATGTCACTTAGGCCACTACCATTTCATGGTTGTCTCCTATATCATCGGAACTTTGATATAACAATGCCAAATGAATGTAGTCTTGCAATTCTATAGTAATAGTCGTATAATAGTTGTTCAATATTGTACAGTGTCTAGGTAGCATTTGTACTGGCAACAATGCCATTGGATACACGAATTGTCATTGGCAACTAAGGTTTAATACAGTTATTTTGTTCATTTAAAAACAGTTTGTATCTTTCTCTTTCACAGGTGATACAGGCTGGTGGCCTATCGTTCGTTTACATGGTGGCTTCATGGGAGGCTTGGACACCGCGTTCGACGAGTAATACCCGCCTGTGTCGTTGGTGCCATTAGAGAAACTTTCCCCAGTGACAGCGGTCAATACAGGGACTTTACAATGTGTAGTAGTTTTGTGCCATCAAAATAAGAAACAAAATAAAACACAACGGAAGTTTAATCAATGGTTGTTTCAGTTTTTCAGTGAATCAAGTGTGTCTCCATTCAGTAGTGTTCTGGGCCTTGTCTGCATGCCTCAGGCCCATCCATCCCCCCTCCATTATCAAAGGCAGTTCACACCGGTGGATGTGCGCTGCCAAGGGGTGCTGTTAGGGGTGGGAACGGCCAAGGTGCCAAACACCATGTACACTTCAAAGGTATCTTCCGCACAGGGGCTATTGTACACATGGCCTCCCCAGACCCAGTGTCTCCAGGCAGCATGGCCTCCCCAGACCCAGTGTCTCCAGGCATGCTCCCCTGAAGCTGGCCGTGCCCCTACCATCCACATAAGACCATGACATATACACGTCATTCATTCACATACACACCCTCTTTTCTAATTCCTTATAAACCACTTGATATTTAACATGAGAACATCTTTGAGCACTGCAAGTAACTCGTGAACGTGCTACCTGAGAACTTCTGTGACCACTGCGAGTCAGCTCCTCGTCTTGCTACCTGTGAACATCTCCCTGTTCTCCTGCCACTAATTACCCTGCTTGCAGAATCTAACTGTTTGTTGGTCAATGTAAGGGCAGGTCACCTAATCATATCTCCTTGATCTCTAAATTTCTATCTATTTCGAGCGAAGGTAACCAGTAGTGTTATGTTCATTCATCTTATTGCCATTTGCTTGATTTTAATTTGTTATGTTATCAATATATATCAACTGTCATCAGTGTCAACTGGGATCGAATAGCATCCTTTGCGCACCGTGTCTATAAGCATGTTTCCTTTTGATGCTCGATATTACATTCAAGGGACGAGTAACATGTTATGATTTTCGTCACATCAATGAATTCTGAAAGTTATCCTATAATACATCCGGCCAGGCTACACTGGTTTTGATGTGGTGACCAAACCATAGCTTGCATAGAAGAATGTATGGTATAATTATTTCTTTCTCACGTTTTTATGCAAAGTAATTTTCAAATAATTTTGACCTTTTTCTTTTGCAGAATTTCCAACAATGCCTGCATGTACGATTTTCAGTTGCCCTTCAAAGACCCATGACAAATCTGAAGGCACTACAATGCATGTATTCCCGAAGAATATAGATCGAATAAGAGAATGGGTCAGATATTGCGGATTTGCGCTGGCAGAGCTTGAAAGTAGAGACCATGAAGTTTTGGAGGACATGAGGGGTGCTCGATTCTGCATCTGCAGCCTGCACTTTACCCCGAATATGTACAACAAATCCATGTACACAAAGAAGAATCGACTCAGAACGACTCGTAAATTGCTCCCAAATGCAAATCCGACTCTATTCATTCACAGGCCGCCTCAGGTGAGACAAGGTTCCGGATTTAGCTGTAGCCCTCTGGGTAGTGAACAGGTAACTAAATGGACGGATTGGTGTTTTAGGTGTAAATGTCCCTTATAATACTTTTCATATTTAGAAGATTGTATTGCTTTTTAAATATATACCATTTTGCTAAACACCTGTACTTGGTTTTAGGAGCATCATAGAAAACGATTTATGGGCACAGACAACTATGCTATAGTGCCCTTTTAAATAAGCATAATGTATTCGTAATCTATCACCTTACATGCCAATTTTTAAGAATCGCATTTCTAAATCAAAGAAAATGTTCCCTTTACATCTCCATGACTATGCACTGAATATGAAGGAGCAAGTTTCAGCATCCATGGGGGTCATTCCGAGTGAGGTGGTAAGGGGATAATGGCGCCGGTAATGGTGCCGGAGCCGTCAACCCCTTTCCGCCTCATTACGAGTCTGCTCGCTGGAACCCTGGTAAAACCAGGCGCCCTTAGCGGGTCCCGCGAGCAGACCAGGGTGCTAACAACGGGCCCGCTATTAACCGGCCCGGTGTTAGCACCCTCCCCATTCCCATTGAGCCCTATGTGGGCTCGAATGGGAATGGGGAAAGGTTCCTCGAATGAGGAATTACCGGGCCCTCCAAGGTCGGAATGGCCCGTTAATTCCTCATTCGAGGAACCCAGACCCGGTAACCGGTAAGGGGGTAGCTATGCTGCTAATAGCGGCATGGCTACCTCCTAACTTGTAATGACCCCCCATGTCTTGCCTGGAGTCAACAACAACTTTGAGCATGTATCAGGTAGTCTTACTTAGCTATTCAGTTCCGGAATTATTTTATGCATGGAATTTGAGATAATATGATCATATTTACGTATAGTGTCACTCGTTTACACAATGTTTAATTCGTGGTTTGTTATTGATATGTACCAATGTCTGTGTCATATTGTGTGTGTTCAATTTCAATTTCAATTTTTTCGTCCATACTAAAACACTGTGTTACAGGGAGATGCTGAAGCTTGGACTACAATTACATTGATCCAGAGCCAGATGTATGAGTACTGACAGTTCCCTCGAATTAGATAATCTGATCATATTTACATATCGTGTTGTTCGTTTACGCAATGTTTCATTCGTGGATTTTTTATAGATATGTACCATTGTCTGTGTCACATTGTGTGTATTAAATTTCAAATGTTTTCATCCTTACTAAAACAAGTACTGTGTTACAGGGAGATGCCGAAGCTTCAACAACAATTACATCATCTCTCATAGTTGATCCAGAGGTATGCGTACTGACAGTTCCCTCGAATGAAAGAAAGTCAGACCTAGATCTGAAACTATTAGACAATGACAATATTAGAAACAAGCAGTTTTTGCAAATTGCTTGAGTACAACATTTCGAACAGTGTGCTTCGCACAGTCAACTTTGATCGAGTAAACTAGCCATCAATCAGGAGAAATTTGAAATGTATATTTTGACTAAATGACATACACGATGTACGAGTTTATCTGTTTAAGCCATGTGTGCGAAGGAATAATTTGATTTCTATTACAATGGATACTCTTTTCTAGGGATGTATACAAGATCGGGATATAGAAGAGGAGGCACGTGGATCCGAGTCGGTGGACCAGCTTACTGGTGCAGTCGTTACAGTGAAGAAGAAGGTTTCACAGAAAAGCAAGAAAGATAGGGTAACTTACAAACAATTTCATTTACAAACAGTGTTTTATGCTGGTGCCTTCAAAATATGCATTTCTTTTTTTAAAAATCCAAGTTGTCCAATACTGTATGTTGGATTTACATGTTTTTCCAACCTGTCTTCTAGTTGCCTGATGGTGTACGAACTATGCAGACACAGACAGCGACAGAAATGAGAGATGCCGCTTGCCAAACTGATTTCACCATGGAGCAACTATTATTTAAGGCGCATCGTGTTCAAATCAATAAGCAGACTCGTGATGCTTTTGCCCAATGGCCAGAAAATTAATTTAATGTGACCGGTGAAGCCAACAAAGTGTTTTTGGACCATTGCTACAATGCGACTACTGCTCCACCAGATGAAGATGAAACTGAATGTATTGAAGATGCTTTTGAATTAGTCGCAGACCACTTGACACAATCGACACCCGCCAAAAAAGGACCACCCAAAAATCAATCGACATTGATGATTTCTCCGATTCATGTTCAAGTAACAGACGCTGAAATGACAGAGACCGAAGCATCAGTACAATTGACCAAGGAACCAGACAAAGATCTTGACCACAGTATGTCTAGTTTGCCTGATATGTCAACCACAGTTCTGTCAGAAACAACATTAATGCAGGATGACAGTCTAATAAAGGAGGCCAAATACATAGTATTCGACAGCAGCTTGATGGAGATTATAATGATGCTGAAATGTGTGCATTCAGTGAGAGGGGAAATATGTGGGAAACCATTGGTGAATGTGACTCGTCTACCACAAGGCAGTAACCTCAAAATACATGCCACCTGTGAAATGCTCCATGAAAAATGTTCATGGTCCCCTCAACCGATGATGCAGTGAAAAAAAAAGGTTCTGAAAGTATTTCACAGTGGTCCCAGTCTTTCAGCAACCATCTTTGGTGGAGCTCCAAAACTTGTGATGGGTCGGTGGAAATTCTACTACAAAAATGGCAGCTTCACTCTTGGACAGAAAACCAACATTTCCACCAATGTGAACATGGCCCTTTGTCGCCGGAGCAGGCACGGGAGAAGAAGTGATTGATTCCATTTTCACCTCCACACAAAGCCCTTGAGAAGAAGATTGTGTTTGATAAAACTCTATCAAGAGATCTGAAGGGACTCACAGAATTCTGTCACACAGGAGATTTGGAGGTACAGTACAGGCCAAAGAGATTGCATTTCAGCATAGAAGGGATTAAATATATAGGACATTAATAGCGGTATTAGCGCATAATGAGAATGTAGGCCGTGAACAATCGAGGACTGTGTTAAACTTTGGGATGCTTCGCTACACTATGGCCCTTACGAAAATAAGCAAAACCTGGGTGGTCAAGCCAGTATATGAGAAAATGGAATTCGATTTTGTGAAAGATCTTATTATTAATGTCTTGGAGATGCATAATCATGGAATTGCGTGCGATTTTGTTCCGAGTACACATGCATTGCCACAAAACATTGCCAACGTGCCCAGTCCACCTAAAGCAGAGCTCGTGGATCAGTCCACTTCCCTGTTCAAATGATTACCATCTTTTTTTTGATCAACAATGTTTTTATGAAGTGTCCAAATAAAGCATCCAATGTGTCTTTTGAAATCTATCCTCTTTGTCAATTTCTTTTTCAACTAGTACCATTTTTACGAATGCCATACAATGTAACGCTGTGCTTTCACAGTTCACAGTTTTGTCGAGCTACTATGGGACCTTCACTGATCGTGGGAGCACAGATGGATTACAGTGTGAAAGAAACTTTGGGGTTTGGCATTTGCCTTACCATACAGTTGACCAGCAAATAGAGGAAAAACTACTGGTCCCACAAAAGGGATGAGACGTAGGCTACATAAGATATTCGGCACGCGAGAACTACTGACTGTGAACAAAAAACAGCGCATCAAAGTGCGTTGTTGGTTAGAAATAGAAGCACTCTGACCAATATATTCATGGGGGCATGTGTTGGGGGTCATTGCTAATGTAAGGAAAGGGTGTGTCGGTTGAGCCCCCAGCCAACATACATTATACGCGAAAGTGGCATCCTGATCTTGCACTTGTGGGGGGCGCCTCCTTTGCCCATCTGCTGCCATGGGGAAGGAGGCCCTGACATAAGCAGAGATGGGGCTATTGCTAGACACACTTTGACTCCATTTTGTGTACCTTCGACTCCAATTTTGGACTACAGCACATTTTGTCATTGCAAAGTTTCCCCTACCCCTCAGCAGCGCCATGAACGGCGAGCAATGACAGCCCCCACATTTTTCCTCCTGTGCCTGTGCTTCACAATTCCAGTTCTCATGGATGCGGTGAGACAAGATGTTGCAAACTAAGAATG
The DNA here is from genome assembly GCF_040938575.1 of Ambystoma mexicanum. NCBI lineage: Eukaryota > Metazoa > Chordata > Amphibia > Caudata > Ambystomatidae > Ambystoma > Ambystoma mexicanum. Next base: position 441,687,787 of record NC_090930.1, on the reverse strand, counting down.
TATATTCATTCGGAGTGAAGGTCACCAGCTTTGAATTTTTGCTTGCGAGTTGAAGAAGCCAACGCATTGCACACAGTATAAGGTACAATTGTATTTCGACCTTGAGAGAAAGGGACCATTCTGAAAGGAATTGAATTAAAGGAGGGGTGTAATAATGTAAGATATGATGAGGTTCACCATTCCTAAACTGGACTAAGGAACATGTAAGTTCAGTTTATGAAAAATCGTTGATCCGAACGGAGTCTGCGTTACGGTCTGCGTTACACAAAGAGAATGGAAATGCCGAATATAATGTAAGTTTGACTTTCGACGATTTTATACCCGAACAAGGTAACTTATCATTAGCTGACCGTTATTGCTGGGTTACATTGTTCTGTGTGGCATATTGCAATGAAACGCAAGTACAACCTTTGTGTGTACTGGTCTTTCTACCAGGCACATGGGTAGTCCAGCATCGAGATGCATGTAGACCACCACTCGGTTCCCCCAGGTTCAATGCTAATATTTAATTAAAATGCCATCTATGTGTTCCTCGAATTGTAGTGTCAGCTTCCGCATCCCGTTTCGAGCTGAACATACTCCATAGCACTAACCTCCGAATCAAATTGTGGAGTACTTTCCAAGTTATTTTCTCTGTGTTCACATTGTTTCACGTCTGTGCTAATCGTTAGTTTTAACACAATGCCGAATTAATGGGTAAAATGATAAATTGTAATAAAGATCAGCTACTGAGACACATTTCTGTTATGTTTTCCAAACAGGTACATCCTGCCATTCTGCGATTGTCATTGATTCCAGATACCAACTGATGGATTTTTCAACCAGCAGCTGCAGATACACGTCAATAGCTGGATATCAATGATTCTTTTTTGGGACGATCGACAAGGGCCGATATGCCCTTACGCGGTACCAGTGATTAGGAGCAACATAACATCGTTTACGGTGGTCTAGCGCCAAGTTGATGCGCAAGCCTTGTGATTCACCGTGCGATCAAAGTGCTTCTTTTACCCAAAAGGAACAGCTTGTGTACCCAAAAGGAACACTGCGTGACTCACGATAAACATTTGTGGACCGAGAAAAAAGAAAACAATTACCCATTTCATTGAATCTGGCAATCGCCGGATGTTCTCGGAGCGTTTATTGTGAAATAAAAGTACTTTAAAATGAAATAGCAAGACTGTACAATTTGTAAAGTACAGTTTTATATTCCGAATTGTGACACGCTGTGCTGTTAGACGATGTGTGTTGATTTCTGGGTTCTGCGTCGCGTCACGTCACGTAGGTGGCTACGCTGCCCAGTAACCTCATGGAGAAAGGCGGAGAATATCACTAGGTTTGGTGATGTCAGCCTCAGGGGTGGGGGATATGATTTAGTGCCGCCAGGGCAGTCCTGCTTGGGCGATGTGGCAACGGCTCAGATTATCACAAAATGGCTGCACCCTGCTGCCTGATTTTGCATGTGTACAAAAGTGGAAAACTACCATAAGGTGCATAGGAAATGTTTTACGGTCGATCAACGTATGCTTAAAAGCACATGCCCAAACGCTCGGGACAATAATATTTCTGAAGGCACTATTCCTTTAAAGAGTTTAATTTCTTTTATTTTTCTAAACTAACCATATATTCAAATGTTCAACTCAGGTTTCTTCTCCATTGGGCAATCATTTGGCTGAGCTCCTAGGCTCCACAACCTACATTCCTACTGAGCTCCACCAGAAATGTCCTTTTCAGAGAGCACTCTTTAGCTAGCACCACACCAGTATTCACCAATACTAACTTGCTGCCACTTGTTATTGGTATTGGTGTCAAGGCGATTTCCAGACAGACAGTTTCTATGGCATTCCTACTTCATACCGTGGATGTTATCTAAGACAAGAAGAGCTTTTATATTCGTGATGATCGCATTATGCACTTTCAAGAGCACTCATTTCCTCATAAACTTTAATAAAGGTGGCCCGAGATTTGTCACCATTGTTAGATTTTGGACAATGGCCTTTTTTCGATTGTTCAGATAGCCCATTCCAGTTGATCACTGCCAAAATATATGCCAAGATAGTTATAGTGTTTCACCACATCTAATTATATTTTATCAACATAATCAAATTGATATTTAGATTATGGCCTCACTATTGTTTTTGCCATTCTTTGTAGGCTGGTTGGGGATAGAGACAGAACCATCTGCATATGATAACATACAGATCAATGGATCTCTTTGTGATCTAAAACAAGTGGGAGCACAGTATATTAGGTCATATATATTTATATGTGTTAAAAGGTACAAGCTCAAGTGGGCCTCCTTGTTTCAGGTAATTTTCCATAGTAATTTCCTGAGACTTCCCCCTGCCCTCTGGACAAATTCTCATTTTTTATCAGATTTTCTCATTAAGATATCTTATCTCCTTCAGTACATGTCTGAGTGTCACTCATTTTTCAAGGTTTCAACCATGCTGTGTAAATTGGTGTATTATGTGGCCAGAAATGTGAAGGTTTGAGCACCCATTTACAAAATCAGTTTGGGAGCAGTGTAGCTTTTCAGTGTTTTCTAGCTACTCAGTTAGCTACTCAGTTAGTTTGCCTCGCAAACTATTCAGGCATGTGTTGTCTGGCACTATTAACTTATAACATGCCAGTAACATCTTATAGTTCCCTTTACAAATACACACTAAGACACTCTTGATTCAGTTTACAGAATTATTATTTTCGTTAACAGTTTGTGAAACACCTAGACACTAACTTGAGGCCATCAACATGGGCCAGCTTTTAAAACATCCATCGGGATCTCATCTGGTCAATTCGCTTTCGTTGCTTTTGATTGTTGTCCAAAGGCAATGGTTACCCACTAATAGATATAATTAACCACTGCTGAATGTTTATGTCTCCCAAACCAATGCTCTTTGCCTGAGGATTGTAAATGTTTTGTATATGAACTCTCCAGTTCTTTTTAGACTTGTGAGAGCTCTACAGGGTGTGTGTTTTGCCTAATGCCATGGTTATAATCTCTGACAACCTCTTTGAATTAAGGCCTTTGACTATATGTATGTTAGTCCTCTAGTTCTTATCACTTTACTTTTTAAATAATCTGATTCTTATTTCATCCTTTTAGTTTCTGCTTCATTTCAGTTGGCCTTTTTTTGTGCAGTTCATAAATCCATTTATTTAATCTTTGCCTGATTGCTTTTACTTATTCATATTACCAGTTGGTTATTATTATTTCCTTCAACCCTATCCAAGGAACCTATTCCACAAATCTTATTCCACATACATTGGGTAAAATCAACATACTCCCCCACACATCTGGGGCCTCTCAGTTCAAGCCCTCATTATGTCCACTATCTTATTTACAGTCCTATCTTGCAACAGTTGATGATTCAATGTATTATTGTGTTAATCCTGGATTGAAAATCACCCCTAATGACTTTGCATTGATCTTTGATATCTATGCTAAAAATTAAAATGCAGGATTAAACTGCCATGGCCACTCTCAAAAGTATTCATAACTTTGAACAGTTTGAAAGCATAAAATTACTGAAGCTGGAGTAGGATAGTAGGATGTAATGATAATTGAACAATAAATCAGTTTAAGACATGTTGACTTTGCTGGAATATCTTCACTAAATCTATCATTGGTATAGCAAAACTATTCTTATAACAGACATTGTCAAAATATTTTTCCTGCAATGTACCTTTGACTTCAATCCTTAATTTCACCAGAACATTCCAGCATCTGTTACCCTTCATAATTCATCCTCCAGATAACCTTCAATGGACAATTTGGTAGTAAAGGATCAAATAACTAATATGTTATTATCAGCATATGTTGTTCCACAAATCCTCATTTTTATCTCCAGAACTTTCATCTGAGTTCTTTCTAGTAACATATTGCATTTATGCTAATCAGGGCTCCTAGTCAACCAGTATATTTCTGCTCTTAATTCAGGCAGCCTACATCCAAATAGTCGACATATAATCATATGTATATTGCAATTCCATTGTATTAAAATGTACAGTGGGATTATGTATTTTGTAATGATTCATTATGAGTTTATGAGTCTTTCATTTTTGCATTAGCTAATCTTTTTCAATAGTGATTCATTAGCAAACATTCATAATTAAGCAATAATGCCACATTCCTTTCCGAGGGCATTTCTAGGTGGTAATGGCCCTCTGCCCAATTTAAATGTCTGAGTGAAGCAAGGGTCTTTTACGAGGGCCATGGGATATTAGGACAGTGAGATGTTTCTGTAATTGAACAATTTATTATATTTATTAGTATTTCTAATGCGCCTATACACAATGGGCCTGATTCACAGAGCGTTTTCCAATGGGACTGCACCCTTATAAAACACTTCTGTGAATCAGGCCCAATGTGTTTTGAGGTGCAACAAGACAAGAAGGGGGGAACAGGGAGGAAAATCAAGAACGAAAAACGATTATATTAGGCCTTGTGACATTCAGATCATGCAGGTGCAGTAAGAGAAGTGCAGGGAAGAGGGGGCGGGGTGCCGGTCAGGGTGCAGGGTGGAAGGGCTTGTGGGTAAAGCGAGTGACAGCAGAGGCAAAGTGGACAGAGCCAGTGGAAAGCAGAGTGCAGGGGAAGTAGGGTCCACATGCTAAGTAGTGTGAGGTAAGGGTCTAGGAGGGCTAAAGGGTGCAGTTTCAATCCTTACTTACACCGGAACACCCACCATGTGTTACTCTTCATAAGATCATCCTTAAGTTAACCTTCACAAGATAATTTGGTACTAAATATAACTAATATACTATCATCAGCATGTTATTTCAACAAATACTCATTTTTATCTCCAGATCTTACACCTGGGTATTTCTAGTGATATAGTGCATTTATGCTAATATATAAGAGCTCCCAGTGAACTAGGAAATGTATGTTCTAAATTCAGGCACCCTACTCCCAAATAGTTAATGTATAATCATTTGGATATTGTATTTTCTTTGTATCAAAATGTACAGTGGGAGTCATTATTTTGTAATGATTCATGAGAGCTTGTGTGTCATTCATTTTTGCACTGGCTAATCTTTTTCTAGCTTGATTCATTGGCAAGCATTCATAATTAAGCAATAATAACACATCCAGAGGGCATTACTAGGTGGTAATGGTACACCACCGAATGTAAGTGCCTGAGAGATGCAAGGGCATTTAATGAGGGCCATGGGATATGCTGCTTGGTTATGGCCCAAGGACGGGGGATGGGGCATTATTGCAAGTAAAGCATTCCACTCATAAAGATAGCATGTTCTGTTTAAAAGGATAAACATTTAAATGTTTACACCAAAGGGTCAGATCAACCATTATTTGTCCATGTCAGTGAGTTATCTCCAATGGAACTGTCAACATTTGCATGTTCTAATGAGTTTTATCAAGTGTAAGTGTTCCATTTCTCTGTCAAAATAATTTCTCTCTCAACATGTATTACATACATAAGGCAGAATAATTTCAAGATTAATTCAAAGAAAATTCTTATCTTTTTTTTAAAAAAAGTTTATTGATAAAAATTTTGTTTGTGATGCATACGCATCTTTACAAAATTATAGCATTGTTCATAAAAGTTACATCCAATAAACATCTTTACATTTTTGTGATATTTAGTTCATTCAGTTCATTCCCAAAATTACATAAACAACAATATCATAATTTTTTATCAATTTACAGAATTAAAACAGAATTTAAAAAGGGCCAAAAACAGAACGTCAAATTACAGATAACATATATAAAATCATGTAATACTTTACCTAAATAAGAAGGATAGAGAGGACACAAACAATTTTGGTTTTTACAAGACATAATGTATGGCAAAGAAAGTAAACATATAAAATTCTTATCTTTGAATCTGAAAAGTCCACGATCTCAATTTCTTTTGCATTTAGTACCATTGTTTGTGATATTGAATGTCATATTTTCAAGATATCATCTGCAAACGTATCTCTCACTGTGTTCTCTTATCTACCTTCTTCAGCCACACTTTCTTCTTTCCCACAGTTCTTCTTGTTTCACTCTGAGTTCTTTTATCATTTTATTATAATCCATGTATGTATTATGTTAGCTCTCTTGTGCAGTCCTTTACCTTTCTCCCATCTAGCTGTTTATCGCTGTTCTTACTTTTAGCAGTAGCCCTTCATCTTTTTCACTTCTTTATCTTTTCTGTGCACTTTCTTAAAATCCAATGTGATGCCACAGCCAAGTCTTTCTGAATGGATGTTTTCCTTCCTGGATTATCAGTTTTATTCAAATTTCTTTTCCTTCTTAAAATCTTTTTTGAAAGGGGAACGACTTGGGTTGTTCTCTGTGGACTTAAAAATGGGTGGTGATATTCTGTATCCTCAAGAAGATCCTTCAGATTTTCCTGACAGCAGATCACCAATTATTTTCTGTATCTGAGAATCACAGGATTTTCACTGGTCCATTACTATGATAAAATGTTCCTCGTGGGAAAATTGACTGACTTGTTTAGAGGAGCTGCAGCACTTTCATGATGCAATTGTGACATGCTTTGGTGATACATTCTCTTTTGCCAAAGTTCTCAGATTGAATGTTGGCAAATATGTTTTCTCAAGGTCAGACCATTCTCATTGTGACATCAGGATCCGTTTTCATCTGGGAGTGTAATCTAATATCTACTTTTATTACAGACTGAGACTGACTATGCTATTTTGGCGATGCACATACATTCTAGTGATGGTCTCCCTGTTTAGACAAAGACGAGCCATAGGTCATCCCTTCTGTGCCCAATCATGACACAGATCCATAGCCAGTTCCATCCCAGATCATTAACAACACTCCTAAAGGATGTAAAGCCCTTTTGATCAACACCCGCTCTGCCATAGTAAAATCATTTTAAGATATATGAACTTCTATGAACCTTAATATGGGACTTTATTTTCATCACCAAGACTTGGTTCTCAGAAGAAACCATTGACTTATTCATCTACATGTCTCCATTGCAATTTCCTCTATGCTACTACCATCGACAGACCAAATCAGTTAGACATCTGGCAATAAAAGTAAATAACAAATTTACATTTGAAGTTAGTGAGTACCCACTCATCACACTGTGTGAAACCTTACTGCTTCAAAATTGCTCTTGCCCCAATTAGACTGTTCATTTTTTCTTGAACATCGACCACCCACCCCTGACATCACCTTCACTGACAACATAGCTGATCTTATCGGCAAACTCCTAATTGTTCATCCAAATTTAATTGTATTAGGAGACTTTAATACTTGATCCAATGATTCAAGCCTTCATCTACAAAAAGTCTTCTCAATCTTGACCTTCTTACTATATCCCAACATTTACAAGGTGCCACACATGGCCACAAACTTGATTTAGTCTCTATATGTAATGTATCACAGACACAGTGAGTTACCCAATAAGAATATTTATTTATAACTATTAAATAAATGGAAATGCTATTTGCAGGTCATATGGGAGCCCTGCTGGCACCAGCCCCTCGAGGTTTCTTTCAACCATCTCTCTCCTCCTCCTCGTTCCAACCTCATGGATAGCTGCTAACACAGGACCCACAAGGCTGCAGGATCGGCATGCGAGGAAGCCGACCCTACACACACCCTCTTCTTCACAAAGACTCTCCAACAGGATTTAGGAAAGAAAACAGAAACTTAATGAATATAGTCTCTGAGGTAGGTTGGTCTGCAGGAAATTCTTTCATTTTTTGGACCGCATCAATTCTGTGGCTGAGTACCTTGCCCAGACGAGATGCCAGGCCTGCAAGTCCTTCTACCATAGGGAGTCTTCACATCTGAAGCACTTGGAAAGGAAGTAACACCAGAGAACTTGGACTCCATTCCTTTCTCAATCATCACTCATTCCAAGTTCCATACTCTGTAATACTCAGTCTTAACAGCGGACCTAAATAACTCTTTCACGCTGATGGGATCAGATCATTTACATGCCCCAAAATGAAGTGCTAGGGGTAACATGATCCTCAACAAAACATCCCCAACACACGGCAGCACTCTCTCTCTCACTCCATACAACTTCTTGTCCCTCAACTGACTCCTTGTAATACTCTCTCTCACACTCCCCAATCTCTCCACAATCAAAACAGGACAACCCATCCTTGAGGGAAAAAGTTTAATATTGGCTTTCCCCCCTCTACTGAGCTCAAATGGCAAAACACCATTGTTGCTGTGTGGCGTGAACCTTTTGAACTTTCACAGACTCCCTTGAAGCAAATTTCCAATCACAACCATGGTAAATAGCACTGGTCTTGTGTGTGATGGCATGCACACAACAGTAGTCACTCCATTCCATTGATATAAATTGGGTGCCATTGTTCGTCACTGTCACTCTTGGATACCCTTCTCTTGCACACAAATCCTCTAGAAAATCCACCACCATCTTTGAAGTAACACTATTAGTCACTAACACCTCTACCAACCTGGTGAGCAGATCCAACACCACTAAACAAAATGATTGAACCCCATTGTGCCAAACTGGATCCAAAACATCTATGCCTATTTTCTCCCAACGTTGCGTAGGGATATCAGTCATTGCCATCGGACACTTGGCACTCACACATACTTTATCACTTCTTTTGCAAAGGATGCCATCCCTAAATGCCCTCTCAGTTTGAAGGTTGCAGGCCGGCCACCAATAATCATTGCAAAATATTTGTTTCATCTTCACTAGGCCCTGATGTCCTTCATGGCCCAGTTCACCCAGCCATTCTCTGATGCCTTTGGGTGGAAGGATTTTATCACCTTTCCACAACAGTACATTCTGGATCAACAACTTATTCTTTACCTTCCATAAGCTCTTGAGTTCCAAACACAGCCTCATTTTTGCTGAGATCACCCCTTGACAGAGCATCCATGAATCGTGCATGCTTCTCATCGCATCGCATTTCAGGTTCCCATTCTTATCGTGAAACAGAACTGTTGCTGACATCGAAGACTACTTTGTTTTCTTCGTTCTCAAGTCCTCCCTCAACATTAGATGAAGTTCTCGAAAAACAGTCAGCAGCATGTTTTTCTACACCTGTAATGTATTTTAAGACACAATAATACTCTTGCGGACTAGAAACCCACCTTCTGATCCTTCCTGACACTATCCAATCCTTTCGATGTAATAATTTCAACTAAAGGTTTTTGATCCGTGTGAAATTCAAATCCTGTGCCCCACACAACATTTTGAAACTTTTCTGCAGCCCACATAACAGCTAAAGCTTCCTTCTCAATGGTGGCATTGTTTTTTTCCACCCCTTTCAAAAGTCTTGAAGCAAAAGCTATCAGGTATTCCGTGCCATCTTCCACTTGAGTCATGACAGTGCCCAAACCCATGTTGCTAGTATCTGTTGTGATGACTGTGACTCCACCTCTCTTAACGTTCTGTAGAGCAGGAGCTCTAACTAAGGCAAATCCTTCTTTGCAGGCATCATTCAATATAAATCCTCCTTTGCTCTTTAGAGACTCCCTCATATTGATGGTGTGGGAGGCAAATTTGTTGATGAATTTCGAATAACATTCAGCCATTCCCAAGAATGCCCAGAGTTGATCTCGGCTGATTGGAGCAGGCATGCCTTCAATGGCATCAGACAAGTTGTTCTTACGATGAATGCCCTCCTTTGAAATGACACGTCAAAGATATTCAATTTCACTTCTGTTCATCTTCTGTCTACTCGGGAGGATAGCTCAGGGGCAACATGCTTGCCTTGGAAGCAAAACAACACGATGCAACACAGGTTCGATCCCCAGGTCCGCGCTTAGAGACCTCTGGGTATTAAGTGCGTTATAAATAACCAATTACAATTGCACTTTTCCTTACTGAGCATCATTCCTGCTTTTTGTAGTTTCTTAAGCACACTGTTGAGCTTTTTGTTGTGCATCTCCTGATTATCTGCATAGACTAATATGTCACCCTGAAAGCACAGGACTCCTGGATCTCCATCAAATATATGATCTTAAACACTGATGCTGCAGAGATGAGCCCAAAAGGCATCCGTTTGTACTGATACAGCCCCTCCGGCATTATGAAAGCATTTAAATGTCTCGATTTCTTATGCAATTTTACTTAATGATAGGCTGAAGTAAGGTCTAATGTGGAAAAGAAACCTGCTGGTCCAATGGTGGAGATAATTTCCTGTTACAATGCAGTTGTTCAACTCTCTCATATCCACACACATTCGTATTTTCCCTGAACTTTTCCTCACTAAAACCAATGTAGAAAACCCACTCTGAGATGTCAATACTTTCAATAATGTCCTGCTTCACCAACATTCTTAGTTCTAATTTGACTTCATCTCTCATCGAGAGAGGTATGTTCTGCATTCTTTGCGTGACTGGTATACAGTTATATTTAAGTATGATCTGGTGAACAAATCCCTGTAGACATCCAACTCTATCTTGAAAAATGTCTTGCAACACATTTTTACTACTTAATGACCCTGCCACTGACAGAACAGGGTCCTCTGCATTAGGGTCAAGCTTGACTGATACCTTTTTTGGTGTGTCCAACTTAACAGTGGCACTATAACGCTCACCTGATTCCCACGGAGGGGCGGGTCTTGGCAGGAAGGTGTCTGTAACACGAAACGTGATGTGCAGGATTCGGTTGGCTTCTGGGGTCGAACTTCTCCGCACTGTGTGTCGAACTCGAAGGGTGAGGATTCTGCAGGTGAAATAATATGGGGATTAAAGGTCTGGGTTGTTGAATGTCCCTATCTCTCTCTCCTCCCAGCTTGTCTGTTGAGCCCCCCTCCCAGGTCAACGTGCTCACCTTAGATAGGTGAATGCTGGGCTCTCCATCTGCGTCTAGTGCAGGGTGCCGTTGCCAGTTCCTTCACTGGTGAAACTTTGGCCTCTTGGCTTCAGAGGATGGATACCGTCGTTGTCTGCACGACCGGTAAGTTTCTGGACACCTTTAGTCTTTATAGTCTTTTTATGCGTGGCAGTGAAGCACCTGGAATTGCGTAAGTATGGCAAGCGCTCTTACTGTCTCTTTCTCTGTCTTTGCAGGTGACGATGCGGAATGAAGAAATCCGGAATTCGCCGCGTGCCGGGAAGTGTAACACTGCTGTTGTCTTTGCAGATGAAGATGCAGCGTGAAGAATCCGGAATGCCCAGCGTGCCGGTAAGTAGAATAATGCTGTTTATCTTTGCAGGTGAAGATAAGGCGTGAAGAAGCCGGAATGCATAGCGCGCCGGTAAGTATGGAAATGCTGTTTATCTTGGCAGGCGAAGGTGCAGCGTGAGACTCGGCCGCTGCCGATGGATCAGGTAAGCACTGCGTGTTTAAGTTCGTTCTGCTAACCTGTTGTTTCTGGTCTTTTGCAGGTGCTGATGTTGATCGGGTACAGGAATGGTGAGTATAATTCTTGCAGGTTCAGGATCCAAAGAAGAAAAGCTGGAACAGACTCGGTGAGCGTTCTGCTGCAGATGCAGAATAACGCGAAGCACGTTTCATCAATCGGGTGTGGTTTAAATAGCCTTGGAGTGATGAGGCGTCTCCTTCCACGGCCCCGCCTAGGTAAGAAAAGAGTTCCTGCTTCCAGAAGAGTTCCAGTGCTGTATCCAGGGAGTGGAGCTGCCCCACCCAGGTAAGAAAGTAGTCCCAGTTCACCGAGGACTTCTAAGAGTCTGGTAAGTAAGCAGCATGGTCTGCCGCAGGTAAGTCCACCCAAGCACCTTCACACCAATGATGAGCCCGGCGCTTCCAGTGCCGGGACCGATGCTTCTGATGAGCCTGGTGCCACCGGCGCCAGGACAAGGTCCAAAAGGTCCCTGTGGGGACCGGCTGGTGCCTAGGATCAGGGTAAGGGGCCTGCTTCCAAGGACGTTGGGCTGATCCTGGCTCCTTGGAAGCAGTGATCATGACAGTATCCCCCCTCAAGGCCCCTCCTAAGTGTGTCTTTCCCGGGGGCTTTGGCTTGTCTGGGTGCTTCAGGTGGAATCTCTTGACCAGACGAGGTGCGTGGACATGTTCTGAGGGTTCCCAAGACCTTTCCTGGGGACCGTATCCTTTCCAATCAACCAGATAGTATAATTTAGACCTGGAAATTTTGGAGTCTAGGATGTTCTTCACTTCGAATTCGAGTTCTCCGTCTACCAAAACGGGTTCTGGGAGTTCAGTCAATCGGGTTTCTGGTTATACTGGTTTTAATAAGGAGACATGGAATACTGGATGTATTTTCATATGCGTAGGTAATTCCAATTTGGCAGCCACCGGATTAATTATGGCAGATATGAGGTAGGGCCCAAGGTATCTCGGGATGAAAGTGCGGGGTCCTTTTAAAGGTAGGTGCTTAGTGGATAACCAGACTTGATCTCCTACAGCGTAGTGAGGGGCCTCTTTACGGTGCCGATCGGCTGCCTTTTTGAATTGAGCTTTAGCTCTTTGCAGATGGGCAGTGGCTTCCTTAAAAGCACAGGTGATCTCCGAATGTAAGTGATCCACAGCAGGTGCTTCCATTTCTTGGGGAGGATCCAGGTTGGAGGTTCTAGGATGGTGTCCATATAATAGGAAAAAAGGAGTCTTCCCGGTTCCAGAATGAGTCGAATTGTTGTAAGCGTATTCAGCGATCCAAAGAATGTCCTTCCAGGGGTTTTCTGTTTGTTGGAGCATGCAGCGTAGATATTGTTCTAGTGTCTGGTTTGTCCTCTCGGTTTGTCCGTCAGTTTGGGGATGGTGACTGGTCGAAAGTCTTACATCAACTTGGGCTAGACGACAGCAACTGCGCCAGAAGTGAGAGATGAATTGACTTCCCCTATCGGAGACTAAGACCGAAGGAAAACCGTGTAAGCGAACGATGTTTGCCAAGAATTCCCGGGCCAGTACTGAGGCTGAAGGCAGGCCCTTCAAGGGTATGAAGTGAGCCATTTTCGAGAATAGATCCACGACTACTAAGATGGTAGTATATCCCAAGCATGGAGGTAAGTCCGTGATAAAATCCATGGACAGAGTATGCCATGGACAGGGAGGGATGTCAAGTGGCTGCAATAGGCCGGCTGGTTTTTGCTTTTGACTTTTATTCTGGGCACACACACCACAGGAGATTACAAAGTCTCTAATATCCCTTTTCCACGATGGCCACCAGAAATATCTTTTAATCTTTTCCATGGTCTTGGTAATGCCAGGGTGCCCTTCCATTAGAGAATCATGATAACCGGAGATTACTTGTTTTTGTAGTTCCTCACAGGGCAAGTGCAATCGTCCTCGGAAATATGGTAGGTCTTGATCTACTGAGTATTCTTTTCCCTTTAACTGCCAGTCCTGCAAATCGGTCGGAGTTAGAAGCGATTTCACCGTGGTCTTGATGTCTTCAAAAGATTGAGAGCTGACCAAACCCAAAATCCTTTGTTCTGGGATTATGGGTATTGGATCTGGATTGATCAAATGTTCATCTACTCCCATCCGGGAGAGGGCATCCGCTTTTCCGTTCTTACTACCTGGTCGATAAGTAATTATAAAGTCAAATTCTGCTAGGAACAGAGCCCAGCGAAGCTGTCTGGAAGACTGAGCTTTGGCTGTCTTTAGATATTGTAAGTTGCGGTGGTCAGTCATTACGGTGACTGTGTGTCTGGCTCCTAGAAGATAATGCCGCCAGGCTTTAAAGGCCGATCTGATGACCAAAAGTTCCTTGTCTGTAATTGAATAGTTGATCTTAGGAGGCGACCGGATGTAGTTGGTTTGTGACCGAATCTCTTTGTGATAACACTGCTCCCATAGCAAGACTAGAAGCATCCGTTTCCATGATGTAAGGAAGTTCTGGGCGAGGATGTTTTAAAACAGGTGCAGAAATGAATTTAGCTTTTAAGTCTTGAAAAGCTTGTTCCGCTTCAGAAGACCACTCAAAACGTTTGTTCTTTTTGAACAGAGCGGTGATGGGCTGGACTATCCGGGAAAATTCAGGAATGAATCTGCGGTAAAAATTAGCGAAACCTAGCATGCTTTGAACTCCTTTTACAGAGGTTGGTGATGGCCACTTGATAATTGCATCAACTTTCTTTGAATCCATATGGACTCCGTTAGGTGACAATATGAATCCCAGGAACTCGACTTCCGTTGTGTTGAAAACGCATTTCTCATGCTTAGCAAAAAGACTATGTTGACGCAATCTCTCGAGAACCTTTTTAACGTGTCTCTGATGTTCTTCTTCAGATGATGAATAGACAAGGATGTCGTCAATGTAGACAACTACACACACGTCAATGAGCTCTCTAAGGACATCATTCATAAAATATTGGAAAGCAGCCGGAGCATTACACAGTCCAAAGGGCATCACTTGATATTCGAATAGCCCGTACTTGGTGCGGAAGGCCGTTTTCCATTCATCGCCCTCTTTGATCCGTACCAAGTGGTAGGCTCCTCTGAGATCCAGCTTTGTGTATATACATGCATCTTTGACTTGGTCCAGGAGTTCAGGGATCAAAGGTAACGGGTATCTGTTTTTAACAGTGATCTGATTCAGGGCGCGGTAATCTATGCAAGTCCTAAGGTCTCCTTTCTTTTTCGGAACGAAGAACAAAGCCGATGAAGCTGGTGATTTTGAAGGACGGATAAACCCGTTAGCTAGGTATTGGTCCAGGTACTGTCTGAGATGAAGGTTCTCTGGCTCGGTGAGGGCATAGATCCTGCTGCAAGGAGGAGTTGTTCCAGGTATTAGATCTATTTGACAGTCGTAAGACCTATGAGGAGGTAGGGTGTTAGCTTGATCCTTCTGGAAGACGTCTTGGAACTCCTGGTATTCGGGAGGTAATTTGAGAATCTCCCCAGAAGAGATCGCCGCTAGTGAAACATCAGGTCGAGGATAACAAGTGGTAGAATACTCTGGAAACTGAACCGTCTTTGCTCGCCAATCAATCTGAGGATTGTGCTTCTCTAACCAAGGGATTCCCAGAATGATCTGGAACTGAGGGGCCTTGATTACATCGAACACTATTCTCTCCCGGTGTCCATTGTGACTCAACAGCGTCACTTCTTGGGTGGCATGCGTTACTGGTCCGGAGGCTATCTCCGTGCCATCCACAGTAGTGATGACGTCCTTTACTGCCTTAGGGACAAGGGGTAGATTCATCCTTGATACCATTTCACGGTCCACATAGTTACCGATTGCTCCGCTGTCAATGTAAGCTTCAATTGCATGCAAACGATCCGGACGTTCAGGACTAATGAGGACCATGGGTATCACGAAATGCGAGGTCACGGGACAGACCTTAACGCTCGGCAAGAGGACCTCTACTCTTGTCGGGCGAGGTCGTTTCCCTGCTCAGACTTTGTGGTACAGGTATCCGCGGCTCCTACAGTTTTCTTAGCTGGTTTCACGGGACAGTCCCGAAGAAAGTGTCCTGAATTACCGCAATAGAGGCATAATTGCAGCTGCCTTCTTCTTTCCCGCTCTTTCTGGGTTAAAGGTCCTCTCATGCCCCCTAATTGCATGGGTTCCACAGTGTCCGCTCCCTTATTCGAGATCTGTGGTTTAGAAAACACTCGGGTATCAAATCTGGAACGATCTGCCTTCCTGTTCTGTAGTCTATGGTCCAGTTGGACAACTAAGTCAATATAGTCTGAACATTCTTGTGGAGGATTCACAACTTGCGCTAGCACATCCTTGAGCTCTCCACGCAGGCCTCTGTAGAAAAGCGTTATTCTCTTGTCCTCGGGCCATTGTGTTTCCACTATGAGTCTATTGAAAGAGGCTATATAAGTCAAAAGGTCTTGGTTACCCTGTCGTAATGAGAGAAGTTCATTGTTCAAAGCCTGCCCTTGTGCATGTCTTGCGAACAGTTTCTCCATGCTGGACTGAAAGGCTTGAAAATCATGTAAAACCGGATCATCCTGGGTGACTAAAGGGATCGACCAATCTGCAGCGCTGCCACTGAGATAAGAAAGCACGAAAGCCACCTTGGCCTGGTCTGTTGGGAATGCAGCTGGTCGACATAAGAAGTGCAGGCGGCACTGGTTGATAAACACTGCAAATTTCTTTGGATCACCAGCAAAGCGTTCGGGCGGAGCCAAGGGCACATTACCGGGCAGATTGATTTGCACTGGATTTGAAGCTGATGCAGAAGGATAACTCCCTCCTGGAACGGGCAAAGGTGTCTGTCCTGCCTGCGTTTGTAACAACTGCCTAGCAAGGTCCTCAGTTCGCTCCTTAGAAATTATCAGTTCTCTTCTTAGAGAGCTCGTTTCCTGGCGAGCTGCATGTACTTCTGCTCTTAATTCCCCAAGCAACTGGGCTAGTTGATCAGTATCTGAGGTTTCCATTGCGCCTGGGTAGGAGTTTTGTGGTGGGCTTCGCGTTCTATAACGCTCACCTGATTCCCACGGAGGCGCGGGTCTTGGCAGGAAGGTGTCTGTAACACGAAACGTGATGTGCAGGATTCGGTTGGCTTCTGGGGTCGAACTTCTCCGCACTGTGTGTCGAACTCGAAGGGTGAGGATTCTGCAGGTGAAATAATATGGGGATTAAAGGTCTGGGTTGTTGAATGTCCCTATCTCTCTCTCCTCCCAGCTTGTCTGTTGAGCCCCCCTCCCAGGTCAACGTGCTCACCTTAGATAGGTGAATGCTGGGCTCTCCATCTGCGTCTAGTGCAGGGTGCCGTTGCCAGTTCCTTCACTGGTGAAACTTTGGCCTCTTGGCTTCAGAGGATGGATACCGTCGTTGTCTGCACGACCGGTAAGTTTCTGGACACCTTTAGTCTTTATAGTCTTTTTATGCGTGGCAGTGAAGCGCCTGGAATTGCGTAAGTATGGCAAGCGCTCTTACTGTCTCTTTCTCTGTCTTTGCAGGTGACGATGCGGAATGAAGAAATCCGGAATTCGCCGCGTGCCGGGAAGTGTAACACTGCTGTTGTCTTTGCAGATGAAGATGCAGCGTGAAGAATCCGGAATGCCCAGCGTGCCGGTAAGTAGAATAATGCTGTTTATCTTTGCAGGTGAAGATAAGGTGTGAAGAAGCCGGAATGCACAGCGCGCCGGTAAGTATGGAAATGCTGTTTATCTTGGCAGGCGAAGGTGCAGCGTGAGACACGGCCGCTGCCGATGGATCAGGTAAGCACTGCGTGTTTAAGTTCGTTCTGCTAACCTGTTGTTTCTGGTCTTTTGCAGGTGCTGATGTTGATCGGGTACAGGAATGGTGAGTATAATTCTTGCAGGTTCAGGATCCAAAGAAGAAAAGCTGGAACAGACTCGGTAAGCGTTCTGCTGCAGATGCAGAATAACGCGAAGCACGTTTCATCAATCGGGTGTGGTTTAAATAGCCTTGGAGTGATGAGGCGTCTCCTTCCACGGCCCCGCCTAGGTAAGAAAAGAGTTCCTGCTTCCAGAAGAGTTCCAGTGCTGTATCCAGGGAGCGGAGCTGCCCCACCCAGGTAAGAAAGTAGTCCCAGTTCACCGAGGACTTCTAAGAGTCTGGTAAGTAAGCAGCATGGTCTGCCGCAGGTAAGTCCACCCAAGCACCTTCACACCAATGATGAGCCCGGCGCTTCCAGTGCCGGGACCGATGCTTCTGATGAGCCTGGTGCCACCGGCGCCAGGACAAGGTCCAAAAGGTCCCTGTGGGGACCGGCTGGTGCCTAGGATCAGGGTAAGGGGCCTGCTTCCAAGGACGTTGGGCTGATCCTGGCTCCTTGGAAGCAGTGATCATGACAGGCACGGCACCCTTCTTGAGACAAACTTTTCCAGTGGTATTCCTCTCCTTGAAACTCAAAGTGGCCTGGAACCAACCTACTAAGTCGGTAGTTGCTCCCCCGTAGGTTCTTGGGCAAATGTCTACTTCATTTAAATACTCGGGTCCCATATTCTCCCTGATCTTCTCTGATATCAAAGTGCACTTGGCCCTAGAATAAATCATCATAGCAGTAGGCACTCCATTTACAAGTACAGGTCACTTCGGGCTATGTAGCTCCTCATTCTCATCCATGACTAAATTTACACACTCTTCCTCTTCTCCCTCACTGTGATCACTCCCTATCCAATCCGTGGATCTTTTGACTTGAAAGCATCTTGACAAATGTCCTCTCCCTTTACAAATTCTGCAAATTATTCTTAGAGCAGGGCATTCTGGGCCATTTGCCCAGTGGGATATGCTGTCACACCTGAAACTTCTTCTGGAGTCACCCCAACCTCTTCCTCAAGATTTCAATCACCCTGTAAAATGTCTTCTTCCTCTAAAAGATCTCTCATCCGAAAACATCTTCCCATCACCAGAACTACTGCATCAGTAAAGGAGGCTGAGGTGCTTGAAGGTTTGGCAGTCTCAGGTTTCACAGACAACTCCCTCAACTTGCTTTCCAGGACCTAGAAACACTGTTCTGTGTGCTCTACTTCTTTTGCAATGCGTAGCACTGTATCAGGGGTGGATCATCTTCAGACAATAATTTCTCTCTGACTTTACCACTGCTCCACTCCAACATAAATTGGTCTCTTAATCTTTAGTCTAACCGTTGGTTGAATTGACATGGTCTTGCTAATTTCCTTAATGCAGTAATATATTGTTCTACTGACTTTCCTTCTTGTTGAGTGTATTTCCCAAATTTGTAGCGTTCTAAAATGGTGCTTATTTTTTTCTCGTAGTGCTTTTCCATCTTCTTGATTGACTTTTCATACTCAAGCAAGTCAAAACTTTGACCAGCTAAGAGATCAGGTAGATCCTCACATTTTTCCTAGCCTGCTGAGCCTAAACAATGCAGGAAAAGTGACTTCCTTCTTTCCATGCAATAATTCATCCCACAAACGTTTGCAAAGAGTTCAAAGGATTTGATCCATCTTTTCCAAGGAATTGCTAGTCCCTCCACCTCCAGCAGGATGAAAGAAAGGGGGTGGCCGCATACTGTGGAGAGACATGTCTCCTGTACCCGTGTAAGAGAACGTACTTGCAGGCTCATGGGAGGTAACTTCCCTTATTACACTTATGATTGTGCTTTGTGTGGAGAGTAACAACTGGTATTTTTATTGAGGAAGTTAAGTTGATGTACATCAAAATTTGAAGCTCTTAATGTTGGAACAGAATCAAATACTGGGATGAAGAAGTTTGGACGAGGATGCACTATGTGGCCTTTCCTCTAAGGTACACGTAGCATAGGCCAGAAAAACAATGTGGGATGCAGGCGTTACACGGAGGCTGCAGAGCATAAAATACTAATTTGTAAGCTTTGTAAGTACGAGAGGGTAAGTAAACTGAGCCTGCACAACAAGCAATGCGTTTATGGCTGGCCTCCCTTGCCCTGCATGCGCTCTCACAGGGCTCCGGATCAGGCGTTCAGGAAAGCTGTGTTGCTTCGTGTCGTATCGCTCCGATGAACAGTTGCTGGCAGAGCCCTGGCTACCAATATCGGCACTCAGTACCAGTTTGTAATCTATCATGGACACAGTGAGTTACTTGATAAGAATATTTATGTATAACTATTAAATAAATGGCAATGCGATTCATGGGTCATATGGGAGCCCCACTGGCAGCAGCCCCACAGTCTCCTTTCAACCATCTCTCTCCTCCTCCTCCTTCCAACCTCATGGGCACCTGCTAACACAGGACCTGCGAGGCTGCAGGATTGGCACACAAAGAAGCCAACTCTACACTGTACTGGTGGGAGAACAATTTAAACAAACATGTACATCTTGTGTAGCCTCCCCTTTCTAGGGCAGTACTATGTCTACACATTTGTTTGTTTGTTTGTTTGTTTGTTTGTTTATTTGTTTATTGTTTTTATATGGCACACCAAACCCAAGGGTAACTGGGCGCAAGCAGTACAAGGAGGCTTTAGGCTTAATGATACATAGAGTTACAGTCATAGAATTACAGTCATAGGCCCTCATTACAACACCGGCGCTAAACCATGCCGCTATTAGCACCATGGTTGGTGCTGGTGTTGTAACGAGACCGCCATGGGGAAATGTGGAAATTCCGCCCCATTCCAAGGTTGGCGGGGTGGTATTTCCCCATTTCCCCATGGCCCTTCCCCATTCCCATTTTTGGCCCACAGGGCTCAATGGGAATGGGGAAGACAGCAATTACGGTGCCGCAAATTGTGGTACCGTAATTGCCTGCGAGGTCCCTTTGCTGGTCCCTACTTTATCGGCTGGTCCAGACCAGCCGTTCAGGTCGGGTCCCGCAAAGGGACCTCGTAGTAAGGCGCTAAGTGGTTAACGGTGCCGCAGCCTTTTACGGTGCCGTTAACCACTTAGCGCCAGGGTCGTAATGAGGCCCATAGACTTGCCGTATAGGCGGTTGAGGATATGTACAATACATTACAATATATACAGTTGCATTAAGGAAGGCAGTATAAGGCAGTAAGAGGTGAAGTTTCAGTGCCAATTTATATGGTGGCAGGTGCTGGCTTGATCTGTTGTTTGATACTAAGTTGGTCGGTGAGTGTCATTGGTTCTAATCCATTTCTGTATGTTTCGTCTCAAACTGGGGTAAGTTTGATCAGCCCGGAGTGAGTAGGGGAGTGAGTTCCATGTTTGGACTGCCATGACTGGGACGCTTCTGCCGCCAGATTTGGCTAGGTTGAAACATGGTACGCTAAGGTAGCAAGAATTGGAGGATCTAGTAAGGGGATTAGTAGTTTTCTTGGCTATCCTGTTGGAGAGGTACTGTGGTGCGGCATTGTTGAGGCATTTGTGGGTCAGGGAAGTTGTTTTTAGCATAATTCTGTCTTTAATTGACCGCCAATGGTTTTGTCTTCTGATCGCCGATATGTGATCTCTGTTTGGGATATTTAGTGCCGTTCTCAGTGCGTTGTTTTGTAGCGTTTGGATTTTGTTTAAGATGTATTTGTTGGACCCCATGTAGAGGGCATTACAATAGTCCAATCTTGAAAGTACAAGGGCATTAGCGACAGTAATGCAGCTAGTTGGGGATAGGTAAGGTCTGCAGGTCCTGATTAATTTGCATGTGTATGCTGATGTGGACCAAGGGAGTTGACGTGTTTCCTCATGGTTAGGGTGGAGTCAAGGTAGAATCCAAGTGTTTTTACTTCCTTTACAACCTTGATGGTATTGCCGTCAATGTTGAAGGAGGAATACTCGTTGTTGAGTTTTTTAATGTTGGTCGGGGTACCTAGTATTAGGAGTTCGGTCTTGTCGTCATTCAGGCAGAGGCCGTGCGTGGCCATACATGCCTGAATGAGTAGGTAGATTTTGTTCACGAGAGCCATGTCAGTGACGTAATTGCCCGAAAGGGGTATGAGGATCTGTGTGTCATCTGCATAATTGGTGTAGATGACACCCAGATTGTCCAATTTGTCAAACAGTGGCTTCGTGAAGATATTGTACATGGTGGGTGAGACGCATGATCCTTGTGGAATGCCACAAGTTATTGAGATAGGATCTGCTGAGTCTATCGGGGAGAATACTTGCATGGTTCTATTGTTGAGGAATGACTGAACCCATGCTACAGCTTCCGTAGAAAAGTGAGCCGCTGAGGCAAGTTGTTCGCAAAGGATTTCGTGGTCCACCAAGTCAAAGGCAGCTGACAAGTCAAGAAGGAGCAGCATGGCAGTTTTCCCTTTGTCAGTGAGTGCCTCAATTTGTGTTTTTAGATCGATCAATGCAGTTTCAGTGCCATGTTGTGGCCTGAAACCTGATTGGAGGGTGCCGAGGAGATGATTAGTTTCCAGATATTGTTGTATCTGTATGTACGCTACTCTGTCTATCTTTAAAAGAAAGGGGACCGTTGTGATGGGCCTGTAATTATTTGGAATGGCTGGATCTAAGGTTTGTTTTTTCAGCAGGGGTAAGACCCAGGATACTTTCAAATTACTTGGGACAATGTTAGTTGAAAAGGATGCATTGATGAGTTTGGTAATGAATGGTGACAGGTCTCTCGCTGCATCTTTGATTAGTTGTGCTGGGCAGTTGTCGCCCTGGCCTCTAGTTGGCTTCAGGGAGGAGATGATTTTCTCTACTTCAAGGATGGAAACTTTGGAGAATTTAAATTGGTCTGGTTTATTGGTTGGTGTGTCGGTAGTTTGGAGGGGGAAAATCGTGTTTGGTGAGGGAGGATTTCTTATTCGCAATCTTTCCTTTGAGGAGTACAATTTTGTTGGCTAAAGCGTTCTGGATGTTGGTGCACCAGGCTTTGTCTTTGGTTATATTGTCGGCTGGAGGGATCGGTGCCTCTATTTCTCGTAGTATGGTTAAGAGCTCTTTTGTGTTAGAGCTGGCTTTGGCAATCCTGTCGTTGTAAAGGTCTTTCTTAGTGTTTATTATTTCTTTTTTGTAGTGGTCAGCAAATTTAGTTAGGTTCGTTTTATTTTCTGCTGATGGTGTGTGTTGCCATAAGGCTTCCAGTTTCCTTTTTTTTTGCCTAAGGTCTTTTAAATGTGGGGTGAACCACACGTTTAGGTGTGCTTGTGATTTGCTTTTGCGCAGTTTAAGAGGTGCAATGGAGTCCAATACTGTGGACATAGTTGTGTTGTAGGTGTCAACTAGTATGTTGGGGTCTGTGGATGCAGATAGATTGCTTAATGAAGGCAGGATAAGTGGTAAGAGTCTGTCCATAGTGATATATTTTTTGATCCTGGTGGGTTGAGGAGGGGCTATAGTCATGTTTGCTTGTGTCTGTCTATTACCATGGTGAAGGTAATCAGGTGGTGGTCAGTCCACGGCAGTGGAGAGATAGAATTGATAGGTTACAATTTAGGTTGGCCACCCAGTCAAGGGTTCTGCCTTTTGAGTGTGTTGGTAGGTTTACTTTTTGGACAAGTCCTTGTTCTGATAGCATATTAGAGATAGCGTTGGTGTCATTGGCTGTTTGGTCATTAAAGCCAAGGTTGAAGTCCCCTAGGATGAGTGCCTCAGAGGCTGTCTTTGTGTTATTGGAGAGGATGCTTGAAATGTCATCCTCAAAGGATCCAATGGGTCCTGGAGGCCTATACACTAGGAAGATTGTTAGCGTCTTAGAGCTAGATATTGGTATTTTTGCTATAAGCATTTCGCAGGACGCGTTTGGGGGTGATGGTATATGTCTGATTGCTAGATGTGTTTTAGCTATGATGGTGATACCTCCTCCTCTAGCGTTAGTTCTATCTGCTCTGAGGATTTGGTAGTTTTCAGGGAACGCTAAGGCTAGGGCAGGACCTGCTGTGTCATGTAGCCAAGTCTCAGTGACTGCTAGGAGGTCGAGTGTATTTCAGCTGATCAGGTCGGCTATGTCTATAGCGTGTGCTATCAGGGATCTAGCGTTTATTGAGGCCATATTGAGGTTGGCGGACTGGGCAATATGAGAATGAGTTTTGATGGATTTGCAAGGGCTGGCTTTAGGTTTGGGTAGTTTCTGCAGGGTATCTGAGGCTGTTTTATCTGGATAGTGGGGTAGTTTAGACTTGGAGCGGTTATTATTTGGGTGGTGGTCCTGTTTTGATAGGACATTAGATCGTGTGTCATGGAGGCAGGGTAGCCTAGCTCGAAGTTAGATATTCCTTTCTGTGACTGGACAGGGTATGGATTTGGTACTGGTCATGGTCGTCAGAGCATGGTTTACTGCTAGGCAGTTAGTAAAGGTAGTCTGGTGGATGATTATTATAATGGTAACTGTTAAAGAAGTTAGGGCGAGGTTTCTTATATTCATATTTGCAGTAAAGTGATCCAATTTGTTTGGCAGTAGTGTGCTGTGCCGGGAGGGGGACGAGGTGGAATCAGTTCAGGTGGGTTGGTCCCGCAAAGGGCAGTTCACAGTGGGCAGAATGGGCTAGTGCACATTGGTCAGTTCAGGGCGGGCAATGTGGGCTGGTGCACAGTAGGCAGTTCAGTGCAGGCAGACTAGGCTAGTACACATTAGGCAGCTCTGGCAAAATATGCTGGTACATAGTGGGCAGCTTTAGGGTAGGCAGACTGGGCTAGTAAACATTAGGCAGCTCAGGGCAGGCAGACTAGGCTAGTACACATTAGGCAGCTCAGGCAAAATATGCTGGTACACAGTGGGCAGCTCAGGGCAGACAGACTAGGCTAGTACACAATAGGCAGCTCAGGCAAAATATTGGTACACAGTGGGCAGCTCAGGGCAGGCAGACTAGGCTAGTACACATTAGGCAGCTCAGGCAAAATATGCTGTTACACATTAGGCAGCTTAGGCAGAATACGCTAGTACACATTAGGCAGCTCTGGCAGAATAGGCTAGTACACATTAGGCAGCTCATGCAAGATATGTTGGTACACATTAGGCAGCTCAGGCAGAATAGTCTAGTACACATTAGGCAGCTCAGGCAGAATAGGCTAGTACACAGTGGGCAGTTCAGGGCAGGCAAGATAGTTTCACTTGGAGCGGCATAAAGATTTTGCAGGCATTGTGCAAGAGAGTCAGTTTAGTAAGGGGGAGCATGTAGCATCAAAGTCATTTCATGGGATTGTCATTTGCCTTGGGTGTCTTACCAGGTTACATAGTAGTATGTGTGGGCTGGAGGAAAATGGGCAGGGTTTCTGGCCCCGGCCTCTGAAGCCTCTGGACAGGCTTGAGACAGGCTATGATCCTTGTTGTGAGGATCCTTCTTGGGAGGGCCGGTGCTCACCTGCCGGCACGTGATTGGCCCTTAAGAGGGGTAGCTGGCCAATTGGAGCGCATATGCTCCAGTTTGTGCAGGCAATGTTAGGCAGCTTCGGTGAGGAGGGCGGCGGCCATTTTGGGCAGGGAACACATTGTGTGTTCCAATGGAGGCACAGATGAAAAATGCAGAACGAATGCTTGCAGGGCTGGTTTGTGCCTGAAAAGCATTTACTGCTCCTCAGGGATCGGAAAGAAGAAATATCAGGCAATTTCCATGTGTGTTGGGCAGAAAGGGGGTTCCTCTCAGAAGGGGTGGTAAATCAGGCAGGGGGCCTACCTTACCCAGATGGGCTCAGCATTGGTGTTGGGACACTGCTCCTGCAGTGGGGAGGGCTCCAGTGCCTCAAATGTCAGCCGTGCACTGATCAGCAGGCTTGAGACAGGTGATGATCCTTGTTGTGAGGATCCTTCTTGGGTGGGCATGTTAAAAGAAGAGACATAAGGAACTTTGGCCTGTCCTCTCTAGCCTCTGACTGGACCACTACCATCCCCAGCACAACCACTGAAACACTACATTCCCTGTAATTGCTCTTATAGTAACCTTGTATAGCCTCTAGGTTCTGTCTTCCCTGTAAAAGAAATAACATCAAAACTAATATGGGCTGATGCATTGCCTGGTTTACACCAAATCAAAAAGAGTTTGCTGGTGCACAAGTTTCATTCTTCGTACTGAAAGGAGAAACTTGACATCATGCCTTCTTAACTTATGCTTATAAATCAACAATCATTTAATCCAAAAAAACTCTTTACCCAAAGCAAGGCGCAAAAGCACTCTATACCCAAAAAAGATTGTGAAGCTGCTTAAAGACTTCACAAATCATGCATCTATTGAGTACAAAATTAAACCGAGTTAACATCTCACCAAAAACGTGGCTGCTCTCATTGAAAATAAATTGATAAGAACTATAAGGGACGTTTGACATCATTCTAATTCCCAAGATCTTAATCACAATTCATTTGGGCTTACCGCTCCACCATTTAATATGAAAGTTTCTTTCAAATCATTTATCCCTCTAACTTTATATTGTCTGACTTTCCGCAACCATGAAAGTGAAAAATCAGGCTCACCACTCAACGCCCATCCAACTGGATACTTCAAGCAGTTAATCTATCAATCAGCCCCAGGTTTGGCTCTTAGAAACATCTACATCTTCTCACTAAAACAGGGGATTCTCCCTGGCATACTTAAAGAAGTAATGCTGACTTCTTTAGTGAAGAAACGGCCCCTTAGAAGCCAGCCATACAGCACATTTTCATTTTATTTCTAATTTATCGTTCTTGGTCAAGATGTTGGAGTTCTTAGTAGTCACTCAACTGCAGACTAATCTGAAGAGTATTAACATTTAGGACACTTTGTAAGCTGGTTGTTGGTCTGGTTGAGGGACTTAGTTGTTACAGCTGCCACAAATGACCTGTGCTCACCTACAGGGAAAGGTGGAGTAAGGATACTGGTGCTTGTAGATATCTTGGTGGCCTTTGAAACAATCAGTCCTCCATTCTTGGTCACCCAATTGAAAGATGCAGGAGTCGAGGCTACTGCACTGAACTGACCACTTCCTTTCTTTTCAATCAATGTCAAAGGATAGGTTTTTGCCTCTTTGCTTCTGAGCCTACTTTGGTGAAATGTGAAGCACCTCAAGGGTTGATATCTCCCTTATATTATTCAGCATTTACCTTTGTCAATTATCTTTGATGATTTAAATATGTGGCTTTATTTATTTAACTATGTTGATGAAACCCAAATTATTGTGTAGGTAAAGTCTTCCTCAGCTTGTGTAGTAGCCAATAAGTTTAAAAATCATATTATTGATCTGGATGATTGGATGAGCATGCAGATTTGCGAGCTCAGTCCCACTTAAGGAGAGATCATGATAGCGGGCTATCAATTTCCATATTTGCACATATTCTGGACAGTATCTCTAGGTAATTGCCGCTTGAAATGTCTCTTGGTAAAACATCCTGCATACGATTTTATTAGGTGACCTTTTACCTTCCACAAATCTCTCACATACTTAAGATTGGGATCTTTCATCTCAAAATGAAGAGAAGTCTATTTCCATGTATAGCTCAGACCTATTGTGTAAAAGCGATATTGTCCCTCATTCAGTCATGCTTAAACTGTGCTAATAGGATTTGTGTTTTTCATGCTAGCTGCTTATTAAGAAGGCTATAAAGGCTGCTTAATGTGGTGGTTCACCACCTGTTGAAACATCCACAACATAGACATAACTCACTCATCCTCAGGGTTTTGATTGGCTCCCAGTTGAGAAGCAAAGCACATTCAAGATCTGATACATAGTCCATTGGGCCTTCTTGGTGATTGGTACGTTTCTTGAAGCTCTCCTTAGGAAATATTGTCCCACCTTCAAATAGTGGACAGTTGACTATGCCATACTTGAGACGGAACAGGATAAGTGGCAGAGCCTTCACTTAACTTGCTTCCTCTCTCTGCAATGTGATTCCTATTGCCATTAGACAAACTGACTGCCATCTTCATGTTTGCAAGTGAGCCACAAAGCCACTTGTGTCATATGTGCCCTTTGTAAATAAATAAAAACACAACAATATAACAGATCTGATTGGTGATCTATATCCTTTGTGTTTTCTCCAGAAGATGGAGTGACAATAGGTACATTGGAGTGGTGCTCTCTATTAACTAAGAAGAGGCTACTGAGGACTTAATGAGAAGGTGATTATGGAGAAAAGAAATTAGATCTTCTCACACCTGATGACATTTGTCTACATAGAATTTTGGGTTGGTACGTTTTGCTTCTTTTTTTGATATAGTTGAAAGCCAAGCAATTTCATTGAAGGACAGACACTGGGCCTCAATACGGGGTTGCCGGTAAAACCTGCTGGTAGGCAATGGGTTACCGGCAACTCTGTAACACTGTTTCTGCCGCCTGACTTCCCGGTGCCACTGGATAAATGGCAGGTGGCGGAAATGGTAAATCCCCATTCCCATGGAGTCCGATAGGAGTCACGGGAATGGGGTCACTGTGCTAAACTGTATTCGTATAATACGACCTTGTTATGAATTTTGGCTTAAGCCCATTCGTGTTGCACAGAAAACCGCGTCTGAAATGTTTTGATTTTTGATCAACACCGCTGCCATTTTAAGAATCATCCACCATTTTGATTTTAACTCTTGCTTGTGTCCTAAAATGGTGCACTGTGTTTTGAACTGCAGCCGAACGACCTTTTGAGTTGTGTCAACATGTAGGCTTACCGAGAGCAGACTGTTTGTTCAATGCAAAGAAACCTTGTGACTCGTTTGAACTGCAATCCAAGTGTTGTCTGTGCTCACAAGCCTCATCCTCATATAACAACGAGACAATGTAGAACAAACTCAGATCGTGTGTTTTTGCTGAACTGTATTGTAGCGATTCTTGAAACAAGGCTTACTGTGGATCAGAGAACCAATGTCACCATTGTAACTTCATGGACATGCAAACTTGTTAAATCTGTTGTACAATATTGTAATATTTGTTATGTGAACTGGGCACGAACCCTAGCATGTAAATTGTTAGTTTGGAGAGGGGCTGGACAATGGATGAAAACTATATAAATGAGCCTGTGTTAAGATGTCCAGCACTCTCAGCCCTCACTGTGTCTGCTGGTACACACTGCGAGGTGCTGGGAGCCAGAAAGCTATCTGTCTGCTTTGAATATGTACAGACTAAAAGATATTCTTATCTTTTTGACCTGTGATTGGCATATTTAATTTTGTGGTACTAAGCCTCAATATTTCTTTGGTCTTTCAGATGGCGCCCGAATAGGGACCCTCAAGATTGATGTCTCCTCACTGAAAAGAAGACGTGGCTATCGGACTGGGATCGGAGAGTGAGAAAAAGGGGGCCTCTTTGTACGAGACGCGACACCTCGTCATTACTGCACAATCCGATCACCGAACGGTGAGGACGCGGTTCGAGAAGGCATCTTGACGTGGGACCCCATATCGAGGCAGGCTCTTTGACGGAATCGCCAACCACAAGGATCCTTTGTAATCCGATCAGACCTCCTTTGCATTTTGTAATTAGGTGAGTCATGCCCCGATTCCTAAGTATCCTGATATTTGGTTGTAGATTTGCACTCACGAGTTCAAACGACGCCAGGTAACACCAGTGATCTGACATGCCTGGGAAATTGTCTGCCTGTTTCAGGGGTTTATTCAGCAGAGACAGACAATCTTTGGAATACGGCCGACCGGCACCACCTGAGGGTTCGCCGGCATGTACTATGTACTGTAAGTACGGCCTTGGTAGTATAGTATTCAACGATATTTGGCACAGACAAACTAGACATTCTTCCGAATTTCAGTGGCCAGTTCATGGCAGTTTTGAAATTGCCCATATAGAGTATTTGGAGTCTATTTTGTTAAAGAAAAAGGCTAGGCCTGCTGCAGTTGATATAATTAAGAATTGGAGAAAGGAAGCTATGCAGCAACTTAAGAGCAAAGAGAAATATGCACGTCAACATCTGTCTAACTCTGAAAAAGCATTATTGTATGATCAACAGAAACAGTTGGAATCTATTAGAAGCATGGATAGGGCTTTTCAACTTGGGGTACAGAAAATATATCCGTCTCAGGACTTTCCTGCCTCAGACCAGCTAATTGATAAGCTTTCAAATGAGCATAGGACTGTTGCCACTGCATCACCCCATGTGACTCTCCATGTTGTTTTACCTCTTCCTGCTGTTGTCCCTCCTCCTGTTGTTGTTCCTCCTCCTCCAGTTGTTGCTCCTCTTCCTGTTGTTGCTCCCCTTTCTGCATCTCTGCCCTTACCGCCAGTTGCTGTTCCCTTAACTCCGTCTTTATCACCAGCGGTAGTGTCTCCACTACCTGTTGTACTCCCTTCCCAAATACCTCCCCTCTCGAGCTCTTCGCTCTTCTACCTCTAACTCCCTCAGGGTCAGTCGATTCTCAAAGAAACGAGCCGGGGGTAGATCTCTGTCTTTGGCCAGGGCCTCTCTCTGGAACAGCCTCCCTACCACTCTAAAACTTGAGGAGAACCATCTCCGGTTCCGGAAGCACCTCAGGACCTTCCTCTTTGCATCTGCCTTTGCTCCCCCTTGCTGATCTGCTCTCTCTAGGCACTGTTCATCTGGCCACCCTCCGTCCCCTTGGCCCAGTTACCTGCTCACCCCGCCACCCTTCTGCACTGCTCCCTGGCCACCCCCTGCACTGGGGACTGTATCTGTACCCATACAGCCCCCCTTCACCCCATTTTCTTCTTTTTTGCACTTATCAGACTTACCCAGTTCTGCTGCCGTAAACACAGCACTTGCCACTTGCTGGCTAAACTACCCCTGTTTATTGCTCCATTATATATTTTATTTGTATTTATTATTATTTATCTGTTGATCCTCTGCTCTGCACTTTCCACTCTCCCCCTTCCATGCACTTTTCCCCTTTCCCTTTCCCATGCACTTGCACAATCTCAATGTCACTGGGCCTAGTAAGATCGTTGTTTTGTTCTCCCCTGTTCCCCTCCCTTGCCTTTTCGCGCTCTGAAACACTTGTGTACGAGCGCGATAAAAATAAAATATCATATCATATCATACAAGATTTGTCCGAACTTTGTTTTCCAAGTGGTTCTGCTCCACTTGTAGCAATTGAAGGGGCAAGTGCTGATTCAAAAGTAGTGATTCGTAGTACAGTTTCTAAAGCTAGAAAAAGAGAATTGTATCCATGGGCTAAGACATGTATAGAAGAAGGTGAAAAATCAGCTGTCTTAACTACAATTTCTGACCAAGGAAGTATTCCCGAACAGAATATTTTTATAGAGGGGATGGGAATGCACTTGGCTGATATTTGGAGTGATTTGACGGACATGGATGTCCCACAAGGGTTGAGGGATTTGAATGCCTTAGCTCAAGGGACACTGCAGAGAAAGTACATGAGCATGTTGAGAGGGCTTTTGAGTTTAAGAAGGAGTTAGATCGATTACATAATGATGATATGGATGGCGATAGATTGGACGCTTCGTATGTGCAGAAACAATTTCTTCCTTCTTGTATATCAATGAGTGGAGAAATGCATATTTGCACAAGAGACGCGCTGAGATGGATTTCAGATGTTTCAATTTCTCCCATGGAGTATATGACACGTTTAGTCAGTATGCTCCGGCAATGCAAAGGAAAGTGTTACAGGTAATGGTAGAGTACCTACAGGATGAGTTTATAAAGACAAAGGTTAGTTGTCCCTCAGATTTGATGGTCATTTATAAGAGATCATTTTCGCACGATACTGCTCTGATTACTTTGTCACCTGATTTAGCTTTGTTGCTTAATGAACGTTCAGAATTGCCTACTTTTCAATTGCCAATGAGGGAGGTACCTCTGACATTTGTTCCTAAAGTAGAGATTCCAGCTAATGCCGCAACAGGCACAGCAGCCGCTACTATTGAAGCTCATTATGTCTCACATTTTGTTCATGTCCCATTTTCTAGACAGGAAGTGAATACCATTAGACAGACGATTCCAGATATTAGGAAAAATCCAACAGGATTTTATAAAGAAATTGAATATGTCTTGCATTTGTCAGTTTTCACGCTGGGTGATATAGACTTGTTGTTCCCTGTGATACTACCTGCTGATTTATGGAAACAGATTAGAACTATAGATGATCTGGCAGGACTGGGTGACACGTGGGTTAACTTGGTGGGGATAGATGGAGAAAGGAAAGCTGGTGAGAAACCGCCACAGGTGATATTGACATTGCCAGACAGAATAGTAACTAAATTAAAAGCTTTGGTTCCAGAGAGAAGAATAGTTTGGGACAAGCTTACAGCTTGCATCCAGGGGAAATCTGAGGGCACTACCGAATTTTTTTATCGTTTTGAACAAGTGTTTTCAGATTTTAGCAGTCAGGACTTAAGTACCGAGTCAGGAAAAAGGCTGTTTGTGGACACATTTGTGCGTGGATTGTTTCCTGATATCCAATCACAAATGATGACTTCCGAAAGCGCCTGGCAAGCAAAATTGCAGTCAGAAGTATTGCACATGGCTCAGTATTATGAAAATAGGGTCAATAATGAAAAAGAGAGGATAGAAAAGAAAAAGGGAGACTTGAAAACCGAAGTATTGTTGCAGCAAATAGTAAGAGGAACTGGAGGTGTGAATGCACAGTTTAGAGGACAGTTTGCCCCACAGAGTAATGCACAAATAGGTCCTGTACACATGAACCAATGTGATTATTGCAGACAAGAAGGTCATTGGCGAGCACAAGGCCTGATCCTTTAGCAGAGATCGAATAACACATATGGTATCATGGGTAGACGATCCAGAGGCCGTCCTGGGATAGGGTGCCTGGTAGAAGCCATTTCGCTCAGAATCAACAGTCATTTTCACAGGATAGTCAGCAGCATAGTGCGAATAATGGGAACATTTTTGGCAATCCTTCGACTGTCTATTTTTCTGAGGATCTTGCATTTGATGCTGTACTGTTCCATTAGGACAGCCCGAAGCAGAGGCTGGAACCAGTACCTATTCCCGTCGATCAGAAAAGGCCCTACGTTAAAATGAAGGTGGGGAATAGGAATCATCTATTTTTGATAGATACAGGAGCAGAGAAGTGTTCCGTTGATCATTTGTGGGTTCCAGATATTCCACTGTCAGGGCAGAATAACATTTCTGTAGGGTTCTCTGGTACGCCAATGGTTAGTCCGGTCTCTCAGCCGGTACTAATTGCACTGGGGCCATTCACTGATTCATATTGATTTCTTTTGACAACGAATTGAATTGTGGCAAAACATTTTTGGGGTTGAATCTGTTGAAAGAATTGAATGCAGTAATTTATTGTTCTCCAGATGGCGTGCATTTGACGATTTCACCTCAACAAACTTCTGTTTCGCAATTTTTGACTAGGCCTTCACCGACTGAATTGGATAAAGTTCCGGCATGTTTATGGGCGGTTGATGATAATGACGTTGGTATTTTACAAATTGAACCTGTTAAAATTGTGTTGAAACCAGGTGTTAAACTACAACGTATTCTACAGTATAAGATTTCAGTTGACGGTGAGCAAGCTTTAAAGAGTATAGTTTTTGAATTTGTACATCGAGGAGTGATTGAGGAAATTGCAGGCAGTTTGTGCAATAGTCTGATTTTACCGGTGTATAAGAAAGGGGACAATGCAATTCCTTTCTGTTTTGTTATTTATTTGCATGCTATCAATAAGATTGTTGCTCCACAATTTCCAATTGTGCCTGATTTGACCACTATATTAACGATGATTCCAGCTTCAGCTAATAATTTTTGTGTTGTGGATCTAAAGAAAGCTTTCTGGTATTCCTGTACATGTTGAGAGTAGATATTTGTTCGCGTTCACCCTAGGGGGACGCTTGTTTACATTCACTCGTGTGCCACAAGGGTACACTGTGAGTCCAAGCATTTATAGTAGAGCTTTGAAGGAACTGCTCGACGCACTTGAGTTGCCTTCCACTTGTACGTTGTTACAGTATGTCAATGATCTTCTTTTAGCTGCAGATTCAGAGGTTGCTTGCAAGGAGGGCCCCATGTTGCTGCTTATTTATCTAGCAGAACATGGGCATAAGGCTTCATTGAAAAAGTTTCAATATTGTCGACACAAGGTCGCCTATTTAGGCTATCTCCTGTCATAGGAGGGGAGAAGACTGACACCTGAATGGATACAAAGCATCTCTAGCATGTCTGTCTCAAATACACAGAAAGAGGTCAGAGCCTTGATAGGCATGGCTTCGTACTGTAGACAGTGGATCCCTAATTTTTCATTAATGATAAAACCAATGTTGGCATTGACAAAGAAGGGCATTTCTTTGCCTTTACCGTGGAACTTGGGTTGCCAGAAAGCTTTTGATCTGCTCAAGGCTGCGTTGTGTTCAGCACAGGTTTTGGGCACACCAAATTATGACAAGGCCTTCATATGTGCATGAATGTGATGGATGTCCTTTGGCTGTGTTGATGCAGGAACATTGAGGGAAGAATAGACTGTGCAGTTATTTTTCTTCACACTTGACCCTGTTGCATGCGCTTTGCGAAGATGTTTGAGAGCTGTTGCTGCTGCTCCTGCATCTGTAAAACAAAGTGAGTGTATGGTTCTGGGTCACTCCTTAAACGTGATGGTACCTCACTCTGTAGACGTTCTATTAAACAGAACGCAAACGCAACATCTCACATCACCACGATTAACAAGATACGAGCTGATTCTATTTGCACCGCATATCCAAATTAAGAGATGTTGCGCATTATATCTGGCCGAACTATTGCCTCTTCCGCAAGAAATTGCTTGCAGTGGCAAGATGTCACATGACTGCCTCTATACCACAGAACAAGAGACTAAAGGCAGAATTGACTTAAATGATATACCGTTAAAAGATCCACAAGGGGATCTGTTTTGTGATGGCTCCTGCTTCAAACTTCCAGATGGTACATCCACTGCTGCTTATGCCACCACTACATTAAGCACTATTGTGGAAACCAAAAGAATTCTGCATAACTCCGCGCAGGCTGCAGAGATTATTGCATTGACTCGAGCTTGTGAACTTTCTGAAGGGCTTAGTGTGAATATATTTACAGACAGTCAGTATGCCTTTGGGGTAGTTCACAACTTCGGTAGATTATGGGCAAAGAGAGGTTTCTTGACCTCACATGGAACTAAGATACAGCTTGGCACTTTGATAGTTCGGCTTCTCTCAGCACTTGCGCTTCCGGCTCAGTTAGCGATAATGAAGTGCGCAGCACACCAGAAAGTAACAGATGATGTGGGGAGAGGAAACGCTTTTGCTGACAGAATAGCCAAACAAACTGCCACCGATTTGTATTCTGAAATGAATATAACAAAAGAAGCCACTAACACTTATATAATGGATGAAGGAATTGGTTGTATGAAAGACATTTAGGCTGATGCCACTTCAGAAGAGCTTAAGCAATGGACTGAGGGTTTAGCAAGTTTAGATGATGAAGGTTGTTGGGTAAATAAGTCAAAACACAGATGGATGCTACCCGATGCTTATGTCACCGCTATGGTTACGATGGCTCATGGACCAACTCATATATGTGCTAGAAAGATTTGTAAACTGTTAGAACCTGTCTGTATGAATGTAAATATCTTGAAAACTGCTGAACGTGTGGTCCAAAATTGCATGGTATGCTTACAGCATAATGTGGGGAAGTGTACATCGACACTGAGGGGTAGTTTTGCTCCCCCCTCTGTGCCTTTTGAGGTTATACACTTCAATTTCATTGAAATGGAGCATTGTCAGAATTACAAATATGTTCTGGTAGTCATTTGTGCTTTTAGCAAATGGGTCGAAGCTTTCCCTTTAAAAGATGCCACAGCAATGATGACGGCGAAAACCTTGCTGAAGAAATATTTTCCTAGGTTTGGTTTGCCGAGGGTAATTTGGCCAGACAATGGTCCACATTTTATCACTGCTGTTATCCTGCAAGTATCCGCGGGATTGCAGATTGATAAACGGTTCCATTCGGCTAGACACCCTCAGAGTGCCGGACTTGTAGAACGCCACAACGGTATATGGAAGAATAAATTGGTTAAAATGTGTGCCAGTAGTAATTTAAAATGTCCAGATGCCTTATCGATAGCTCTATTGTCTATGCGAATGGCCTCACAAATGAAAACTGGGCTCTCTCCCTATGAGATAATCATGGGGAGATCAGCCAATATTTGGAATGTACCCAAACCCAATTGGTTAAAAGATGTAGAGCATTTGCCCCTTTCTGAGTAAACTCAAAACTTGTATTTGATTTACCAACAGGTGCAAGAAGCCTTCCCAGTAAAATATGAGGGGCCTGGTCATCAACTCCGACCCGGCGACTGGGTGCCCGTGAAAGCATTTGAAAGAGCATTCTGTCTCGCACCTCGCTGGAAAGGATCATTTCAAGTCCTATTGGCCACACAGACCGCTGTATGAGTAGACTGAAGACGATACTGGATCCATGCAACGCACATCAAGAAGATACCTTTTCCTCTGCCCCACGACAAAGGGGAACAGAAGGAAATTGTTCACTCTGATCCTCATCACAAGTCTGTTCTAACTGACACCGAGGGTGTCATGGAAATCCTTTCTGAGTCTGTGGGGCCTGGGGAGACTGCCGCTTTGCCTTCCAGTTCTTCTTCGGAACTTTCTGTACCATTGAGCAATCTTGCTTCTGCTCCACCACTTCCTTCAGGAAACGACAACACTCTGTTCGCAGATCACACCGTACCTGGAGTCTTGAGGTACGATCTGCGTCGATCACCTAACAAATCACTGACCAGTCCAATTCTGGTGTTCTTCACAAACTGCACCGTCCGGGCCCCCGCATCGTACTGACTTGCCTGCGCATTCCGTTATCTGCCTGTCAGCAGTTGAAACTCGACTACCAAACCAGACCCAATGACGTCCATTATCCGCCTCACTTGAATAACGTTTCGAACTAGAGTCGTCTTCAATTCGACCCTGTTTCAACATCTGCTTACTGTTGGACCACCACAACTGCCGCATTTTGAACTGCATTAAAGCACTGAACAGCCCCAGAAGCTGGGTTCATGGTTGTCGAACCACCAAGACACTGCAAAGGTATTAGTGACCGATACTCCCCCCCCCCTTACGGGGGGGAGGGAGATATTCACATTAATCTCTATTTGCAAATCAAGAACATATCCTTTGAACGTTGTGTTTTATATTATCTTTTTTATATTGTGTTCTTTATACAGAGATGGGTTTTTCAGTATTTTCTAGGTAGTTATTATTGCATGTGGTGTGTTTAATTAAAGTATATATACATATTTTATAGAACTTTAATTGCACATCCATTTATTTTGGACTCTTATACTTCGATGTTTGGGTTGCTATTGAGCCACATTCACACCCGAGTGCTGCATCTTGCTATCTTGCATATTCCTGCATGTGAGCATATCCTTCCCTCAGCCCACGTTACATAAAAGGTGAAGGAGGTATATCTCTTAACTGTGCCTATTTTACCTTCATGATTGTGTTGGTTCTTGTTTTTCAGAAGTCTGGGGGATGAATAGCCTCATCCTAATGCTCCTGTAGGGTAGAAGTCAATTTGTCACACTGGTACAGTCTCCAATGTTACCTCAGTGTGCCTCAAACTTCACAGTGTTTTCCGTACTTGCATACAGTGTGGCAAATGTGAAATACGTTAACCATTTTTTAACTGTTCAGTGTTCGCTGTTATCTCAGCGTGCTGCATGCTCGGTAATGGGTGCCCCCCCATTTGTGCTTAAATGGCCAAGATTTTCATTTTCGATGTTCTGTGCCCTACACCCATTAGGGGCCATGAGCAGTAGTGTCCAATAACTGATGGTCAGAAAGGTCTTCTGACTATGTTAATGTGATGGGATTGGTGAACCTGGACTCAAAGTTGGCCATAGTGTGTCATAAAGCCTATATCTATGTTCAGACCGCTGATTTAAAGGTTAAGCATGATCAGGTATGTGAGCTCACACATCCTTCTTTGTGTAGTATTAGAGAGGTCACCATTCAGTGCCCATCCTGTGTGAAGTTTCGGCCCACTTCACACAGAATGGGCACTCATTGCAGGATTTCTCAGTGATGGTTTTAAAAGGTGGACTCTCGACTACCACTCTTGTGATTTACCTGGCATTGAACATTTTTCTTTGCAATCCAAAAGAGTGTTTGTCATGCAAATGCTTAAGGACAAAGAATTCCACAACAATGCAACTTGGACATAAGAGTGGCAATAGCATTTCTGCACATGAAGGTAGGGTGACAACCAGGAATGTATTTGTTGAGTGGAGAGATGTTTTTGGTACTAACCATGGGACCTTTAGCACTGGTAGGATAGCTCAGTGGCAAGGCCCTCGTCTTGGAAGCAATCCAACAAAGAGCAACACAGGTTCGAATCCCGGGTTACTCTTAGAAACCTCTTCTCTTCGGTATTAAGCGCGTAATAAATAACCAATTATACAATGTTACCTTTCCTTTAATGCATGCCAGTTGTGCTACTATGCAGTATTTTATGTGCTATAATAAGGGCTTTGAATTTGACTGTGGCTCTCATTGTGAGCAGTAACCCTAGCCTTGAAATAATTCTCTTCCGTGCTGCCAGGAGCAGTGTGTTATTGTAATCTAGTAGTTTTGAGCCAGTTATGGCCTGCGCAATACCTACAGAGCTATCTTCCAACAGAAAATGTGTGATGTGACGCAGAAATATCAGATAGTAAGATGATGCACTAATGATGGTGTTGGCTTGATCAGACATGGACAGAGTGCATCTAGTGTAATACCTAAACACCTAACGATTTAACTTTGTTCACTATTTTAATCTTTGTGTGTGTGTGATAGTAATGTCTAAGAAAAGGTTTGCAACTTTTATTTAAGAAGTCCATATATAGAAGGAGGAAATCAGTCTTGGTTTGATTCAGACTCTGCCAATCAACCGCCATCCAAAGGTTCTATGTGACTAGACCTCTTTTTAAAGGTCTTAAGAGAAAAAGACCGATTTACATAGACTGATTTTCTTGTGATTGGAAAACCGATATTGTAAAGGTCTTTTTCTCTTGAGACCTTTAAAATGTGGTATCCCTTTTTTTTCTCCTTCATATTCAGGGGGTTTCATCCCCGAACGGCCCATTGTTCCTCCCCGCCCCACACCCCCCAGGCACCCAAAACAAAACATATACATACATGCACATAACACACACACCAACACACGCACCCACACACTAATCTGTTCTCCTAGTCTTGCCTTCTGGGTCCCCACCTGCCAGTCAGCTCCTGTGCATACTCGTGTGTGGCAGGGGCGTGACAGTTGGATTTAGAAATACCACTCTGTGCGGTCAAGGAGTGGTCTTTCTAAATCGGTCTTTAAGTGAAAAGTTCTTTTTTAAAAGATATTTTCACTTGGGACCCATCCAAACCTCGAGATCTCATCATGACTCAACATGACTTCTGATAAGAGAGATGCTCAAGATTGTAAGGCAAAATGGCCTTAGAAACATATGTTTTTGAATGTGGATGGGGTAGAATGGGGCACTCAAATAATTATGGCTATGTGGCATGTATCCTATTAACCTAACCCGAGCTGTGTCGCCATGAGGTTGTGTTGCCTAGAGATTGCAGGTGATTACAGATGAAAAGATGGGACCTATGGATGATCGTGTTTTAAAGCATTGCAGGGGGTCATGTTTTCAATTAAATTATTTTTTATAGCAGTTACTAAGTATCACAGTAATCTCAAATGAGAGTCTCCTTGCTGCTTGTGGTTTGTGAGCGTGTGCAAGATTTTTGGAAGGAGGTGCTCCAGATGTTGCACTTGATCACCGTTGCATAATTTGAGCGAATACTGTAATTTGTACTATCCCTTTATTGTTGATCCTTTCTAAGGGCATGAAGGGGTTCATTTACAGACACCTGCTCACGGCAATTGAGAGCAATTTAAAAAGTATGGGGAAAGCTATAGAGAGCAAATGGTGAGGGCTCACCACATGCATTCACTAAACGTGCATTGTTGAAGAAAGACATGTTTCACTGAAGATGTACTTTACATGCATTTGAAGCTTTCCATATACTGCTTAGGAATTCTTTAATTGATGCCCATGTGTGTATGTGTACCTTACATATGTGTCTCCTGAAGAGGGTGGATATGCTGAATAATATCACATAGTCAGCAAACTTAGATCCTACACTACCTCTTGTAATAGTTGATCATACACTCACCCCACCACATCACTGGTAAATATG
Source organism: Ambystoma mexicanum (assembly GCF_040938575.1). Taxonomy (NCBI): domain Eukaryota; kingdom Metazoa; phylum Chordata; class Amphibia; order Caudata; family Ambystomatidae; genus Ambystoma; species Ambystoma mexicanum. The sequence continues at coordinate 441,648,557 of NC_090930.1, read as the reverse complement.
TGTGTTGTGGGGTTGGTACAGAGGTCAAACATGCTCTGCCCCAGTACAGGTCTAAACGTGGATTTATGTTAAATTAGGTTGGAATATGGAGCTTTGTAGTTGTTGCCTTAACTCATGCGTTCATTTACCTTTTTACGTCTATGCACCTGAGCTTTCTGTTTTGTATGGAACTCTATCATGCATAGGTCATGGTATATATGTTATGTTCCACTTACTAATAAAGGATAAAGGACATTCTTGAAGCACAGTCTTTGAAGTGCAGATTTAAGGGCCCATGTTGGTTAAGGTTGTTTGGAGGAGAAAAATGCAGAAGGTTAAGGTTGAAGAGATGGCAGTTTCTCAGTTTCTCTGGCCTCATTATTTATTTATTTTATTTTATTGGGCATTTGTGAGGCGCTTATACATCAAGAAATTGTGTTTCAAAGTGCCCACAGGGCAAAGCGAAGGGGAACAAGAGAACAGTAAAACAATGGAATATGATCATAGTGATGAATAAAATACAAAACGGTCCTACTTGGCTGTGTGAACATTCGGAGCGTGCAAGTGCAGAGTAAAAGTTCGGTGGAAAGTTGGAGGCTTCATCTCCAGCTATGAGCTAGATGTAAATCTGTCAACTTTTGGCCCAATTATGACAGAATGACCCATTGCGTCCAATGGACTCAAATATACGGGGACAAACACTGCCCACCGCCACTTGAAATAAGGCGGTAATAGCGCTGGACCAAGTGGCAGTAACGGTAATACAATTTGATGGTATCTCAGTGGATTAACAGCCACGATACCACCAAACATATAATGAGGCCTGTCCCTTAGCCAGCCTCTATTTTGGTAGAGGGCAGGGCCATGTGTCCACTCAACTCCCATATTGTCTTCACTTACAGCAGTTTAATCTTGGATGTACCATAGCACTGGTAAGCTATCATCCATTGACGCAGTGGTCATTTTCAAAAACAGGTGCCATCTAAAGACCTTAATACTCTGCTTCTTCTTGGCTTTGAAGCAGATGGATGAGCATTTTACACTTTTCTCTCAAAGCACTTCCGGTCGTGCTGTTGCCAGCTCTTGTGTTGTGCGTTGCCAATATGGAGGAGTCCTTACTCTCTAGCTATGGATGTCCACCGCCCAGCACCAACCCCTGAATATGATAGTACGGGAGTTCGAAAAATGCATTTCCCCATTTATAGACTATGTGAGAAGTGCTTCAAGTCAACATGTTGTCTCAGGGACATTTTGTTCTTGAGACCTTACTGGCGTGGTGACATTTTTTGATAGCAACATTACTGGGGGAATATTTTTACTGGAGACATTTGTTTTCACAAATCATCAAATATTGCAGCACTATCACTAGGTGTGATGTCACAGCATCATCCCCTGTTTGCAGCCGGATTTAGAAATACATGCTGAAGAGAAGGCTGGATTTGATAGTTTCTTAAAGGTCGAGGTTTTCACAGGGTTTTATGTGACTGACTTAGCCCTAAACCTATTGTGCTTTCAAAAGTAAGCCTGATATGTGACTGACCTTTCTCCAATTCTGCAGGCCTTTCAGAAACGATACTGGCCTGTAGTGCCCAGTGCTCTAAACATCCCATTCGCTGGCCAACCATGTGGCTAGTTCTGAAAAATGTATGTTTTCTTTTTAGAGGGAAAGTGACCATGTAACTGGCTTTTTACCAGTCCTGCTAGCAAGTCACAGAAGCAGGTGGAATAGCTGTTGCTCACCTTCTAGCAGAGTTTTGGAGTCACCCACCTGAAAATTACCTGCATACCTTACGCAGCTACCCACCTTTAAGAAGTCAACATGAAACGTGACTGTGGCTTTTCAGAAGTTACTACCACATATCTTTTGAAAAACACTGGATTCCTTTTACTCATTGTGCGATACAATACTATTACTTTGTTTGTATGATAAGTCCTACACGTGCTGTTAAAAGAAACGTATAATGAAATGCATATATTGATACAAATATAACAATTGTGTACATTCATTGGGACTCATTACAACTCCGGTGGTAGCCGTGCCGGTAAAAACGACAGGCTGCTGCCAGAGTTGCACATTTTTCCTGCACCTGGCTTCCCGGAATTACCTGGGTATTGCGACCCCGGCGTTCCGGGAAGTCAGGCGCTGGAAAAACGGTATTCCCCATTCCCATGGGAATGGGGAAGACGGTAGTTTGCGAGCTCGGTGCCTTTCCGCCTGCCAGGTCAGACCTTGTACTCTGCTGGTCTGGTAACAATGGTGCTGGTAAGCCTACCGGCACCATTCTTAACGAACTGGCAGGGTTGTAATGACCCCCATTGTCATTAGACATTGGGCCTCATTGCGAGGTTGGCGGTACCCTGCCGGTGCTACCTGCGTGTTGCCAGCAACTCTGTGACAACAATTCCACCACCTGATATCCCGGTGCCACCAGGATACAATTAGTGGCGGCGGAACTATAAATCCCCATTCCCATGGTGTCCCATAGGACCCCATGGGAATGGGGACACTGAAGCACCGACACCGTTACTAACGGTGCCGGTGCTTCAGTGAGAGACGTTCCGGTAGGGGCCTGAACTCACAGCAGGCATTCTCGTAGTATGGCAGTCCAGAAAGGGTGCCTGTACGTTGCTACTGGCACCTTTATTTCCGGAACGCCATACTTGTAATGAGCCCCATTGTCTTTCAAGTGAAATCTTTTTCTCCATAGACTGGTCTAAAGTTCTCTACTGATGAATGATCACTCATGGCTGTGCTTTCCAAGCCAACACTGCACGTGTTCCTACAGTTCAAAGGGACACTCTTGCAGCCAACCCATAATGTATTCATTGATTTCAGAAGATTTGTGGGATTCCACCCGACCTAAGCAAGGGGTGGGGGATCAGCACAATGTGTGAGCCTTGACATTATAGACTTGGTCTGCTATGTGTCATCTCTCTATACTTTCTAAGCTTAATTTGTTGACCAATGAACAATGAGAAAGAAATCGAGAATCCTGGCTTTTTCTGCAACAAATGGTGTGCGGAGGAAAGCTAGTTAAGTATGAGGGGCTTGACAGTGACAGGTGTGATCGCTGTTTCAACCCTCTTTGTGTGGGGGGATTGGAAACAGCATATGTCTGTTGCATACTGGTATAATACACAATAGGGAATTTAACCATGCATGCTGGATTGGACTGGAAGAGAATGTATTAAGTACTAATATTTGCGAGAAAACATAAAAGACATGACCAATATGCAGAGAATATGATCCACGTGGTTTAACCAAGCTATGTCGCCAAATAGTGGAAATGTTTGGCTGTGATTAAGAGTACAACTCAAATGTGCGTGTGTGTCCTAAACCCTGTTTGTTTCATTCCAACTTGCTCCCCATTGCTAATAGGTAAAGTCATTACAAAGAATTCCAAGGCATTGGTAGGTATGAAGACAAATGGGTTGATTGAAATGAAGGTGGGCATAGCCCCCCCAAACTGAACTTGAGGGATCAGCCTTAAATCACTTCTGTATCCAGAGGTCTCTTGAGATATTGTAGGACCAACCATCAGCCAAACATCGTGCCCGAACAGGCAGATGAATCCGAACCCCAAGATGTGCCACAGAGCCTTATATCAAGGAAAGGTTCTCTCAGCTAGGAAGATGCAGAAGATCATATAGCTTTAATGTACATATGGTACAGGAACTCAGCTACTCTTATTTTTATTTCTGTTGTCTAGAGGGCAAACAACCACTGACCGTTCTCATTCAATCCAGCTCAGCCTCGACTGAAATTCCTTGAACACTTCATTCCCTCTTAAGTACCAGCATTCTACCAGCATGCATAGATGACCAGCAGGAACAAACACTACAGACACTACGCAACAACTCATCCATTTATAACATTCAAACTCAGACACAACACACTTTCGATGAACCAATCTTATCCCACAATTCTCTGGTGAGGCTTGGTGACTTGATAAGGGGCTACATTCAATTTCTTTAAATTATGTATTCAAGTGCATAGGACTATGTCGAGTCTTCTGCACTACATACAATAAAATATTACATTTATACTACAATTACAATACATTTAAAGTACAACCACCTATTATTTCTAAAAGAAGATTCATATTATTTTAAAAAACAACTATACGGTTCT